>NC_083097.1:66201278-66520814 GCF_949774975.1 Lagenorhynchus albirostris
AAATAGAATTATCTTAAAATTCAAGATGGTTTATACCAGGGAGCCAAATATAATTATACTATAGTATCTGCTTAACTGCAAGAGCTTGTTAAAATTTTAATCTTCTATGGATTGTGTTTGTCTAGGATGATGCCATTTTGGGTGCAAATCAGAAGCAGCTGCAGCCCTTATTTAAAATTTAAATATAGTTATAGTATTGATTCTATAGTATCTACACGTAGAATTCATTAGCTTTCTGCTCTTTTTCATGTGTGAAAATTGGGCTTGTGATTTTTGATAACTACCAATTTAATTTTGTTTCAAAGAAAAGATCTTTTTACGAATTCTTTACAAATTTTTCCAGGTGCTGGGCCAGGCCTCTTCTTGCATATTCATAGAAAACATGGGCATTCCCTGCTGTCTTTTTGTTGTTGTCAAGGAAACCCCCCAGTTCTCTACACAGGGATTACATTCTTCTTTCTTAATAGCTCTTAGATCATTCATTTGTGCAATGAATAAAAAATGTATTCACGGGCCCAGACAGTGTTCAGAACTTTGGGGGGGGGGAGGGGGAGGGGCGTAGCCAAGGGGAGAGATGTGTGGTGAGAGGAGCAATAGGGATAAAAGAAATAGAAAAAGAAATGCTTTGTGAGGTTCCATTTTAATGAGTTAAAGTGAACATTTTATATTGAAAAAGGCATTACCTATTTTTGTCAGTTTACAAAATTTATAACATTGTACCTCAGTGAGGCCAGTTTGTCACGTACAAATGGAAAAGCTGGTGAATAAGTGGCTTTATTGATAGAAGGATTCCAAGAATGGGGCCCTGGTTGAGGGCGTGGGGATGTGTTTTAGTGAAGACTGTTGTATATTTTTTTTCATTTGTATGGAAGTACTTTGATTTTTTTTTAATAACATAATTGAGGCATTAGAAAAGGTAGAATATTCTTTCAACCTAGGGCATCATGTGGACAATTGAGAACCCATTTTATTGCATTAGAAAGTGTGCTCCTTAGAGAGATATGCCAGTGTTTAGACTTTGAGTATGGATCAGGAGGGAGACATTGATCTGTTGGCATGAAGGCTGTAATTATTCTTAAAAAGAGTGGTTTGATTTGGGGGAGGAAAATAAATTATGGTGAACCTTCTAAATACTTGCTAGAATTATTGTGATAATATATAAAGCATTTTTCCGTAAATAATTTGAAGTCTAAGTAGGAGATCTGAAACTGGAAAGAAAGGATCTGTGGAGTGAGAGGAAAAGTTTAGCTGTATTTCAGCATCCGTGTCTATGAAAATTTGACGTATTGTGTCACAGTATTATACCCGGACTTGCTTGCCCCCAGTATATAATCAGCACACACTACCTTGACTGGCTTCTAGTGACTTTATCTTTTCATTTTAATACCACAGTATTCCTGGCGTCTCACAGGGTGAGTTAGTTTCTTTGGCCGTATGCTGCGCATAGTTGGTTTTGGTTTTTCTAAGTTGAGAAAGGGAAAAGAAAATATACTAATATATGCTTTTGTAGAGTACAATGGAATATACTAAAATTATCATTTTTTATTATGTTGTGATCTTATCTTGCTCTGCTCTGTAGGGGAACCATTTTACTCTCCGCAGATAAAACATTCTCTGCCCATCTCTTCACACTCACCTCCAGGAAATATTTTAAAGGCTTGTTGAAATAAAGTCATTCAATCAAGCTACTCTGTGGCTGGGGGAAAGAAAATAATGTCATCCATAGCTTAGTTGGGAAGGCAACTTGAAATAATTAGTAAGCAACAAGAGTATGCAATAAAGGCTAGTTGGTTGCTTTAATAGAAGGAAAAATAGAGGTAATATGAAGTAAGTTAATATAAGCGGCACCTTTTAGCAGGCAAAGTCTCAGAATTGACCTCACAGGAAACTCTGGGCATTTATCCCCTCACTGAGCAGCCATCCATTTTACTCAGGAGGACCCCGAGTAGCACCAACCAGGCACCAGCCAGCTGACCAACAATGATGCCATTCTGTACAGGGGTTTGAGGAACACCAAGAAATCTCCCAGGGCATAAATATTGCTCACACTGCTTCTCAGCCTTGGCTCTATATCAGAATCACCAGGGAGCCTCCAGATAAAAATATCCACTACCCCATCCTGCACCAGATAATTTGAATCTGAATTTCTAGTGATAAAGCTTAGGCCTTTGTACTTTTTTTTTGTTTCTTTTCTTAAATTTGCTTTATTTAATTTTTTTTAATATTAGGTATCTGTATTGTTAAATGCATGTGATTTTGATGCCTAGAGAATGTTGAACTCTACTGGTAAAGTAAAGGCTTTCTGACCTCAGACAGAGGCTGAAATATAGACATTCCTGGGGAAGGGGCTGCTTTAAGCCTCTGAAGTTTAAATTGTATTTTAACATTTTTAAGGAGGAAAAAAAATATGCTTAATTTAGTCTCCCCTGAGTGAAACTGTGGTCTTTGATCATGTTTTGAGAAGTGTAGCTTTTCTCACAAATGTTAGATGAACCTTGGCATCTGTAAGTAAGGAAGAAAGTAGAATTAACTATCATTGAAATATATGTTTTTTTAAGTCTCAGAATAATTGTAATTGAATCAAAAGTGATAGGGAAGAGTGGAGACTACATCTGGAATTACCTGGAACTGCATACCTCACTTTGCTGTACCCATATTACCTTCTCTCTATCAACATGGAAATTAAAAGGAAAGAAATATGCTTATAGCTTAAGGACCCTTTTGGCTATACTGCCAAAGTGAATTTGTTCATTATATATTTACATTCGAGAAAAACAGTGTGATAAGCCTATACAGCTTCTAGATTTGGAAAGAAAAAGAATGATGAAAAGAATATTGAGACTGTGCCTGCATATTTACATTATCTGATTTTTATAACCATAAAAGTCTTCAGTATTTGAGTTATCTGTATGCTCTTTTAGTTGTATCTCAGAATGTGAGTTATTATTGCAGCCAAAAAACAACAATTTTTCAGTCCAAAAAAAAAGGCAAGTCTTTCAAAGGAAGTATCAAAGTAGTAAATGTAAACTTTTCCATTCTTTTTTTATAATTAATTAATTTATTTTTGGCTGCGTTGGGTCTTCGTTGCTGCACACGGGCTTTCTCTAGTTGCGGCAAGCGGGGGCTACTCCTTCTTGTGGTGCACAGGCTTCTCATTGCAGAGCACGGGCTCTAGGCATGCAGGCTTCAGCAGTTGTGGCTCATGGGCTTCAGTAGTTGCGGTGTGCAGGCTTCAGTAGTTGTGACACGAGGGCTTCAGTAGTTGTGGCTCATGGGCTCTAGAGCCCAGGCTCAGTAGTTGTGGCGCACAGGCTTAGTTGCTCCACAGCATGTGGGATCTTCCCGGACCAGGGCTCGAACCTGTGTCCCCTGCATTGGCAGGCGGATTCTTAACCACTGCACTACCAGGGAAGCCCCAACTTTTCCATTCTTGGTGATAAATAAATGTGTAGACATTCATCCAACTAAATTCCCAAAATAAGGGCTAAGTGGCTGGCGTAAGGAGAGCATTACATATTAAAGGATCCCTTCACTTTAATTATGGAATATAGAAGTTAGTAAGGAAGGTGAAACAAGTATATAGTAACAACTGAGAAGTTATAAATAAGAATAATATGACATAAGTCCTATGGCATACAAATTAAAGATACAGCCAATTTGGGCTGATGAGTTTTAGTGAAGAGATATCTAGGGGCTTCTGCTGGATTATTCATAAATGCAGGGATGAAGTTCAAAGGAGGGTTTATGAAGATTCCAAGTTGGGGGCAGAAGCATTCTTGTTGAACAGAAGCGTGAGTTGGGAATGAGGAGGATCTTGAGATGGGGGCATGGATTCTCTGCATCCAACTTAGAGGTGCAGAGAATGAGAACAGAGAAAAAAGGCAGAGGATAAATGTGTGTACAGTGATGGAGCTGTTTGAACACCCTATTGAAGAGGTCAGGTGACAGAGATGACTTTTGAAGAAGGGGTGGTGTAATTAAAATAAAATGGTGTTTGGTAAGTTTAGTAGCTATAATATGGGGGCTTAAAAGGAAGTGTATATATATATATATATATATATACACACACACACACACACACATATAAATGTATATATGTATGTATGTATGTATTTATGAGAGGCATTTGTTTTACTTTAGTCAAAGTTTTTTTACTTAAATTTTAAATCCTTGATTTTGACCAAAGTACTTTTCTGGTGTTAGGACATTTGGTAATTATTGTCTATTATCTATCTCGCTAGCATCTATTTATCTATGAAAAGCTTTGACAACCTTAGAGAACTAACATGAAAAAGATAAGAAAAGTACTGCGGTATGGTTGGTTTTTGTTTATTTGTTCTGCTTTCAAAGAAACACTTAGAAACCAAAATAACCTGGATTTTCTTTCATATAGCTCTTTATCTTATTGTTCAAAAATGCTTGAAGGGCTCAAAATTACTTGATTAAGCTCTCCAGGAAAACCCTTACTCTTTAAAAATTGGAAGTTAGGAAGTCCCTTGGGCCTCTTCTATAAGCAAGAAAAGCCCACACTCAGTGATAACTCCTTAAGCGCACTTAGACCAGATGACTGTATCTAAACACATTCTTTCCACTTGAAACAACAGCATTATTAGAGGATTATCTGAATTTGGGAAAAGAGTTGATTCCCATTTATCATCCCCATATCATGTCTGCCTCAAAAGTGAGGCCATCAGAAACACTTATATTGTTTATTACCCTTTCTGGGTGTAAAATTCATGAATTGAAAAATATGGAGCTCCTCGCTCAGCAAGAGGGAGCTGTCAGTGTAAGATAGCATGTTTGGGTGGTGCACCAAATGAACCTCAGCTAGCAGAGCTAATAGGGAGATGCAGGTCACAGCATCCAATCTTTTTTTTTTTTTTTTTTTTGCTGTACGTGGACCTCTCACTGTTGTGGCCTCTCCCGCTGTGGAGCACAGGCTCCGGACGCGCAGGCTCAGCGGCCATGGCTCACGGGCCCAGCCGCTCCGCGGCATGTGGGATCTTCCCGTACCGGGGCACGAACCTGTGTCCCCTGCATCAGCAGGCGGACTCTCAACCACTGCGCCACCAGGGAAGCCCGACAGAATCCAATCTTGATCTCCCAGCCTCTAGCGTAATCTCTCACTTCTGGAGGAATTGGGTATTGATATAAATATCACGTGATTTTTCAATTATTAATGTAATTAAGTACGCAAAAACAACTGACAAGATTTGGGGAGGATGTTTATATCTTGATCACTAATGTCAATTCTTTTTTCAACATCCTGAGTTGGCACCATTTTTAGTGCCTCAAATTTTGAAAATGATGGGGAATTTAGGATGTCTGAGACAATCTAGTTGAAATGCACATTAGGTGGTTTTCTTTGCTTTATAAGGTGCCAGTTAGCATTTTATTTTAATTAAGAACATATCAAAAGGTGAATGAAATTGAAGCATTTGCTTATGTCTGGTTATTAGATTCATAGGTATGTGTCAGAAAGCTTAAACATCTTAGAGAACTTCCAGTTTTCTCTATTTTAGTTCTATAAGTGTTTCTTAAATACTTCAGTATGGCTGTCTATTGTATTTTTTAAATAAAGAACCAAAATATTTTTTGATGCACATTAAGATGAAAACTATTTTAATAAAGAAATGTGATCCTAATATCTCTCTGCTGAGTAGATTTGTATATAATTACATTTAATTAAAAGCTCTTAAATTGTAAAATTCCCTATAGAGAACATGAACTTTAGCCAGCTGCCTCTGCATCTTAGCAACTATGTTTTGTGTCTGCTAACAGTAAGACTGGAAGACTTGTGCTATGTCTACAAAACTCTGCCATGAAGTACTTAAAAATACTTGGTGAATAATTTGAGGTCTGCTAGCAGTAAAGCTTTGTGTGAAATGCCATTTAAAAAAATCTATTAACCGTGGTACCGGTATATTCAAGTCAAGCTGTTAAAATACATTCATGTAAACATAGAAAAGATTATACATACACCTTGTGGAGTTTTGTGGTTTGACTCTTGCAATTCAAATAAAAGTTATATCACCCTTAGAATAAAATTCTAAAATAGAGCCATCTTTTTTAAGGACTTGTTCCTCTAAGAGCTGGGAATATTAATTACTCCCTGAGGTTGCACTGTTGGTACAAAGTAGAGCAGATCACAACTTTGTAATGAAATACCTGCTTTCACAATAGCACAGGTGTCCCCCTGCCACACCCTACAAAGAAACTTTTCTGGTTTGCAATAATTATAGCTCTTGCAACTCTCTCATAGCATGCGTGGTGGGTGATGGTGGTGACAAGAAAGGGGGATGAAGAAGTAATTTCAGAAACTAAATAAACAAATAGGAATATGGGTGAGATGTAGGTGGCAGTGGTAGGAAAGAATTCACCTATCTATACTAGGTAGGTTAAATGAAATTTAAAAAATATGGAAACAAATTAGCCACACTGAGAATGAAATGTAGATTTATCTGTAGAGAATCTGTTGGCAGAAAAAATTGTCTTCAAAGCCCTGGGCAATGAATATTTTCGTCACCCTCAAACCAATACTAAGAAAACGGAAGAAACCATTTGGAACACAACTTATTTTAATAATAAATACTAGTAACTTAACTGTGAGAAGATTCCTTGGGAATCTTCCTTCAGAAAAAGGAAACTAATTCCAACTCACATTTCATATCTTCGTTTTATTTAAGAATTCTCATTTAGTGAAATATTTTTACAGTACATATCCAATGAGCACTTTTAAAATCACTGTTTATTACGATGTGCTGATAGTTCTTTGGTCAGTGCCAGCTTCAAGGTACCATGAGAAGCATAAGATGAAACAGCTTAAAGTATTTCTGTGTTTTCTACCATTCTGAGGCAAGTCAGATCAGATGCTTGTAAGGCAAGTGGAAAAAGGAATCCTAATTTTAATTTAATGATTGGTACATTCTCAATATGTACACTGAAAAAGTGTCCTTTTTAAAAAAAAATAGGGAGAAAAGAGTTATAGTAAGGTCATTTCTCTAACCTATTGGCAAGAGTATTTGTTTCAGAGAGAAAAGAGAGAGATTTAGAAGATACCCTTGGAGGTCTTAGGTCTCTGTAAAGTTGGTAAACATGTGTCTGCCATATAGTCTCATAGATAATAGGTACTCAGTAAATTTTGTGCAATCAGTTGGTCCTGCGGAGATAACATGTTTGGGTGCCATGCATGTTTGTGGTGGTACGTTTAATTTTGCGTGCAAAAACCAGTATGATGCCGAGCTGTGTTGTGAAGTATATGCAAAGACCACTCTCTGCTGTGTTTGTATGGCTGTGATTGAAATATTGTGATATTTATTTAGGTTAGAAAATGTATTCCATCTAACATTTGAGTCTTTTGGTGAAATTTTCTAATACAATGGTCTAAAATACTAAGAAGTCCTCATAGATTTATGAGCAATAAGAAATGTCAGAGTTCCTTACCCAAGTGGAAAATGAACTAAAAGAATATTATCCTTTGTTCATTGAACTAAAACTAGAGAATATATAGTGAATGTCAGGGACATTAATTAATTGAATTAAGTAGACAATAAGAGTTGATAGTCAATGAAATTACTATATAAATTGTTGATTTACAATGACTTCTTTGTTTTCTTTGCTAGAAAAACATTTTATTTTAAATTATTCATTCCTTTGTAAAACATGTAAGTGAGCATCAGGGTGTCAGTTCCTTTGACATGCTGACATTTGACACACTGACATGCCTCTGTGTCTTTTCTCTTTCTGCTTTATTCCACCCCACTTATTTTTAGAGCTACCAACATGATACTTAATGAAACCTCTATCTATAATTATTCACTAAGAAGATCATAGGATATGTTTATGTCAGTTTTGTTTTCTAAAAAAGTAAGGAATTTATTTAGAAATCCATATAAATCTATAATAACATTGAGTATTTTTACCCTATTCCTAGCCTACGAGTTTATAACTAAAGAACACCAAGCAGTTATTTCCTTATTAATCCTTGTGTTTGGCTGGAGAAGCTTGGCTGAATGGTTAGTTTAATCTCCACTATTTGTAAAAAGGCACAAAATGTGGTGGGGATTTTTTACATTTTTGACACAGACCCATGCTTCTTATTGAAAGTCTTTCTGTATTTAAATATAAGATGCTGTGGGAATTTAGCAACTGTATGTGTGATAATTCTTTTTTTTTTTTTTAATATTTATTTATTTATTTTTGGCTGTGTTGGGTCTTCGTTTCTGTGCGAGGGCTTTCTCTAATTGTGGCAAGCGGGGGCCACTCTTCATCGCGGTGCGCGGGCCTCTCACTATCGCGGCCTCTCTTGTTGTGGAGCACAGGCTCCAGACGCGCAGGCTCAGTAGTTGTGGCTCATGGGCTCAGTTGCTCCGCGGCATGTGGGGTCCTCCCAGACCAGGGCCCAAACCCGCGTCCCCTGCATCGGCAGGCACACTCTCAACCACTGTGCCACCAGGGAAGCCCTGTGATAATTCTTAATAGTGAATTCTCATTTACACCTAGTGAAACCTAATGAAAAGGGTTGTATGTAAAACAACACTATAAGCAATTTAAGATAAGCGTATTTTTGAAGTTCCTGTTAAACCCTACAGAGTTGAACAGAATAGTTTAACTGAGTGTGGCTTAATTCTACTATGTTCAAGTAGTATTAACAATGAGAGACTACTCGATTTGGTGATTAGATAAGACTCCAATGTGATATTTCAAGAGATTCATTTGTACAGAAAGCATTTAAAGATGTATTCTCTCATATACCTATATATGCACATGCATATATAGTCTCACATTCTTTTTTCTTAGTGAAAGGTAGCCTTCAACACAAGCCATATTAAAAGGTGTTTATCATCTGAAGATATTTTCTTTTAAAATATAGACACCATGAGGCAATATAAGATTACAGTCACAACTTCAGTGATCTAATATTGAACGGACTTACTCTTTTTGGGAAAAAAAAGGTGAGGCATTTAGCCATTTCCTTAAGTTTGGCAGTTAGGTGTAGTTGTAACATCAGTGGCAGAAATCATCTGTATTCATTTTATATTTTTATAATATACTGGAGTTATGTATTGACCTCATTTCTCTTTATGGTAGAAATATTTTTCATTCATTTGAATACCTATACTCCTTTTTTTACATAGTTGAAAGGCTGAATGTATGGGGTGGAGATATAAGGAATGATTTGTAGTGTGTAAAAGTTAAATAGGATGGATATATATATATAGATATAGATATAGATATATAGGGAAGAGTATCCCACTCCAACACAAATAGTGTTTTATGGAGACAACACAGTGCAAATGGGATACAGAAAAAAAAAAGAGTTTTCTTTTTTGTTTTTATTAGAGTGAAAGGGATAAATGTAAATATGGTATATTTTCCAGTTACATAAAAGTCTTGTGGTCTTTGGGGTTTTCTTTTAGCAAACTATGGTTAAAAAGAGAAGGAGCTCCGTAAAGTTTCTGGGGTTTTTTTTGTTTGTTTTTGTTTTAGTTACCTTGTTTTTTGGCTGTGTTGCGTCTTCGTTGCTGTGCGCGGGCTTTTTCTAGTTGTGGCGAGCGGGGGCTACTCTTCCTTGTGGTGCTCGGGCTTCTTATTGCAGTGGCTTCTCTTGTTGTGGAGCATGGGTTCTAGGCAAGTGGGCTCAGTAGTTGTGGCACACGGGCTCTAGATCTCAGGATCAGTAGCTGTGGTGCCCGGGCTTAGTTGCTCCGTGGCATGTGGGATCTTCCCGGACCAGGGATTGAACCTGTGTCCCCTGCATTGGCAGGCGGATTCTTAACCACTGCACCACCAGGGAAGCCCCGTAAAGTTTTTATTGATAGTTCATGTACTTCTTATATATTTATGTTGACATAAAGAATATAAACAATATTGCTACCTTCTCAATAGAGTATTTTTCTTTTTTGACATCGGTAAATGCTAGATACTGATCCTTTCACACGTGGAAGGGTGCGGCTTTTTTATTTATTTATTTATTTGTCTGCGCCCAGCCTTTGTTGTGGCGGCATGCCCCAACTTTCGTTGTGGCATGTGGGCTCTAGTTCCCTGACCAGGGATGGAACCCAGGCCCCTGCCTTGGGAGCGCCGTGTCTTGACTGCTGTCCCACCAGGGGCATCCCGGGAGCAGCTTCTTACAACAGGAGCCATCTCCCTACCGATGAGGGGCAGGGGTGACTCCGTCGTAATTATTCCCCCTCTAAGTTCTCAGGTTCAGCCTAAGTGTGTGTGGCATGGATCAGGGCTAGGCTGAAAGTTAACTCTGTGACAGTGTTCCTGGGGCCATCCCCCGTGCTTCTCTTTGTCTTCTTCCTGGGTTAGCACACCCACAGGTACCTTTTTGCACTGCCGTGACACTGAGACTAGGACAGCTACAGTGACAGGACCCTCTCTTAGGATGACTGAATTCCTCCGTGATGAAAGTGAGGGTGCAGAATGGCCTCCCTCCTGGCGTTTGGACAAGGAGCTTTGCTGGTGGATATCTGGAGACAGAAAAGGCAATTGGGCTTAGTGGTTGGTACCCTGTGGCAATCTACAATCTAGGAAACGTTCTGAGGATAAGTGTTATTTAAAGTATGCTAGTTCTAATGTTTAGCTGTGACTTCTGAACTTCCTTTGGAGAAAAGGTTAATAAAAAGAATGATAACTGACCGAATCCAGGTCACCTCTCATGAAGGATAAAGGTGTAAAGGTGTGGAGGGCTCTTCTTTCCTGGTGCTTTCAGTGAGCCATCCCTGCATGGAGACCCCCTCTCCCTCCAGGGCTTCCTGCCCTTGTGTATGGGATGTGCCTGCAACCTATGCAGCTAAGTCTTGTCTCACTGTTGCACTGGGGTGGGGTTGTCATCACACTGTGAAAGGGCTATAAAGAAATCCCTCTTTTGCTTTTCTAAAAACAGTCTTCTAGGACAAATTATGACAAGAGGCCAGAAGGAATCGCTTCTCATTTCCTTATTGAATAGAGCGCGTCTAAGCGTCCTCCTACATTAAGGACAGCAATCAGTTACTTTTTCTGTATGATCTGGTAAAGTGGTCTTAACTTTTAACTTTTTTTCAGGTCACACAAAGATGAATTCCTATATTTCATGATTACAATGTGTGTATGTGATTCCTTGTTCCATTTTAAGGACACTGCTGTGTTAAACATGTTGAAGAGTTTTCATAACCCGTTGCTACAATCTTAAATTAGATTTATTTTTCCCATTGCTAATATCAAACAGCAAATTCGAAGACTGAGAACCATGTATAGAAGGGTGATTGCTCTTAATGTGAAAAGATTTGAATCCTTCTTTTTGTGTGAGACTGTGATCAGCCAGCCTAGCTATCGATTTCTTCTGTCGTACACTGCCAAATCTTCTATTTAAGTATTGTGAAAACTCTTTGTTTTTTTCAGGTCGAATGAGTGATTTGAGGGTATTTGGTCATCCAATAGATTCAGAATCTAAAGAAGATGAGCCTTGTAGTGAAGAAACAGATCCAGAGCATGATCTAATTGCTGAAATTTTACCTGAGCTAATTGAAATTGATCTATACCACAGTGAAGAGGATGAAGGGGAAGACGAGGAGTGTGCCAATGCTACTGACGTCACGACCACCCCATCTGTGCAGTACATAAATGGAAAGCATCTAGTTACCACTGTGCCCAAGGACCCAGAAGCGGCAGAAGCTAGGCGTGGCCAGTTCGAAAGTGTTGCACCTTCTCAAAATTTTTCAGACAGCAGTGAAAGTGATAGTCATCAGTTTGTAATCACCAAAACTGGAATGCCTACTGCCATGCAACCTAATGAGTCTAAAGAAACAACTGAATCCCTTGAAATTACATGGAGACCTGAGATTTACCCTGAAACACCAGAGCATTTTTCAAGTGGTGAGCTTGATATTTTCCCCACAGCCCCAGGCCGTGAGAGAGAAGCCACAGAGGGGCCAGAATCAATCACAGAGAAAAGTCCCGACCTTGATAATCTGGTACATGAACGTACTGAATTGGTACCTCTGTTTCCTGAAGAGTCTTCAGGAGATGCCGCCATTGACCAAGAATCTCAAAAAATGGTCTTTTCAAGGGCTACAGAAGGAACAATTGGTGAAGAGGCAGAAAAAAGTACTTCTACCACATATACTCCAAGTATAGTTGCAAGTTCTGTATCAGCGCATGTTTCAGAGGATGTATCATTTACCTTAACAGGGACTCCACGGCCTGATGAGCCGCTGTCCACAGTAGAAAGCTGGGTGGAAATAACCCCTAGACAAATTGTAGAGTTCTCAGGAAGTCCTTCAATTCCGATTCCAGAAGGCTCTGGGGAAGCAGAAGAAGATAAAATGTTTGCCATGGTAACTGATTTATCACAGAACAATACTACAGATTCTCTCGTTACTTTAGACACTAGCAAGATAATGATCACAGAGGGCCTTTTGGATGTTCCTGCAACCACTGTATATTCGGTTTCTGAACAATCTTCTGCAGTAGTGCCTACCAAATCTGCAAGGGAGACAGACACTTCTGAGTGGGCTTTCAGTACATCTCTTGAGGGAAAGACAAGGAAAGATGAGGAGAAGGGAACTACAGGTACGGCTTCTACAGCTGAGGTACATGAGCCCACGCAGAGATCAGATCAATTAACTTTACCCTCTGAATTAGAAAACTCAAATGAAACTACATCTAGTGATTCAGTATCTGGTACCGGGAAGAGTTTTATGTCCTGGATGACACCCACACAGTCTGAAACGGAAACAGCAAATTCTACTCTTGTCTTTACAGAAACAAACGTTTTAGACCATCTGGGGGCACAGACTGCTGAGCCCAGCCTTAGCAGTCAACCTGGGGTTCGGGAAGTGCCGCCCACCGTCCCAGGTAGCCCCGTCTCTGTCTTTATGGAGCAGGGCTCTGGAGAAGCTGCTGCTGACCCAGAAACCACCACCGTTTCTTCATTAAATTTAGAGCCTGAAATTCAAGCCAGAAAGGAAGCAGCTGGCACTTTGTCTCCACATGTGGAAATTGTATTCCCTTTTGAGCCAACTGGACTAGTTTTGAGTACTGTAATGGACAGAGAGGTTGCTGAAATTAAAAGCCAGACATCCAAGGGGAACATGATTTCAGAGATCTCAGGAGAGCCAACTCATGGGGCAGAAATAAAAGGCTTTTCTACAGATTTTCCTTTGGAGGAAGATTTCAGTGGTGACTTCAAAGAATACTCGACAGTATCTCATCCCATAACAAAAGAAGAAATGCTAATGACGGAAGGCTCTGGGGATGCAGCATTTAAGGATACCCAGATGTCACCATCTGTAATACCTACCTCAGACCACAGTAATCACACAGCTGACTCAGAAGAGCCTAGTAGCACCTTGGTCAGCACTGCAGCCTTCCCTTGGGAAGAGTTCACAGCCTCAGCTGAGGGCTCAGGTGAGCAATTGGTCTCAGTAAGCAGCTCTGTTGACCAAGTGTTTCCCAGGGCTGTGGGAAAAGTCTCTGGGACCGATTCCCCATTTATTGACCAAAGATTGGGTGAAGAAGGTGATATCAGTGAAACTGATAAAAGATCCACCATCCTGCCAACAGAAGAAGCTGAAAGTACTAAAGCTTCAAAGGAAGAGGAGGAAGTGAAGGTCAATGGGATAGTTTCAATGGACTTTCCTCCAACTGTGGAGCCAGACAAATTGTGGCCCAGGAAAGAAGTCAACCCTGTAAGGCAAGGAATTGAAAGTGAAATAGTGTCAGAGGAAAAGATGCAAGAACAAAAGTCTTCTGAACCCCCTCAAAGTTCTGTTGCACCAGAACAAACAACTTTCAATTCACAAACATTTCCTGAAACTGGACTCCGAACCACAGATTATTCTACACTAACAACAAAGAAAACTTACAGTAACAATAAGAAAATGGAGGGGGAAGGCGTTTCCTCAGTTGACGTGTCTACTCCAAACCTGGATTCAGAGGGCTTAGAGTCGTATACTACTCTCCCTGAAGTTACTGAAAAATCCCATATTTTCTTAGCTACTGCCTCAGTGACTGAATCAATACCAGCGGAAAGTGTAATTACAGGTTCAACAATCAAAGAGAAAGAAAGTATAAAACCCTTTCCCAAAGTTATGAGACCAATAATGGAAGAGTCAGATACGGATCTTTTATTCTCTGGACTGGGATCAGGAGAAGAAGTTCTGCCTACTACAGTATCAGTGAATTTTACTGAAATAGAACAGGTCATTAGCACATTATATCCCCAGACTTCTCAAGTGCAAAGTTTAGAAACCAGCATCTTAAATGACACAACTGGAGACTATGAGGGAATGGGAAATGTGGCAAATGAAATCAGACCACTCATTTCCAAAATAGACAGCATGTTCGAAGCCAATGAGACAGCATCCAGCACAACCTTACTAGAAATTTTAAGTGACACCACAACAGAAGGACCCTTCACAGCAACTCTCACTTTCTCTGCAGACATGGAACATCCTCAAAATCAGACACACAGTTGGGCAGAAGAAATCCAGACTAGGAGACCACAGCCTACGACTGATCAAGTCTCTAACGAGAATACTTCAACAGCAGAAACTAAAGAAACAGCAACCTCTTCCACTGATTTTCTGGCTAGAACTTATGGTCCTGAAATGGCAAAAGGATTTGTTACATCAACACCAAAACCATCTGACTGGTTTGATGAACATTCTGGAGAAGGATCTGGGGAATTGGATGTGGTTGATTTAGTCCACACTTCTGGAACTACTCAGGCAACTAGGCAAGGCAGCACCACATTTGTTTCTGATAGATCCCTGGAAAAACATTCTGAGGTTCCAAGTGCTGAAGCTGTTACTGTTGATGGATTCCCAACAGCTTCGATGGTGCTGCCTCTTCATTCAGAGCAGAATGAAAGCTCCCCTGGTCCAACTAGCACACTGTCAAGTACAATGTCCTATGAAATGTCCACAGAAGGTGCTGCAGACAGTTTCCAAGACCATTTTGGGGGATTTGAGGATTCCACATTAAAACCTGACAGAAGAAAAGCCACTGAAAATATTATTATAGATCTGGACAAAGAGGACAAGGATTTAATATTGACAATTACAGAGAGTACCATCCTTGAAATTCTACCTGAGCTGACATCAGATAAAAATACTATCATAGATATTGATCACACTAAACCTATATATGAAGACATCCTTGGAATGCAAACGGACTTAGATGCAGAGGTACCCTCAGGGCCACCTGGCAGTAATGAAGACAGCACTCAAGTTCTAGAGAAGTCCGAGGCAACTGTTAACCTCTCTTCAACTGAGGAAAACTTTGAGGCCTCTGGTGATACTCTTCTGGCTAATTACACTCAGGCAACACATAACGAATCGATGCCTCCTGAAAACAGAAGTCAGTTAGATCACATGGGCTTTATCTTCACACCTGGGATACCCATCCCTAGCCCAGAAACAGAATTAGATGTTTTGCTTCCCACAGCAACATCCCTGCCCATTCCTAGTAAGTCTGCCACAGTTAATCCAGAGATTGAAGAACCAAAAATTGAAGCAAAAACCCTGGATGACATCTTTGAATCAAGCACTTTGTCTGACGGTCAAGCTATTGCGGACCAAAGTGAAATAATATCAACATTGAGCCATTTGGAAAGGACACAGAATGAGGATGAAGAAAAGAAACACGTGGGTCCCTCTCTTCAACCAGAATTCTCTTCCGGGGCTGAGGAGGCACTGATAGATCCTACCCGCTACGTAAGTATTGGTACTGCCTACCTTACGGCTCAGAGTTTAACAGAGGCACCTGATGTGATGGAAGGATCCAATCCCCCAGCATCCACGGATACATCAACAGTTTTAGCTGTTGCAAAGCTGTTCTCTCGGACACCATCATCTCCTCCACTCAGTGTCCACTTAGGCAGAGGAGCCTCTGAGCACACAGAGGACCCCCGGCCAAGAGCTCTGCCAAGTACAGACGCCAGCACATCCCCAGTACCCCCAGGAAAACGTGCAAATATTGAAGTGACTTTCAAACCTGCAAGTGAAGAGGACTTTCACATAACTGAGCCTCCGTCCATATCTCCTGACACAGAGCCTTCAGAAGATGAAAGTAAACCTAAATTATTAGAACAAATGGAGGCTTCTGCCACAGAATTCATTGCTCAAGAAGAAACTGAGATTTCCCAAGACTCTCAAAACAAAACCAGTGTTCAACTTTCTGGAGACACAGTCAAGGTACTTCCCAGTATTGAAACACCTGAGGCTGGGACTGTTGTCACAGCTGCAAGTGAAAGGGCGTTAGAAGGTGCTACACTGTGGCCACATTCTACTTCTGCTTCTGTGATTTATGGGGTCGAGGCAGGTGTGGTGCCTCAGGCCAGCCCCCAGACTTCTGAGAGGCCCACCGTCCCTTCTCCTCTGGAAATAAACCCTGAAACACAAGCAGCTTTGATCAGAGGGGAGGATTCCACAGTAGCAGCACCAGAACAGCAAGTATCGGCGAGGATTCTTGATTCTAATAATCAGGCGACACTAAGCACCGCAGAGTTAAATACTGAGCTTGCAACACCATCATTTTCCCTTCTGGAAACTTCTAATGAAACCAGTTTCCTGATTGGCATTAATGAAGAGTCAGTGGAAGGCACAGCAATCTATTTACCAGGTAAGGGCACAACACTGATAAATCTGTTTCCCAGCTTGGAAACAGTCCCTTGGTCCTAACAGAGATGTGTATATAATTTTTGTTGTGATGTTAAAATCAGTGAAGGTTTTTGTATTGTCCATGTAACAGCAGGACAGGCCATAGTATTGATTCCATAATGAGATGCAAAGAAAGTAAGTATAGACTATTTGGGGGCTTTAAAGATATGCTTTGTATTTTTCTGGGTGTAAGAAACAACATACAATTGCAACATGGAAAAATTGAAATTGTTAATGGTAGAAAAATTCCATTTGGTTTTACCCACAACTAAAGTATTGCTTTGTCTTATATCCCGTAGTTATACATCTTAGTTTTAAAAACAGGAAAAGCATCTTATTTTTTAAAAATCTCTCATGAATGGGTGCAATTATGGCAATATCAAAATCTGTCAGGTCTTTAAAAATGAGACTAGTAAATAACTTTAATAAACACTTCACATAGTTCATGCAATATTGGTTATCAGTTCATACTTTTGTGTAATTCCCGTGCTCCAGATTGTCTAGGTAATGCTTCTAACACAGTGCCTAGCCATAGGGAGTATTCATCCAGTATATATTCAAGCTCTGCCTGTTGAGAGAAATTTCTGTTTTTTTTACTGAATGGACAGGAAGCACGAATTTGATGCTGGTTCATATAGACTATATCATTTAAGCTTCACAAAAAGGGTACAATGCACACGTTATTATCCTCATTTAAAAGGGTAGGATGTGGAGGTTCAGAGAAGTTCCGTAATTTGCCCGGGGTTGTAGCCACACACGTCATGGCAAAAGTGGGATTTGAACCCAAATCAGCCCCACTCCAAAGTAGGTGGTTTTTTCTACTGGTCTTTGGTGGTATAAAAATGAATAATTGATATTTAATGATATGTAAGTCAGAAATCTTGGAATGTTTACTGTGTAGAATTTATTTTCCTTTTAATCTAGCTTGATAATGTTGAAAAGTTCACTTTAATGGTGTTTTCCAAGAACAATGGAAATAACAATGTCAGTGGAATCCACAAGTAGCTATCACCACCTAGTTGCTACCTAGAAAAAAAAAATCAGTACTTCTAGGACTGTGTTGGTTGAAAATATGATTTTTTTTTTTTTTTTTTTTTTTTTGCGGTACGTGGGCCTCTCACTGTTGTGGCCTCTCACGTTGCGGAGCACAGGCTCCGGACGCACAGGCTCAGCGGCCATGGCTCACGGGCCTAGCTGCTCCGCGGCATGTGGGATCCTCCCGGACCGGGGCACGAACCCGCGTCCCCTGCATCGGCAGGCAGACTCTCAACCACTGCGCCACCAGGGAAGCCCAAAAAATATTATATTTTGATATCATATTTATATGATATCAAATATATGAAAATATTTTAATGAATATGTTTTACAGCATGGCTGTACTTAGAATTATTCTGATCGTTTCAAACTTATCTTTTGTGCTACTAATGCTTCAGTTTGTTGTGCTTCAGTTAGAGTGAAATAGTCATAAAGTGTAACTTTCATAAATGACTTGAAGTATTTTGTGAATAAAATTGATCAAAGGTGGCTGATGGATTTTTTTGTTGTCACTCTTTATTTAATCTGTAAATGATAACCTAGTAATCTGGCCAATATTTATTCTTTTGTAATTTAGTTGAAATATACTTCAGGTTAGATAAAATATGATATAGAAATCACTGGTAATAACTATATATATAGAGAGAGTTAGATTTGACAAATGAATGAGAAATGTATACCAGTTATCCAGTCCACAATGTTTACCTAGAATCAGAGCTTGCGTCTTCATTGCAAAACACACTGTCACTTTAGGCTAATTCAGTAAAAAGTAGCTCCTGTTGGAGTGCCTGGTCTATCTGTTGCAGTTTCAGCTTTCAGAAATGACTACAGAGTGTTTAGGGGAGAATAAAATGCACAAAAACAAAACTATTCTAATCTAAACTACTTTAACTTCACAGCCCCCTTCCTTGTCAAGTCCTTGTCCCATACTCTCGCATGGTGTCTCATGTCTGTGGTGGGAATAATGCTGTACCTCACATTTGTGTGGCACATAGCACTTTACCAAGCCCTTTCACTTAAATGTCATTTGGATTTTGCACTAAGAGCAGCAGGTAGATATGCTGTTGACCATAGCCTTGTCATCTAGGCAGTGTGCTTTCAAAAGCAGAAGGCTAAAATGGCTAGGGCGATTTTAAATATCTTTAGAACTATAGGAGAGTCTTAGCAAAATTGGGGTCGCTTTTGAAGAAATAGTTGCAACCATCTGAATTAACCTAATTATCATGTTGAACCCACACATGCGAATGTGTATCTATCAAGTCTTTCTAGTAGTCCAGAATTTTCTTAACACTCAAAAAGTGTGAGTTTGACTTTCCTGGGTGGGAAAGGCTCAGTTATCTTCTATAGCAGTACCTGTTTATCCAAATATTCATGTTTCATAAGTAGACATCTTTTCTTCATGTACATTATTTCAGACTTTCAGGACTTCAATTTTTGACAATATGGTTTTTATTCCATATATGACCTATTTATTTCAATTCTTTTGTAAAACATTTAACTCTCATTTGGATTCTTAAACATCTGAAACAAGCAATTATGGAAAAGTATTCAAATAATATATATAAGCTATTAATGTAAATAAAGTTATCCATGCAATATTGCAGAATAATATATATATTACACAATAACATATGTAATAATATATATATTACAGAATAATAATAATATATTACAGAATAATATATAGTGTAAAAGTACTTGCATTTAGAAAATACGTATTAAACCGTTTTCACCTCATAAATTTGTATCTCTGGCCTTTATATTGATCTGCTAGGAGTGTCAATTTTGTGTTTTAATAAGAAAATTGTAATAAAAATTTGGGGTTTCATTTAAGGTGAGGTTTTTGTATTTGGGTTTGTTTTTATACAGTAGAGTTTAATCCATGTGTTGCTTTTCTTCAAGTATAGTTTAAAGGAGTACATTTGGAACGTGTTTTTGGAAAAAGCATATTAATGTAGCAGAAGAGACTTCAGTGCACACTTTCGAAGAAAAAGTTTCTGAGCATTAAGTGGTAAAAGGCAATAATAATTCAAATGATGGTAACAAGCCAATGCTAAAAAGAATGCATGTTCTGTGTATCCAGCCATTTCACATGAACTAACCTCGTTTAAAAGAATACATTTTCCATTCACTGTGCACATACGTGTAATCATTTTGACTAAAATCAATTGCCATTATCATGCCAACTAAATCTGCAGTAGAATGTATTAGTTGCCAGATACCATACAAAATATTGTTTAAAATAATGATGGTTGAATCCCGGAAATGAATAGATGCAATTTGTAATAATTAGTTATAATGCCAAGAAACACTCCAGAGAGAAAAGTTAATGTTAATTTTGAATGTGTAGTATCTCTAAATTGCTATGGTAAAGCTTATGTTATGGTAGCGAGAAGTGGCATTTTATGCTAAAATATGTTGAAACTTAGAGATGAGCCTAATTGCTTTTCTTTCTTTCCTGAACATGGTAGGACCTGATCGTTGCAAAACGAACCCGTGCCTTAATGGGGGCACCTGTTATCCTACTGAAACTTCCTATGTGTGCACCTGTGTGCCAGGATACAGTGGAGACCAGTGTGAACTTGGTAAGATGTTCTCGCGTGAAAGACTGTAGCGCTTTTCCAGAAGATGTACTGGGGGAGAATTTATATTGCTTGAATCAATCAGAGGATTTTGGAGAAACCTATGTGTAGATGAATTACATGTTAAGTGAAATTAAAATCTTAGAGTAAGTTAAGTAGGGTGTGGGAAAGAGGGATAGATATTTACTGAATTTTGTTGATATACCCAAGACTCGGTGAAGCTTACTGGGGTCAGCTGTGTCTTTGTGTGTTTTTTACACATAGACTTTACAAATGTAAAGTAGTGTTAAGTATTGACAAATATGTTGATCTGTCCCCACATCTGCATATCAATAAATTATCAATTTAAATACAAATTTTGTAAGAAAGCTCTATTTAAAAAATAGGGAGTTTTTCTGTTTTGAGATAACTTGTTGCTCTCATGTGGAAAAGGAAAGCTTCTTCTCTGGCTGTTCCCAGAGACCAGCCTCACCCACCTCTTCCTCAAGACCTTGTGACATTGTTGTCTTCCTCCTCTCTTTTGGGTTCCAAAGAATATCACTGTCTCTTTACTAAATCAGCTCCTTTTACTCCCATTCTTATTTAGCTTTCCTTTTCCTTAAAAAATTTTTTTAAAAAGGACCCCAGTTTTGATTTGGCTGAATATAGATGTTGACTCTAGAAAAGAAATGACGGGATCTACTGACTAGGTGCTCCTTCTGGCAGCACCATAATGGTTTACTCATAATGATCAAATAAGGAAGGCCCATGGATTACACTTTAGATTACACAGCAGTATTGAGATAAAACCCCCCAGCATTCATGTTAAAAGAATACTTATCTTTAAAAAAAAAAAAAGTCAACAGAGCTAGTAAGCTCAATTTGTGTACTAATCAGTGAGGATATAGAGATCGCAATAGATAACATTCAAGAAGTAATTATATTTTAAATATCAAATTTACATATATATGTATAAAAACATTTCTGTTGCCCCCATTCTTTTTCACATTACAATCAGTTAAAAATAATTTACTGAGTTATTATATGTGAAGCTGTTAGATCAGTGTGGGCACTTAGCGAACACTATAAAAGTATTTGCCAGCATTATTATATAATATTTTTCCTAAGACCATTTCTTTAGGAAAGAATACAGTATATACCTCTTAGAAATTTAATTTACTTTGTATATTCATTTTTAATACTTAATATAAAGATTAATTAAATTTTTAGTGGAATTACAAAATGCTATGGAATAAAGGCATTCATTTCATCACAAGAGATCATAGAGGTCTATGTTAGAAAGGTTGCATTTGATACAGATTGAAGTTGGGGAAGATTTTGATAAGTGGGAGAGGGGGACTCAACACAGCAAACAAAAGCACAGAGACCACAAACTGCAGAATGCATCCGAGGGGCTACGAGTATTCAGGATGCCTACTTAGGGGTTTGTGAGAGAGAAACATTGGGAAAGAGTATTGGAAAGCAGGTTGGATCTAGATAGGTCTAGGAAGGTCCTGGATCCAATGTACTGAAGAGGTTTACTTCATACTCTAGTCAAGTGATTCTGAGACTTTAGCGTGCGTGAGAATCCCTTATAGGGCTTGGTAAACTACAGTGTGTTGTTCCCATCCTCCACAGTATCAGATTCAGTAGGTCTGGGGTGGGCCTGGGGACATGCATTTCTAATCTCAGGTGATGCTGATACTGCTGGTCCAGGGGCCACACTTTGAGGACCACTGCCCTGGATAATTGGGGCCCTTGGAATGTTTAGAAGCCAATGAGTAAAATTATCTTGATCGTGTCTAAAGAAGATGACAAGCAGCAGAGTGAAGGCTATATTGGAGAGGGAAGAGCCCAGAGGCTATGCTCAGTTAAGCATTTTCAGTGTTCCACATGTGAGGTTATCAGAGTGTGAGCTGGGATAGGGAGTGGGAAGGCTAGGGGGATTCTTTATTGGTTTTAGGACTCATGTGACTCATCTAAAAGCAATGGAGATAATGACCCTACTCTGAATATATTTGAAATTTTCTTCGGGTTGCCAGATTTAGCAAATAAAAATATTAGAAGATCAGTTAAATTTGAATTTTGGATAAAAAAAGATTTTTTTTTAGTATAAGTATGCCCTAAATAAAGCATGTGACATACTAAAGTTTCTCCTTTTTTAATCAGAAATTAAAATTTAACTGGCTATCCTGTATTTCACCTGGCAATCTTATACTAAATAAGATCCTTTGACCTGTTTTGAAAGTACTTTTGTGGCCTTTTACGATTTTGTTTCAGATTTTGATGAATGTCACTCTAATCCTTGTCGCAATGGAGCCACGTGTGTCGATGGGTTTAATACCTTCAGGTGTCTCTGCCTTCCAAGCTACGTTGGTGCACTTTGCGAGCAAGGTAAGAGCTCTTGCAACATTTGTATGATGAACAGGTTGATACTTCAACTGTTAATTCTAGACAGCCCTTTTTTTTTTTTTTTGAGCAATTTTGGCCATGTTGCAAATTCTTTTTTGCAGAGGAAATTCATAGGTTGCCTAAATACATTAGGTTTCCTGATGTGTTCGTAGCTCACAACATCTGAACAACAGTGTTGATTTGATCATTGTTGCTTTACTGATAGAATGGAATTGCAGACAGGCACACTGAGCTGAATTTAAGGACATCTGTCCACCTAAAGGAATGTTGTTGTATGTATTCCTCCTGGGGACAAATTAGGCATTGATTTTAATCCATGTATGTGGCTTGTACCAAGGAGTATTGAATTCAATGTTAGTTGCCTTTATTTTCTCCCCCTAAGCACATGAGACTCAATGGGCTTATTGTTCATAGTCAATCATCTCTGGAGAATGAGTTAATACAGTTGTGTGAATACGTTCGTCTTGGCTTGGCAAATAATACAGAAAAGATATTGTGAACCAGGTTTCTTTCCTACTGAAGAAACATCTACTTTTTCTGAACGAAAAAAAGGCTTAAATTCATGATGGCTTGAATCGTGTGATCCCTGTAATTTGCATTTTATGGCCAACATGAGATGTATTTTGGGTGGTTTTTTTTTTTTTTGCGGTACGCGGGCCTCTCACTGTTGCGGCCTCTCCCGTTGTGGAGCACAGGCTCCGGACACGCAGGCGCAGCGGCCATGGCTCACGGGCCCAGCCGCTCCGCGGCATGTGGGATCTTCCCGGACAGGGGCACGAACTCGTGTCCCCTGCATCGGCAGGCGGACTCTCAACCACTGCGCCACCAGGGAAGCCCTTGGGTGGTTAATGGTAACATTTCTGAGCCCATCAATCAGAAACAGATTGCATACTCAGCACACTCAGTTTTGGACCATCGATTTCCTCTACTTAAAGTCATACGGTGGTTTGGCTTTGACAAAAGTGCTTAATGCCAAACTTCCATTCCACCAGACAAAACGAAAATGAGTGTCTAATAACTCAGGCACGTTGGGTCTGGCCTCACATTCAGCTTTGCAGCATTAATCTGGATGGCACCACAATTAAAGCAAAAGTAAAAGGAGCATGCATTGAATTGCCAGTGGAAGGGGATGGGCGATGCTTGGGTTTTTTAGGGTTGTTTTTTTTTTCTTTTTCTTTATTGCATAGGATGGGTCTGTTTCAGAATTTTAAAAGGTAAATATGATAATTGACCAGACAAGATCCTCTTCTTTAAGAAAAACAGTGAGAAAGATGCTATTTGTTGAAGAAAACAAAAGGGTGAGATACTTGAGACATTCATATATCTTATTGATAAAAACGATTCTGGCTTCGCTTAGTTCCAAGTATAAGGAGTGATTCAAAAAATCATTTGTTCAACAAGTGTTTATTGAGAACCTACTGTCTGCCAGGCACTGTTCTGGGCACTGGCGATAGAGCTCTGAATAAAACAATGTCTCTGATCTTCCTAACCCAGCATAATTCTTGGCAGGGAATAAAAAGAGGTAGTATTTGTTGGATACTTTATAATTTACCATATGCCTCCAGGGTACACCATTTCCTTTGGTTAACAGCAGTATTTCCGTGGGTTAAGTGGGCCAGAAATTGAGGCTCAGGAAGGAAAAGTGATGTGTTCAAAGTCACACAGCTAGTAAATTAGACAGTGGGCAAAATGAACCTAAGTAGCCTTGGAAAGCCCAGTTTTTTCTCAGTATCTTCATTCTTCTAAAGTAACTTTTAAATATAAGCATTTTATTTAGATGTGAATCTGATAGATTCAGCAGCAACATCCTTGGAAGGGAGTTTGGGACCAATTACCTTTTTCTTCTCTTTAAAAGAATATTAAAGGGAAATTTTTAATTTTTTTCTCCATTTCTGGTACCACCTAACTGTCAGGTATATTCTATTTTATCTTAAAGCAAGTTTAACTTTCATCCACATTATTTGCTGAGAAACAGCTATCCCAGTCTGTTTACCAGATGCAGCTGTGCTCCTGTGATTTATTGCCAGGACACTGATTTTTTTTTCCTCTTTCCAGGTTGCCTAAGAACAAATGTTTTCTTCATTAACAGCAGTATTGTTGTCTAAACAGTTTTCTATCCAAATTTCGGTGATGACTGTGTTGTTTCTTCAGCTGACCTATTCTGTTCTCTGCTTTAGAAACTTCACAACTCCCAATAACTCTGAAATAGGGGACACATTTGGTGGAATGATAACAGATCTTAAAATCTAGAAGAAGGTCTTAGAACATTGGAGAGACAGTTCTGTACAGTTTGCCCCCAAAGTCAAGATACAGCTTGCCAGCCAGAAGTGCTGAAGTGTTGACAGTTTCTTAAGGCTTGAGGGCTACATGTCAGAAGTGTTGAAAACATTACCTATATAGCATAAAGAGAATAGATTTTTAGTGAGATTGTTTAAGAGTGACAGTTTCAGCTTCTGTGGTCACGAACAAGTGTTGTCGTACCCTTCACCTCCCCCGAAACACACAGGCAAAACTAAATCTGGGACTTTGTAATGTAACCTATGCGCTATGTGAGTTTTAAAGTATAAGAAATATTTCCCAATGTAGGATAACACTTAAGAAAACATCAATCCAAAAGAGTTGCCTTTTAATAGATGATATGTATGTCACATTATTTTTAGGTAAGTTGGAAAAAACAGACTGCTTCTGAAATTCTCCTTTCAGAATAGCCTCCTAGAAGATGCTGCTTGATACATAGTCCTTAATTACATATGTGATGAATTCATGAATAGTAAAAATTAGGTGAATCAGTGTGGATATTTGGCTTTTTTAAAAAATAAAAACTCATCTGTTGTGTGATTTGCACATTATTTACAATCATTGGGAAGTTATGAGAGTACAGATAAATAATCTGTCCCTATTTGGTTTTAGCAGAACCACTGCCTCTATGTTTTGGACCCATGTCCTGATAGGAATATACACACACCTGCTAATTGAGGACGGCATTATAACAATGTCGTTGTCATGCATCTAAATTTTAGGATCCTTTGGTGTTTTGTGTGTGAGAGGAAAAATACTTAATCTATCTCAGTGATAAAAGACAAAGAAAGAAAACCAGGCTAAAACCATTTGGGTTAATAGAGGATAAGAGTGTATAGAATAATTTTTTTCTGATATATTATTCAGTAAGTTACGGCTCCTCTAGAATCTTAAACTGCGTGTCTTCAAACAAATGATCATTTCCAAGGTTAAGGGAAGCTATGCTATTACAATATCGTATCATTGACTTTGTCAGTAAGGGTAGTCTAAAAAATTTTCCAACTCTCTTCCCCTATAAACTAACCCCTTCATATGTGAAGATCTGTTTCCTCCCCACTCTTCCCACCTCACTTCTGAAATCTTCCATGGGAACTCCCCCCCCCAGAAAAAATCACTACATCCAAGTAGCCAAAATAGGCTTCACTCTTGGGTGCCAAGTGCTACTGTGATACCACCTAACTGTGTCTTGAGTCCTTTCCTGTGAAATTTGGTGGTGTCCAAACAACTCTGTAATATAACTCAAAACTTCCGGTGCACATTGTTTAAATCAATTAGTCAGCTGGCTCTAACTAAGCAACAGGCCTGATAGACTAAACTGAAATAAAGACTGCTCTCAGAGATAAGCTGCATCTGTTGTATGATTATGGTCTAAATCACTGAAGCCAGGAAAAAATTAACTTTCTCACCATGCAAGCTTTCCCAGAATTACAGGACGAGGAGGAAATGCAGTGAGAATCAGGAGACAATCTGACTTTCAACTTGACCACCAAGTCAGACATATAAAACGAGCATTCATTTCATCTAGTAGAGTTTTATCTTCATCAATCAGTAAAATTAGGGGAGGGGAGGATGATCACGAGATAACCTGGAGTTTTCACAGCGTCTCCAATTTCATAAACTTCGCAGTTTTGTTAGTTTTTACACGTAACTAGTTCAGTATCTTTGTGAGATGTTTCGTGAAAGTTAATATTATTTCTATTGATTACTAACATACAGTTTAATCTCACCTGTGAGTGGGCATGTCCAAGGGAAGATTGCCAATGAGAATGCAGTTCTAGGGACTTCCCTGGCGGTCCAGTGGTTAAGACTCCGCGCTTCCACTGCCAGGGGCATGGGTTTGATCCCTGGTCAGGGAACTAAGATCCTGCATGCCGTGTGGCACGGCAAAAAAAAAAAAAAAAAAAAGAGAGAGAATGCAGTTTTATGAGCAAGACAGCTTTCCTATGAAATACTTAAAAACTGGCAATCTAGAAATTATAGCTGAAGCTTACTGCCAGTGCAAAATTTAGACATATTTGAAAAGTGTTTTCATCTCACCAGGATACTGGTTACAGTGTGCTTGTTGCAAAAGAGAAAAATATATATTTATATACACATATGCATATGTGTATATGGTGTGATGGAATGAGGGGTACTAAATTAAAGTCATTCTTGATAAACTTCAAATCCCGATACTTTTGCACTGGGAGTTACCTATATTCCCTCTCATTTTGGGAAAAAGGCTCACAGTCCTTAGCTATATCCCAGAAGCTGCCGACTGATGAAGAATTTTTTTCCTCTCTTAGTAAATCTTACAAGAGACTGTGGCCATCCAGCTCTCTCTTTGGGAAGTGGGAAAGGACTATTTCCAGAGCCTTTGAAGTCCTTAAGCAAATAGAGCATTCATAATCCTTTTAACCAGAATTCTTATCTTATCACTTGAATGATGCTCTTTAGAAAAGTTGTGTTGGCAAGGAATTAGCCCCAATTGCTTCACAAGTGAGTCAGTAGACACTGCAGTCTAAGGAGGTTTTGAATGGCCCCTTTTCCAGTTTTTCTCCTGCTGAAACTGGCTTTCATCAGGGAAAGAGCAGTTCGATAGTGCCTTTCCAGTCCTAAGATGTATTGCCACCCACTTGGCAGGAATAATTTGGGCTCCCTTTATCATAATTTCTCTGTCATCATGACCAAAATTTGTGAATCCCTTGCTTTGAGGACATTGCATTGATATTGGCTTGGGTCTTCTATGAACTTTTGGATGGGTGAATCAAGTCTGAATGACATAGATGAGTTTAATAAGCCCCTGCCTTGTTTCTTCCCAGACACGGAGACATGTGACTATGGCTGGCACAAATTTCAAGGGCAGTGCTACAAGTACTTTGCCCATCGACGTACGTGGGATGCAGCTGAACGGGAATGCCGTCTGCAGGGCGCCCATCTCACAAGCATTCTGTCTCATGAAGAACAAATGTTTGTGAATCGTATGTACCAAATATACATGGGTTTTCTGAAGCTTCATTCATTCTTACCACCTTCTTACTTTTTCCTGTATCTAACTGAAAACAAATAGCTTTCTCAGTTGTGACTCAACTTATTAAATCCTTCATCTGTGAACTAAAATCATCTCTACTACATGAGCCCCCTACTTTGAAAAACATTCAACTGTAACATAGAAAGGCATTTCATGGTTTGCCAGCAGTAATAGTTGAAACAGCATGCTATAGGTCAAGTCATATGAAATTACTATTTGATCATATTTTGACTTAAAGAAATGACCACCTCTTATGTTTCCAGTCTAATTCTTCCCAGGCTTTTGGTCTCTGTTTTGAATATGTACATATGCTGTCTAAAGTAAAAGAGAAAATTGTGTTCAGTTATTTTTACCCCAGTAATTAAAATTGAATTATAAATAGCACCCTAATCTTATCCTCTGTGCATAATTGGTTCTCATCCAAGTTTCTAATTATTTTAGACCATAGAAAGTGGGCCTCATATTAAGAACACGAATTGAGGGAGACTGAAAGCTAATGAAACTTATTAACAGAGCTGTTTAATAACTCCTTAGATTATAGCAAAGAGAGGAGGGCAGCTAGCTTTTATGTAGAAAATACGTAGAAATTTTTTGCTCATGAAGCATTGTTTGATGCTCTATTAAATATGTTCTCGTGATGCCTGCTATCTCTTAGAAGTTTGTTAATTTGCAATCTGAGTAGAGGTTCATTTAACTTTTTTTCATGGTGTCTTTGCCTGTGACTCATTTCATGGGGAAAGTAATTATTTTTGAGGAAGTTTTGCAGATCTGTCCAGTCTAGGTGTTCACCATTAAAAATGCTTTGAGAAGAAACATGTGGCTTCCAAAATGAGGCTAGCATGGGTGAGATCTGTCACATTTTATTGGTTCACTGAATTTTTGCCAATTGCACAGTTTAATAAAAAAGTAAGTGGAAAGTTTGTATCATGAGTAAAGACGGAAAAAAATGCTTAATTGTCGTGCACTGCTAGGGAAATACTTGTCCACGTCTGATATTTTAATGTTTCACGATATTTGCAAACTAGCTTTTTGTTTTAAAACACATTGGGCAGAAGAACAAAAGATAGTTAGACCATGAAAGATTTTTATGAGCAACTAAACAGAAATCCAGCCAGAAAAGAGGATGCATGATTCATGCCAAAAATAGTTTGCTTTGATACATTTCGTCCATATGTGGGAAAGATAATAAAATGTCTGTGTTGTTCCCCTTCTCAGGTGTGGGCCATGATTATCAGTGGATAGGCCTCAATGACAAGATGTTTGAACATGACTTCCGTTGGACCGATGGCAGCACACTGGTAAGTTACTGATGAAAATGACACTGATTCTAGAACTTGGTACAGTGTGTTGATTGCAGAGGCACGTTAGACTGGAGACCAGTTAAATATCTTGCTCAGGGTCACTCGGTGAACTAGACGGGGGTTAAAAATAGAGGTAGTTCCCTGACAACTGATCCATCTACCAGGGCTCCAATCAAGGTGGCGCTCTTAAAAGAATAGTGTATCCGATTTCCATTGAACCCGAAAACCGCAGGCTCAGCAGAATTGCCTCAGGTCTGTATTTCAGATGGTTATCTTTGTTTTATATAGCTTCAAAGCGAAAAGGAAAATAATGCACATAGGAGAAAAGGTCCTTTAAAAAATACCTTTTCTTCTTACATAATTGTCCTGGAAGTCTGCTATAGGGCATGGCTCATTTTTATCCAAGCAAACATGCTCATTTTTTACATCTTAAAAAAGATTGTTGAATTATGATCTTGTAAATTTCTTTCCATTCACTCTGCTGACTAATTATGTGGTTTTTTAGCTTTTTCTACTTCTTGAAGAAAGAAGTGATTTGATACCCACATCCTTGAGTAAGCTGCCATAAGGTTCTTAAGTCAGGATGGGTGAAGCTGTTTTGAGTCACTACTAGTAAATACACAAGTCTAATTCTTTAGAACTAGTTCAAGTGTGCTTAGCTATAGTGGTGGTTCTGGGCTCGGGCTGTTCGTTAGAATCACCTGGGGAGCATAATTAAAAAACTGGTGTCTAGGCCTCAGCTCAAATTCATTAAAGCAAAACCTCTGGCAGCTATATTTTCTAAGTGTTCCCTGTGTGATTCTAAAATGCGGACAGAGTTGGGATCCACTGGGCTAGACAGTTAGGTGTAAATTCAATTCTAACTTAGATAAACAAGAGGAAGACTTGAAAATAAGCATACACACAAAGAGTTTAAAAATTAAGTTTCATTCATTACTGCCATTCATCTGGATTTAATGAGTTTGGCAAAACGTAAAGTTCATTCTAGAACAGAGGCCAAACGAATAATTGTTTTCAGAAGTTCTGCTCTGCCTGTTCAGGAAAGCTTCTCTGTGCTCTCCTGGACGTGCCCCTCAGTTTATGTCTGTGTCACTCCTTGTACTCAGTGCTTTGCACTCATTTATTCTCCACAGTAACTTTAAGAGAGGCATTAAGCGTTTTATAGGTAAGGCAAGGGATGGTCAGTTAGGCTAAGCTATTTGCCCACAGTCACAACGCTATTAAGTGGTGAAGCCATAGGCTTTCTCCTAGCTGGTACCTCCTTGACTTTAAAAAGGGTATCCCTTATCACATTTTGCCTTTAGGAACCCTAAAATAAAGCCTGGCTTGCCCTTTCTCTGTCATCACTCCTTATGTTCAATCAGCACTGTTTGTCATTTGTGTGCATAAGTAGATTATTTGGCAAGATGCAGAAGAAGTAGGGAAAGTAGATTGTTCATGAAATATATTCCCTGTAAGGTATAGGATTACATCTCCTGCATCAATAGTCTCATTTTCTTCTAATTGTCCTGGGTGAATGGTATATCTGCAATTGTTGTATCTGTATGTTTTCATTTTGCTGAAATGAATAATAATTTCAGGGAGATAACTTTGATCAGATTAGTAGTGGTTGGTATAGCATGACTTCTTATGTATTCATTTTCATTGAAGATAGACAATTTTGTTTTTACTAATTTAATTTATAAGTGAACATAAAAATTAAAAGGGTTTTTTCCTTTATATTACAGATAGTTAAGACTTTTTATAATTTTATTAATGTATATTATAAAGTATAGGCATTTAGTCAGTTTTCCCTTGTTGAATGGAGGCTTCATTCCTGTGGGAGAAATTAGGTCTAGGATACCCGCTATTAAGTCTTCCTCCCAAAGACTTTCCCTTATAAGTGGTCCAGTAAAAGTACAGGCTCTTGTGAGCTGTAGTGCAGAAGCTAGAATGCCAAGGACTCAGGTGGCCAGTTGCAGTTGCTACTTCCTTGTGCCTTGCAGACCTGGACCACGACTTATCTCAAAGTGTAACTGTTGGCTGGGTGCCTGTATGGTCCTGCCATGAGCCTAAAATAGTTGCATTTGCCACAGTGAAGTGAATGTAAAGTCTGTCATTTGCAACATACTGACCTGATAGGCCAAGTCCCTGACTGTTTCCAGTCTGTCCTTGGTTATATAGAATTGATTTGTATATTTTCATTTTCAGCATTTTTCTGTTTTACTAGATGTCTATTCTGGTCTCTCCAGTAGCAATTCAGCTCTTCAGAGAAGTGGTTCTCTTGCCTGCTTTTTATTTCGGAAGGTGTGTAGGATAAGGCCCTATGCCCCCTGTAAGCTTGGTTAATGGGACTGAATATTGGCTTATAGCTGGCAGATGAGTGAGGTCTGTAAATTATCTTCGGGAATTTATCTTGCCTGTCAGGTGCCATCCAGGTGTGCTTGATTTCATCACATGTCATTATTCCACTATGCTGAAGCAAGCCAACTCAACTCATTTTTTTGTCTGTGTCCATTAATTTTTAATGGACTGTGCTGTGAAATATACTATGAAAAAAATAACTTAATTACAATTTCCATAGTCTAGACTGGTCCTAAATTTGGTAAATAAGTGGGCATTGCACTTTGTCGAAGGAGAAATATTGATCTTCCTATGAGATTTTCAGAGGAAGATAACATAACCTAAGATAGATAACTATACAACATAAACAAGAAACTTACCCTTAATTAATTCACATTTTCTAATTGGAACCTAAGGGTTATGGAGAGAGCACCAAGGAAGGGCCTCAATGTGAAGAGGGCAGCAAATGAATTACATACACAAGGCAAAGTTTATCAAAGAAAGGACACAAGTAAATCCAGGAAAAACTCTGACGGACCCTTGGTTTCTTCTTAATTCACTCTTTGTGTAAAATAAAAGTGTGCTAAGGAGTGTCCTTAACTTTGAGTATTTTGGAACAGAAGAGACCATCTGCCCAACAGCCTGTCTCCCTCCCATTTGACTGATCTCTGGCCCACTTTCTGCTTTTCTAACCACGCTTGCCTCCATCCCTTGCTTTCAGAGACAGCCTAGGTGTCTCTTAAACTTGTTTGTAGTTCTCTCTGCAGCCACCATCCCCTTAACAGGTTCCATATGTGCTCAGGCCTTTGAATAAAATAGTTCTCCTTTGTTTCGCTGTTTACTCCAAGTGTCTTGCTTTTGAAAATATCCCTAATAGTAAACTCTTCATCGGGAAAAGCAGTATCTGCTTACAATTGGGAATGGTGTTAACTTGACTGTGTGCAATTTCAAGAACTTTGTTTATGTTTTAGAGTGATTTCTCCCCTCTCCCCTCCACCCCCATTTTTTGTTTGAAAGGTTTATTAGAGCTTATCCTTCTTGGGAGGTAGAGCAGTATTAATACAAAAAGAACCTTTGATATTTACTGTATGTTATCTTTTGTTATTCAGTCTTAGAGTAAAAATAAATAAGTTAATATTAGGTCTCAATTTCAATCAGTTCTTTCCTTGAAATAATTAAACTTTGCTTCCAATAAATTTGTAGTGTATCGTATTTAATACGATTATCCTTTATAGCTAGACTAATTCAATTTATATGCTTATATTAAATTAATAATTTTATTTGGCCAAGTTATCTACTTTGCCCTTATTCTTCAGATTCTGATGGATTCATCCCACATTATTGGTTTCTATAATAGGATGTTGATATCACTAATAAAATGCCAATCTTGCTTTTATTGGATCTTTAAAATCTTTTTTATTCTTTATTTGGGGTGTTTACCCAGTAAATTTCACAAAAGTATACTCATGAACAAAATTGGTTCTAGCCTTACCCTTGTGATTTCTATTAAGGTTATTTTCTCTTAACACATTTCAGTTTTCACTTTGTCACTTGATTTCCTACTAAGCAGTCACATTTCAGTTTGTCCTTTGGTTTTCTACTCACCGGTCATTCTTTAACTTGACTATAGATTTCTAACAGCAAAATGCCCCAAGTGCTTATTAGAAAGCCTGACAAATAACTTCAATAATGAATTACTTTACTTGTCACCCAAGTAATGTCTTCAAAGACACTAAGTTAAACCATCCAAGTTAAATACACATTAAACCTGGCGAACTTGAACAAACATTTCTTATCTAGCTTCTGTACTATTAGCTGACTTTTAAGTTCTTTCTTTAACCTATTGTTAAATGAATGACTAGTCTGAAGTGTTTTCCCCTAGATCTGTTTTTCAGTGCATGTGACCTTCCTCTCCCCTTGCTCTGAACTCTTGTTACGCCCTTTTTAATTCGGCAAATGTCTTCCTCTTGCCTTCAGTATAAAATTCTGTAATTATTATCAAGGCATACCAAGCCCACTTACTCCATCTGCTACTTCCTAAGCTGTCTCATCTCAAAATACCCACAGTTCCAGGAATAAGCCATGACATCTCACTTCTGCTGGTCTTTGCATCCACTTGCCCTCGTGCTTAGAATGTTCTCACCTCTTGTCCTAATTTCATTTGATAAATGTTTGAATACCTTGCTTAGCCAAGAGTCACCTTCTTCCAGGAAGCCTTCCTAGCTGGGTGTGACTAAGAGCTCCTTCTCTGTGTTCTAGAAGCCCTTTGTACCCTCTTCCCATCCTACCATTGGCCTCTAGAGTGTTAATTTCCTGACACTGAGCTTTCTGAGGCAGGGATTAACTTTCATCTCTATTTTTTCTGCACCTAGCAGAGTGGTTGACAAAAATAGATGTTTGAATGATAATCAATATCCATACATTGCTCAACCAATTCACTTTGTTATCTTTTCAATCCTGAAAGGACCAATTAAGTCTTTTGGCTGAATCTCTATATGACAATTCTTGTTTATCTAAATTAAATATTTTATTTAAAGTTGTATCAGTATGAAAAACATTAAAACATAATAGGTGGTACTTCAAATATGACGAAAAGAAAACAAATGTTTCTCAGAAACAGAAGTATGTAGCTGAGCATAATGCGTCTTACAAAAGTTATTAACCCAAAGGAAAACAGATGTTCCTACTGGAAATGATGACAGTTTTGTCCATGGTTGTCCCAAGAATACATAAGCTTTGGGAAGAGGAGATGGAAAGCAAACTTTTCAAAGGTTTAAGTTATATCAGGGCAGATTTTCCATGAAGTTTTAGGAAACTGACAATTACTCAAAACTTTGACTTTAAAAAACCTTATTATCCAAATCCAAAATGTAGTGAAACAAGCAGAAGGAAATCTCACTCCTAAGTGTTCTCAGCTCATTTCATTTTTTATAGGTTGCTTGACCAAGGATGACTTGGTTGCCTAAGGTTGGACAGGTCTTCCTTTATTTATCCACTATCTGAGTCCATTCTTTCAAGCACAGAGGGAGCCAGACATCAGGGAACACTATGGCATCATTTATGTTTCTCCACCTATATACACCCTGGCAAAATCTTTTTTTTTTTTTTTTTTTTTTTTTTTTTTTTTTTGCGGTATGCGGGCCTCTCACTGTTGTGTCCTCTCCCGTTGTGGAGCACAGGCTCCGGACGCGCAAGCTCAGTGGCCATGGCTCACGGGCCTAGCTACTCTGTGGCCTGTGGGATCTTCCCGGACCGGGGCACGAACCCGCGTCCCCTGCATCGGCAGGCAGACTCTCAACGACTGCGCCACCAGGGAAGCCCTGGCAAGGTCATTTTTACCACTTGCTTTTCAACTACAGACTGTGGTGTGTCCATGGACAGCACAGTTAGGGAGATATTGGAAACCGGTAGGTGCCTTAATCACACTACTTTTTATAACATGACTCCCTAACCAATGGTTTAAAATCAAGCTGTGGACCTCAGAGATTTAAAGCTGTTACCGTCTTGCCCCCTCCTCTCCCTGAGCCCCAGGAATAAGATTCTCGCAGTGGCAATTCTCCCGAGGTCTGTATTGCTCCCTTCTGTGTGCTCTTTAGTGAGCTCCCGCAGCACCTCAAAGCTCAACCCTCACCACTGGGGATCGGACGCTTCAGTGGATCAGATGAAGTTACTTCAAAGGAAAATGTCACCTTAGGTTGCATTGTCCAGAGGTTGAGGATTGAGTAGAACTGACAATCCAGTTCTCTTTTTAAAATGTTGAGGAGCTTTAGGAAAGTTTGATTTGTAAGGAAAAAAACAACCAAAAAACCCTCTGACTTTATCCTTATACATTAAAAAGAACATTTTCTACATCTCTTTTACATTTTCCATCTGTCAACTCTATTTTGTCAGCACTCAGTGTCAACCCATGCAAGGCTGCTGGCTTGTCAGCTTCCTGGGAAGTAGTCACGGCCTTCTCACTCTCCAGTGTCCTGTTTGGAGAAAACAGAGACTTCCTTTCCTCTGCACTTTCTGGATCTAGTCAGAAAGTTCTCAAACAAGTTACTAATTCACAGATCCTTAAATGTCTTATTTTCTAGCTCTAACCAACTTATCTTGCCCCTTGTTAGTTAGGATATAGATTCCAAAAGGCTAACTGATAGCCTTTTGTGCTTAAAAAATGCTACTTGAAAAAAATATTTCTGGAAGATAACTGAATTTGGCTTTTTTTTTTTTTCACTTTGATAAACATGGTTGAGCATTGGCAAACTGCCACACCTAGAATTTGGGACACCCACTTGCCCTCCTGGTTATGCTGCAGAGTTAATGAAGGAAAATAGCCAGATTGGATGTGGAATTGACTTTAAATCCAGAGACCCATTTTCTCCTTTCATAAATAAACATGTTAGTCTGTCAAGCAAAGTATGGTGAGAAAAAAACCAGCTTTTAAAAAGGTAGAAACAATAAAGAAATAGCCCTTAACCCAGGAAGAGACACCTAAAAAGGAGTAACTCGCAGGCCATAAACCATTATTCTTTTTTCTGCAGGAATGTATTATTATTACCCTTTTATAGACACAGAGGTTCATATCCTCCTCCCTCTCCCAGATGTCTTGGACATTGAAAAAAGAATCAAGAGTATTAACTAATTCCCTGTGTTTTCTAAGCTGGTTTGTAGGTTTGAAGGATCGTGAATGATTTGGCAGAAAACAATGATGCAAAACAAAACCCCCGGGGCTTCCCTGGTGGCGCAGTGGTTGAGAGTCCGCCTGCTGATGCAGGGGACATGGGTTCGTGCCCCTGTCCGGGAAGATCCCACATGCCGCGGAGCGGCTGGGCCCGTGAGCCATGGCCGCTGAGCCTGTGCGTCCGGAGCCTGTGCTCCGCAACAGGAGAGGCCACAACGGTGAGAGGCCCGCGTACCGCAAAAAAAAAACAAAAAACAAAAACAAAACCTTAAGTTTTACTTTTTCTACCTGAAAATCTTAGAAGACTTCCTGTAAAGTGTTTGCAGATGGGTGTGTGTTGGCTATGCTGTGGTTTTAGCTCCAAGTCAAATGCCACTTTGCTGTGAGCAAGTCACACTGCATATCAACATTAATTTAATTATGTTAAATCTCACAGGCTTCATTAGATTAATCTAAAAGCCAAGGAAAACATATGCTGTTTCTTCATTCTTTAGCACATTACTCACCAGTAGAAGAATTTTCAGTTTCTTTTCTGAAAGACCATTGAGCTCTTAGTGAACATTTTTACTTGTGTTGCAGTTCAGTTTGATTTGAAACCAAGAACTGGTTCTTCTGATTCTTCACATAAAATATATCGAGCCACAGTGTAGTTCTAGAACACAAAACCCTCCTCTCCGCCTTTCCCTTCCTTGAGTGCAGATGGCTATTGATGGGCAAACAGCTGGAAGAACAATATTTACCCACCACTGGAAAATCATTTCATATTTGACAAGATTCTCCTTGAAAAAAAGAAGCATTTATCAACGTGGTAGTTCCTTTCCACAGATGCTTTTCCAACAGTGCTCTGTGAAACCTTAAAAATCACACATGGTTATTTAAATTTAATTGCTAATTAGTTTAAGGCAATGCATAGCCATGGAAAAGGCCAAGAAAATGTTGAATGGGTTTGGCAGTTTCAAGTTGCATTTGGATGGTGAACACTTCCTGACTGAAGACCTGTACAAACAAACTTGGGGCGAAGGAACCCACTGGCACCATTCATGGTGGGGATTAAATGCAAGTGGCTTAGTGGGGCTGTGCCTGGGACCCCGTCTCCAAGTGCTCTCAGAGTGGGAGGAACTCACATCCTTTGGAAACTGCTGTGGATAATTACTACTTTGTAGGGCAGTGAGCTCATGCTATTACACAAGATTAGTGCTGTGCTCCAGAGCTGGCAGATCCTCTCTCCCGCACAGAGATTTGCCAGCTAGGAAAATAGTGGGCATATTGCCACTTTCACAGCTATCAGGAGACCCCGAGTTAGTTTTTTTCCCTTCGACATATTCATGTTTGTAGGATCCCACTCCAGGCTGCCAGCCTTGGGCAGTGACACCAAAACAAACGTCTCTTTCTCCTTTAAAACAAAGCTGCTCTTTTCCTTTTGGTTGTTCAACTAAAAGACAACAGCCAAACCATAACCTCCTTTAAAACATAAATAAACAAGGACCCAGACCAGAGTAACCCGCAGCAAGTACGCAGATCAGAGGAGGGTATATTTCTACCTTGCAGTGAGGTCATTTGCCCCAACAATTTAAAGAAAACAAAATTAAATATAATCCCCCACAGACTGCAAACAAATGCCTCTCGTGACCACAGCCATCGAGGGAAAAAAGGCATTTTAAAGTTAACACATGTTTTGATTTCTCTAATAAGCAGTCCTTCTAAGCTCCCGGCAGATAACTGTTTGACCTGTGTTCTGAAAGGTGAGGGCCGGGGGATAAACCCAGAGTGGTTATCCTGAGTTCTTTATTTAGTGCAAAGGTGGTTTCTTATCAGCATATGTTTCAAAAGGGTAAGCCGTCGTCTAGGGACTGTGTTTTCTATTTGGAGTTTGCCTTTATCCTTTGGTGGTTATCTGCTTACCCCTGGCATCGACTGCATTTGGATGTTATTTGTGGCCATGTGAGTACAGCAGTGGCACTACCGGTTCCAGGTGATAAAAGGAGTTTGAACACAGAGAAGTCAGCTTTTAGTACAGGTGTCATGTTTTTATAGCTAATCTACATAAGTTTTTACCTACAAACAGACTAAATCACATGCAGACATTAACTGTGTGCATTGGTGTTTATTTACGATCTGCCCTGTCCTAAGGATTTTAGGTGGCTATTATAGGCTTTGCTTCTGATGCAGCTTCACTGTTGATGCAAATCATCTGATAATTTTAAAAGGACAAATAGAAAAAAATAAATATTGTAGTCGAACGTTTTCGTCAACTGGAAAATTCAGATTATAGCTACATTGGCCTGTAGCTAAATAGAATGGGATTGGTAAATACTGTTTAGCTGAGGTCTATCTTTTAGCAAAGTGTTCTCTTCTTACTTTTCCTCACAAAACTGAGGGAACCTATCACAGATAATCCTTTAATCTTTTTTTCCATATGGAGGAAATAATCATGGTTTGGGGTGGGGCGGGGGTGGGGGGGACGTCTACATTGCTTTGTTAACGGTGACTTAGCTGGTAATTCAAAATCTAATGATGGATGGATATCACCACCTAGTGGCCATATAGTATTTTGCATTTCAAAACTTCACATTCCCAGAACTCTGCTTAGGTCTCTGCAAGAATAATATTCTCTGTGAATTAAGTCCCTATAGCTTTGGGTTTTAAAATTCTAGTATGAATTGCATTATATCATGAACCAGAAAGTTAAATGTGAAATGAGATGATTTTTCAAATGCAGCGTAAAGCGAATACATGGAGTCACATGCTTAGTACAATCCTAGCAACTGAGGTAAGCACTGGGACCAGTCTTTCCCATATCTTCACTTTATACACAGTAATAGCAGTGGAAAGTTTTCCTTGGCTGGTTCCCTTGGCATGTGAACCTAGAGGACATTTTTGGTTTTCTTATGAAAATTTTTTTACAGTGAATTAAATCAGCAGTGTTTGGGGGAATAGAGAGTAGGTAGAAAGCAGAGACTGGACTGTTCATGGAAAAAAACTCCAAATTATAGCTTGAAGCCTTAAATTCTCCCAACAATTACCATAATATATTATGTCAGAGCATGGCTTTACTGGACAAATGTCAAGAGCGGTTTTTATCAATGGAATGTGTGCGGTTAATTGTTTAAACATACTTGGCAACACTCATAATAGTTCTAAAACATAAAGCCTTTAATTGGCCATTTAAGATCATCTAAATTACAGTGAATTTTAAAGAATGAAAGGTGACTCAATCTAAGCTGAAAAACTATAGGTAAATACTTGGGTAGGTACAAGGTCGATGATAGAGTAGGCCCCTGGCAGATGCAGATTCAAGATTTGTCGTTTCAAATATACACGAGAGACCCTGAAGAGCCACAAATATGAACTATTTCGTACTTTTTGCTCAGGCACAAATTTGGACTGTACCCAATGGCTGGCTAGTATGTAAAAATCGTTCAATTAGCTGGCAAGTTTGTCCAATGGACAGCTCAGTTTTCCCATCTCTAGGGGTCTGTTGATGTTTATTCTACTAACTATTTAACCATTTTGGACCTTCTCTATCGTATTTATGGTGGGGACCTCTCTGCTACACAGGTCTGTGTGAACAAGGGCATTCCCAAAGGTCTATCCTAGATATATCCTTCCCTGTTGCCAAGAAATACTGTATTTGTAGGGGTGTGTGTACGTGTGTGTGATGGTAGTAAATCTCAAATTTGTGTCCCACAAAAAGATGAACTTAAATTTTATCTAGTGTGTGAAAATTCCATTTTCTTTTTATTAGAGAGGAAAAGAAACCAAGAGATTCTAAACAGAGTGTCTAACTGTTTAGAACTAGTTAGTGCCCATCGATTATCCTTTATAGCTATTTGACCAAATTAAATCGTAAAATCTCAATGAAAAGAATTTGAAATGGGTCAAATATTATGGAGAAGGGCTAGTTATCAACTAAGTTTTGATAAGTCCAGTTGCTTTGAAAACTTCTTAGTTTTAAATTCTGATAAAAGGGATTTAAAAACAAAACTCTTTCATGTTCCGGGAATTCTTTCTCTACTAGAGGTGGAAGCATGACCTTATTATCTTCAGGGTTTTGAATTTTGAATTGACATTATCTTCTAAAGACAAAAAAAATCTTGATGTGGAAAAGCAAATACTATTTTGGAATGTTGCATGAAGGGTAAGTCATTCTACGGTTCAAGAACCTTCCATGATCCAGCCTTTTCTTTTCAACATCCAGCTGCTTGCATATTTCCTCATAAATCGATTTGCTTATATATGTATCATATAAAGGACCAGCTGGGACGTGACTGTCACAGCAGTTAACTGACTAATACTGGATGGTCTCGTTTCCTTTCTTGAACTGAAAGCAGTGCTCAGAGCTGAACCAAGCAAACTCCTTTTGTAAAGCAAAGCAAAGTACCTGATTTATTTTTAAATCTTGTGTATTTCCGAAATAATGCTTTTTTAAAAACCAAAGTATAGTTGATTTACAATGTTGTGTTACTTTCAAGCGTACAGCAAAATAACTCAGTTATATGTGTGTGTGTGTGTATTCTTTTTCAGATTCTTTTCCATTATAGGTTATTACAATGTAGTGAACATAGTACCCTGTGCTATACAGTAGGTCCTTGCTCTTTATTTTATATACAGTAGTGTATATCTCTTAATCCCAAACTCCTAATTTATCCCTCCCCGCCCTTTCCCCTTTGGTAACCATAAGTTTCTTTTCTATGTCTGCGAGTCTGAAATAACACTTCTTTCACCTTAGAAAAAAGACAGTGATCCACCTCTAGTTCAATTACATTAGAGTTTTCTCTTCCATTTGTTTTGTACATGCTTGTGATATTAGTTATCTGCTGAGATTCAGGGCCATTGATCATGGTGGTGTGTATTTTAAAGATAAAAGATCATCCGGTATCTCTGAATGACAGTTGGGACTCCTAGATACTATATAATCAGAGTCACCTTCAAAGGATGGAAACCCTGTCTGACTTTAGTAGATTGCTGGTAACTTTCAAAAGCAGAGACACTACCCCCATCCCCAAACACAACACACACCTTTTCCCTCCCCTTATGTTGATTGAATTAAGTTGGAGACTTTGCAAAGAGCTGGGAAGGAGAGAATAACTCTTCAGCCATTCTGCTTGAGACACCTAAGTCAAGTTTGTCTTAGATCTGTGGAACTGAGGTCACTCTCCGAGAGTGGGGAATATTGGCAGGCAGGGGAGTCCCGTGTGCTCCAGAAGACCTGCAGGATAATTCTCCGCTTTTATGTTAATATAAGACAGAAGTAAATTTTTGACAATAAAATACAGATTATTTGGAATAAAATAATCTAAGCATTTGTAAAGTTTGATAGATTGTAATGAATAACTTCAGTCTGCTCCGACTTGGTCCTCTCAATATTAGGATTGGTTCAAAATGAATTCTCTGGTTTGTGGAGACAATTTTCATTCAGGAGAATGGTACTTAGCTGTTAGGTTTTGGCCAGGTTTTTAAAAATCATTTTATGCTTTTGGCAGCTAACTTGCTTGAATCTGATTGGGGGGAAAGGAAAGAGAAAACAATAATTGAAAAGTTAATAAATCCAGTTTAGTTGAAATGGTTGTCTTTCGGGGCACTTTTTTTTTTTTTTTTTTACACATACAGAGAGGTAATCATTTAATTGGAACACTACAAGTAACTTTTTCATATAGTGTACAGCATTAAGCAGTTCATACTAGGTATAAAAAATTACCTCTTAATAAAATGCATGTTTGTTATAGAACATGTAGATAAGTTTACATCTGAGCTGGCTTTCCTTTACATCAACTATGTGACTTTTATGTCATAATTTTCTCTGCCATCAAAAGAGAACAAAAATGCACAGTAATCTAGGGGTTTCTTTTCAGACATGGGATTGATCTAATTCTGGTCTCTGGGGGGAACAATGAGAGTTCAAGGTCTGGAATGGAGAACATGAGTCTCTGAGACAAAAACAGGCTAAATCAGCATTTATTTTTGTCAACAGTGTTAAAATGAATTCTCCCCAAGCCATGCTGGCTTTTTGGAATAATTTTAGTTTGCCCATCCAGCCCTAGAAGAGGGTCGACCTGGGCTAGATCACCCAGGATGTTTGCTTATAATTCCAGCGAGGAGAAAAAAATCCAGATGGGAGCAGAGAATTTTTCTCTGCTCATTCCAAGAGTCTACATTTCTGTATGTATGAGACACCGTCTATGTGAGAGAGGCTCGATTACATTCTTATAGCTCAGAATTGATTTCCTGAGGAGAGCTCTCTTCCTAACATTTAGCTTTAGTGAAAAAAATACATTATTGAACCTAAAATCAATGATTTATTTTTTCTACTCTTTTTCTCTGCAAGTGGTATTAAATAAGGCTATAAGAATTCAGGAGGAAACAAAGAAAGTTGTTCAGAAAACTGGAGTTTCCTTTGCTAAGTCAGTTTGGCAGTAACATGGAGCAAAATCAAAGCATCCTAGCCAAAATAAATCTGCACAATGGAGCAATCAGATATGAGGTAATAGTGTGACATGCCTGTGGGTATCAAACATTCTTGCAAAAACCACAGACTTAAAATTTGGTCCTGCACCATTAAGCCACAGTTCTGCCAAGCAACAACACAGATCACTGCTGCGAGCCAAATGCAATTCCCACCCAAAACAATTAAATCTTTTACCAGAGGTCTGAGCCTGGGAAGCTTAAGGCCTGAGAATTACTTTGGTGGCATGGAATCAGAATCTCATTTCAGTGTGAAAATGAGATGGTTATTGTTCAGATCAGGAGGAAATGTCAGCTGCAAAATACATGGCAGTCGAGGGACTTGGATGACTTGAAGTGATGTTTGTTGAGGTTAGATTTAAAAAGTGTTAGCTAAGAAATCGGTAAGTTCTTTCTGATCGCTGCATAGCTCGTGTTATAATGTTCATTTTTACTGATTAGAAAAATAATTTATGCTCATTCAAGGGAAGTTGGAAAATCTGTAAGAATATATAGAATAAAAGATTACCTTAGTCTCATATCACTAGATGTAAACTTTATAACATTTTACTGCATTTTCTTTGGGTCTTTTGCATACACACACACACACACACACACACACACACACACACACAACTGCATCGAGAGTATGCGTAAAATTCGGATTATTGTACATTTTTAGGACTTTGCTTTTTATTTAACTTAACACTTCTTTTAGTATCTTCCATCTCCTTGTATAGTCCTCAAAGCCAAGATATTTGATGGTTATATAATGTCCCAAATGTCCCATTTGTCTGGCTATACCATGATTTATTGAATATATATTTGCTCTATAGATTTTTCCCACTTACTGCTAGTGTAATATTTTAGATAAAATGTTGTTCATATCTCTGATTATTTTTTAGGATAGCATTTTAGAAGTAGAATTATGAAGTCCAAGGGTAGGAACTTTTTTTTTTTTTTTTTTTTGATGGTACGCGGGCCTCTCACTGTTGTGGCCTCTCCCGTTGCGGAGCACAGGCTCCGGACGCATAGGCTCAGCGGCCATGGCTCACGGGCGCAGCCGCTCCGCGGCATGTGGGATCCTCCCGGACCGGGGCAAAAACCCGTGTCCCCTGCATCGGCAGGCGGACTCTCAACCACTGCGCCACCAGGGAAGCCCAAGGGTAGGAACTTTTTAAGGCTCTTGGTATGTATTGCCAACTGTTTTCCAGACCGGTTATTTACTTCTGCTGACTTTGTGATTGTCTTGCTTGCTGTTTGCCAGCAGCAAACAACATCTTCGATCAGGGGCAAGTATGGATAGGGAGGAGCGCAGCACACTCTGGGGTTCATTATTTCTAAATATGAAATTATTTATTAAACAACACCACTATGTGCCAGGCATAGCTCCTGGCACTGAGGATACAGGAGTAAACAAAAGAAGCCAAAATCCCTGTCCTCAATGAGCTCACACTCTACTAAGGAGAAAAAATATAATAAGTAAGTAAAATGCATAGGATATTAGAAGGTAATAAGTGTTATGAAGAAAAATAAGGGAGATGAATAGTGTGGTAAGGCCAAGGAAAGGGGAGCACTGCGCAGTTTACACATGGTATTGGGATGCTGGAAAATTTTCCACCTTTGAGGACATTCACTGGTTTCCTGAAAGAGGTTAGTTAGAAAGTAAACTAGAAAGTATTGAGCTCCAAAATCCAAATTAAGTATATGAGGAACTCTGGGATCTTTCACCATAAAAAGTATTCAATTTAGATCTTTGTTAGTTTTAAGGAATTCTTATTCTTTATTAATTTAATTTTTAATTTTATCCTGCTTTAATTCATCTGTTAAAGACAGCTTAGTCATACAGCAGCAGCAGGCTGAATGTGACCTTTATATCTGCATTGTTACTCCATTTCCTTTTCTGTTATCTATTAAAGGAGGGTAGCCGGCAAAAAAAAAAAAGGCAAAAAATAAGACTTGGTGGGTGGAGGGTAAGAGATGGTAAGGAAAGGGAAATAAGCAAAGAAAAGGAAAATAAAGAAATAATTAGAAACCCAGGTCAGATCAAATGTCAGTTCCCAGTCCTAGGAAGACCTGCCAGACAGAGTGCTTTGGTGAGTACGGTCCTCTGAGCATCTTTCCCAGGGCCACCTAGGGGGTAGCTCAGTGGTACCATTCAGGCTACTAGAGTTGAATTTAAATCCATATAATTTCTGGATTTCCACCAGAGAAATAAAAACACCCTTAATTCTGTGTTTTGGAAAAAAAGTCTTTATTAAGCTTCCCTTGGTTCTTTGAAGTTTTATCACTTTTCAGAGACTCTTCTTTACATAGCAGAGGTCTCTTGTGTCCTATCTTAATTTTGGCATGATTGATGTGTATTTCAAAGCAAAACTAAGCAAAGAGATTGAAGGAAAAGTAGAAGGTCTCTTAATCCTCAGGTTTTCAAACTTAAGGTCTTCTTCTCACAAATTATTTTATCAAAGATCTAGGTTTTTACCATATTTTAAAGCTTTAAAAACTGCATTATTTTCTGAGAAGAAAGAAACATTAGAGCCATTCTCTAGTATATTTATTATACATTTTTAAAAGACATAAAGATAACCATGGTGCTTTTGGGAGTAACTAGCAGGACTGTTTTTTTGCCGTGCTCTGAATTGGAAACAATTGCCTTAACTCATATACAGTTCTTTCTTCTCTGACTCTGTCTTTTTCAAATAAAATCTCTTAACTCACTGTTTCAACCACAGACTCATTTTTCCCCCCCTTGGTTCTTTTTTTTTAAAATTTTTATTGGAGTATAGTTGATTTACAATGTTGTGTTAGTTTCAGGTGTACAGCAAAGTGAATAAGTTATACATACACATGTATCCACTCTTTTAGTTTCTTTTCCCATATAGGTCATTACAGAGTATTGAGTAGGGTTCCCTGTGCTATACAGTAGGTCCTTATTAGTTATCTATTTTACATATAGTAGTGTGTATATGTCAATCCCAACCTCCCAATTTATCCCTCCTCCCCCTTTCCCCCTTGGTGACCATAAGTTTGTTTTCTACACACAGACTTATTTTAAATTTAATTCAAGGAAAGACTAATAGATCTGTAGGCCCAGAAGAAACAGTCACATTTGCCATTGTCACATAAATCTGAATACGTATTTCTTTCATATGAAGGAAATTTGTCTCCACCAGTCTGGTCAGCATTAGATGTGATTTAAACATGACAGTAGGCAAAGCATATTGGGAAAGCGATACCCAAGTTGAGCCAGAGAGACAATGAACAAACATGTCCCATATCACATTCTAATTAAGAGACCGGAGGCTAGAAAGCTTCTCTCTTACTTATGGTCCAATATTATTTTCATCTCACTAAAGTTTGTTATTTTTGAATAGGCATAAGGACTATGTTTTTCATATAATTATTGGTTGATATGGAGGTCACATTTTAAGGCAACAAAAAATTGAATGTAAACCTAAAAGTCCTGGATGTTTAACATTGCTAAGTTTCAAGTTATTCCCAGTCTTGCTGGATTACTGTAAGAGATAATGCATACCAAGTACCAGAAGAGGGCTTCATTCATTACTGGTGCTGAATAAAAGACCTGTATTACTGTGATGGAAGGCAAAAGATATTTCTGGTTAAATCTCATTGCTCAAACTAGGGAATCAAAAGGTATCATCTAAAGATGTAGATATAAAAGTAACCAGTAGAAAAACATCAGGTCAATAAAATTCCTTTTAATTATCTGAACACACATTAAAGAAAAGCAAACATATATTTATAGTAAGACATTTTTAAAGCATTATCTTGTATATTAATATGCATAAATGTGATAAATGTTCCTATTAAAACAACTTCCAGATTAGATCATAAAGCAAAACACAACTGAATGGTGCACATAAGAATCATATCTAAAACAGAATTACTCAGAAAGGTTGAATATAAAATGATGGGCATAGGTATATCGGGTAAACAGAAAAATAAATATAGCAAATATATCAATTTATATATATATCAACATAGCAAAGAATTTGGATGAAAACAATTACATTCAATAAGACAAAGGTACTTTATAGTGGTAAAAATATAAAAGAAAGAATGACCATTTTATTGCACTATAATCACCTCTACATAAAATTATATGTGCACATAAGGTTTGGAAGAAAGCATGACAGATTAGAGTGATGAGATTATGAATTTTTTTCTCTAGTTGTTCCACTTCCATTAATGCTGTTACAATTAATAATTATGACATGGTGAAAATTCTTAAATTGAGCATTGATTCCTTAGATATATCTCATTGCCAAAGGAAAAAATATATATATTTGTTGAAGAGAGACTTTGAGATATATACATTTTCCACTCAGAGTGTAAAAATCTTTTTCTTTACCACCAGAATTATTTCAGCTAGATGGTTCAAGAGAAATTGTTGAGTCCCTTCTAATTTAATCGTGCAGTAATGACACTGTCGCTTTTATAATATGCTTCTCTTTGACTGTCAATAGTTACCTTCTCCCTCCATTTTTACAGCAATATGAGAACTGGAGGCCCAATCAGCCAGATAGTTTCTTTTCTGCTGGAGAAGATTGTGTTGTAATTATATGGCATGAGAATGGCCAGTGGAATGATGTTCCCTGCAATTACCATCTCACCTATACCTGCAAGAAAGGAACAGGTAATGATTACTCCATTAATAATGTATACTTAATCTGCATTTCAATTATCAAGTAAATTCAGGAAGAATGAATGTCATTCTTTGTGGCGGGCCTCTCACTGCCGTGGCCTCTCCCGTTGCGGAGCACAGGCTCCGGACGCGCAGGCTCAGCGGCCATGGCTCACGGGGCCAGCCGTTCCGCGGCATGTGGGAACTTCCCGGACCAGGGCACGAACCCGTGTCCCCTGCATCGCAGGCGGACTCTCAACCACTGCGCCAACAGGGAAGCCCAAATGTCATTAAGACATAAGCTGGATGTCACATATGGCATCTCTTATTGCTCTGGAATGGTTTACTTTTTCAATATAATTGAAAAGTTTGTTTTCAGTAATGTGTTCACCTTAGATTTCAAGTGCTTAAGATTAACAATGTAGCATTTACGTAGAAAAACTACCTGGCAGTATTTTTAAGAAAAACAATTGCCAGCCCAAGGGCCTATAAACCTGTTTATTTTGATGAGGAGAGCATTAAAAAAAAAAAAAAATTAGTTGTAGAATAAATAAATAAATAATTTAAAGAAACAAAAAAATTTTTAATTAGTTGTCGACAATAAAAACCTGGTATGAAAAAAAAAAACCTGGTATGTATCATAAAATAATGTGAAGTTTTTACTTAAAAAAAAAAAGAACACCTGGTGCCATCTGGCCCATGTTCACATTTATCAGTGGTTTAAATACTGCAGCTGAAAACTACCACCCACCCTTGGTGGGACTGTGGTCTCCAATTCATCGCAGTCCTCATTCAGACCCTTCCTCCTTTTTGGTTAAGTTCCTGGTCTTTATAGACATTTGAGTTTTTCACTCATTCCCTTAGAAGCTCCATCTGTACACATAAACCATAGAACAAAAATGCCATCCCTATGTCTATTGTTGAAAACCTTCAAAATATGATACAATAAAAACATTTATAATATGTTTATAAGTTAATAATATAATGAGAATTGCTTAGTTGATATTAAACAGATAAAATTAAGAAAGCTGATTTTTGAAAGTGTTTATCATTGACCAATATGTTTGAATTCTAAGGCACACTGTATAGACTTCTTCCTTTAAAAAATAGGAATTCCATAAAAATTTATAAACCTATTTGCAATTGATAATGGTGTTAGAACATGAGTATTTAATCTCTATACCCAGATTTTACCCACCTCAATTAAACATACAAAGTACAAATGCAAGATCCATTTGACTTATTTTTGAATATAAAAATAATAAAACTAAAAATACACTCTACAGATATTTTAGGAAAGACAAACACCACTAGAGAAATTCTATCAAAAGAAAGAGAACAGTAAGATACACAAAGCTGAGATGAAACTTAGCTGTTATCCATGACTACTATACTCTGCCATTCTCTTGTCTAAAGCAGAATTTATTCTGAATATCTTTCACGTGTGAGCAGCTTTCCTGACTATGTACGTTACTTCCACACTTACGCGATGGAACTTGTGAAAACAGCAAATCAAGTTATTTGCTCTTTTCCCTGTTTCTAGTGTAAGAAGTCTTTAAAGAACTGTTTGTCTTTATCCAAATGTCGTGTTTGCCCTCTTAGATCTCCAAATGTTCCCTGGAGTCATGCTTTTCATTTTGTGATCCAAACATTCTTTTATTTCCCGTGTTGCTTTTCCTATGCCAGGGTTTATTAGCAGCAGCACTATTAACGTTTTAGGCCAGACAGTTCTTACTTGTTGGGGCTGTCCTGTGCATTGCAGAATGTTTAGCATCATCTCTGCCCTCTAGGCACTGAATGCCAGTAACATTCTCCTCCACTCCACATCCTCCTTTGCTTTGTGACAACCATCCATGTCTCTAGCCATCACCAACTATCCCTGGGAAAGGAGGGAGAGGAGGAAAACTGCCCCAGGTTGAGAACCACTGCCTTATCTAAAAAGGATTCACAACAGTAACATCATGGTAGACATTTACCAATGGGGAAAGATTTACAAAACATTAGGTCTACCTCATTAAAGGAGAAAAATAAAACAAAACAAAATGATTCATATATTTTATCTCCCTACTGTCTGATTTTTATTTGTGTAGACTTAATTCTTTGTTAATCAGTACTCTGGGGAATGTTACGAATTTTATAAATGTCTGAAGACTTTTATAAATGACACTTATTTTTCCTTTCAGATATTTTAGACATCTTTAAACATACAGACCTAGGTCGTTTTAATTAAATACTTGCAAAGGAGGATTATATTATATATAAAAGGCTTTTTTTTAAAAAAAAAACACCACCTCGTTGCATACTATCTACACATCTTTGGGGCATCCTGCAGGTTCCTTCCAATCCCATCCATTTACTTCCCCAATCCAGCCATAGATAATGACTTAATTCCCTTTCTTTTCTCTTTAGAATTATCACATATGCTTGTATCTGTAAACAAATTGTTTAGTTTTGTACACTTTTGAACTTTAAGTAGAATCATACTGTTTGTATTTTGTGCATTGCTTTTTCTGTTCAGCATTATGTTTGTGAGATTTATCCATGTTGATACATGTAGCTGTATTTCTTCATTTTGGCTGCTGTGTAGTATTACAATATATGACTATATAACATCTTATTTATCAGTTCTCCTGCCAGGGGACATTTGGGTTACATTCAGTGTTTTCACTATTATAAACAATGTTTCTACGAATATTCTTGAACTTGTTTGTGGTAGATCTCTGCAAGTTTCCATAGGGTGTTTTTCCAGGAGTGAAGTGCAGAGTCATAGGATACAGGTACTATCAAATTCACTAGAAAATGCCAAATTATTTTCCAAAGTGGTTGTACCAATTGTCACTCCCACCAGCAATGTGTGAAAGGTCCCATTACTCCACATCTTCTCCAACATTTGATATTAACGGACTTTGAAATTTTTGCCAATCTGGTGGGTATAAAATGTTATCTCTTGTGATTTAATTTGCGTTGTCTTGGATACTTCTCCCTGGATATCTTTTCATATACTTTTATTTATAGCTCTTCTTTTGTAAGGTTTCTGTTCATGTCTATTGTGTATTTTTAAAACTTGATTGCTTCTCTTTTATATATTGATTTGTGAGAGTTTTTTTAAATGTCCTGGTTATTAATCCCTTGACAATTATATGTTGCAAATATCTACTCCCAGTTTGTAGCTTGTCTTTCCCCATGGCATTTTTTAATGAACAGAGTTCTTCATTTTGTTGAATTTTCCTTTATGGTTTAAACATTTTTGTGTCTTAAGAAATCTTTACCTATCCTAAAGTCAGAAAGCTATCCTATGTTGTTTTTAAATGTTTTATAGTTTGTCTTTTACATTTATATATTTATATATTTTACATTTATATATTTATATATTTATATATTTAAACCATCTAGAATTGATCTCCCATGGATTCTCTGAGGTAGGGAGCCAAATACATATTTTTTTCCATATGAATACCCAATTGTCCAAGTGAAAAAACTACCTTCTCCCCACTGCTCTGCCATGTTGCTTCCGTCAAATATCAAGCATATATATGTGGATCTATTTCTGGTCTGTTTGCCTGTCCTTGCCAGTACCACACTCCCTGAATTATTTTAACTTTATAATAAGTCTTCATTTATAGTTTTGGAAGAAATCTGTATATTGCTTTCCTCTCAAATTTAAAGACAACTTTTAATTAGTCAGAATCAAGTATAATGATTTATCTAATTGATAATTTTTAACCTTCCGTATCACTTCCATCTCATTCTATCTGATACTTGCTAGTATCTGGACCCTAGTATAGACTTTCCATATTACAATAAAAGAAGTGTAGATATCCAGATGCGGGTTTTCATTGAACTATATACATAGTGTAGATTATTAATTGAAAATGACATATTATTTTAGAAATCTCAGTTTATCTTCTAGGAATTTGTATAAATCAAATACATACACAAACGTTTCTAATTTCTTAGTTATAGATAGTAGGACTTTATAATCTATTTTTAGGTTATGTCTATCTGAGTGACAATTTCTTATGTGAACGAAAATATATGCTTGGATTGTGTTTCATTAAAGACAGTTTTGTTTGCTATGGGTCAATACATTCTAAGCTGTTTTGTCAGGCAGAAGTAAATTAAAGGAACTAAATATTTAAGTTAAACCTACATTTGTCATTTCAAAAGAATATGGTTATAAACAGCCTTTTGAATATGTAAATAAATTTAATATTCGTGAACTTTTGACATCCAAACATCTTGGTACCAAGGTTTCTGGTAATCATTCTCCCATTGAAGATTTGCATTATTTCATGAGAGAATATGACATGCTTATCAGGTGGGCCTCATGATGGCATTCTTAAAGTAAACTATTGATAGGAAATGTCATTTAGGGAAATTATATTGAAGTTAAGTTATATTTTTATTAGAGATATATAGCAAAACACAATCACTTATAAAAGTTAATTTTTAAAATATATCATTTAAAACAAGTACACTAATATTGAATAAAATTACAAATTAATACAAATTCAGTTCAACCAATTTTCCCAGCTTCTTGAATTTCAAAATTGTGAGGTTTCTTTTACTACTATTTCCTTTTTACTATTTCTACCATCACTAAGTTAGTTGATATACAGAATTTTTTATTGTGGGTTAAAAATGATGGTTATATATTCCAAGATTTACCTTTACTTACCCTGCTTAAGAGTTGAAATTTATATTTATAAGGTAATTACAAAATTGAAGCATGAATACTATGTCCTGACTTGCTTCCTGTCTCTGTACAGAAGACAGAAAAGAGCAAATAAACATAATTGAACCTGGAGATATTTTATTTATACTGAAGGGTCCATATTTTATCCATATTTTGGACATATTTTGTCCACATTTTGAAGCCATGATGTTATTATAGATTGTAAGTTTTTTCCGGGGAAGTGACAATAATAGTTAATTATTACAAATCTTATTTGAAGTGAAGGTGGGTAATAAATAAAAACATCGGGATGGTGGTGAAGACAACATCAACAGGCCACATGGTGGCATGAGACAGGAAATTCCAAATTCCTTTTAATTTAGAATTTTTTTCGGAAAAGTAGCACCTCCAAATGGACAGATGAATGTATGACCATATGCCCTATGGTTCTTTTTAAAAAAAAAAAAAAAAAAGCACAATTCAAGATACAGAATCTGAGATTCAAACTAGGCCCAGAGGCTTACTGTTTAGTTTTGTCTTGAAAATTTTCAATTTCTTAATCTAAATGACTGCTGAAGGTGCTTGATTGGGTATAATAAAGAAGAAAAGAGAAAAAAAAAGGAGAAACTTATGCCAATAGAAATACTTAGATTATTTGGAAATAACCCAATTTACTTTTCTTTAGTTGCTTGCGGCCAGCCCCCTGTTGTAGAAAATGCCAAGACCTTTGGAAAGATGAAACCTCGTTATGAAATCAACTCCCTGATTAGATATCACTGCAAAGATGGTTTCATTCAACGCCACCTTCCAACCATCCGTTGCCTAGGAAATGGAAGATGGGCTATGCCTAAAATTACCTGCCTGAACCGTAAGTGGTCCTTTAGAAAGAATGGACAACCATGCTATAACAACTACTAGACACCCTCATTTTACGGCTACGGTATTGGTAGTTTAGGGTATGGAGCAAGTAATATTGTTGTGTTTTCTTTTCTTTCTTTCTTTCCTTCCATGTAGCATCTGCATACCAAAGGACTTATTCTAAGAAATACTTTAAAAATTCCTCATCAGCAAAGGACAATTCAATAAATACATCAAAACATGATCACCGTTGGAGCAGGAGGTGGCAAGAATCAAGGCGCTGATCCCTAAAATGGCGAACATGTGTTTTCATCATTTCAGCCAAAGTCCTAACTTCCTGTGCCTTTCCTATCACCTCGAGAAGTATTATCAGTTGGTTTGGATTTTTGGACCACCGTCCAGTCATTTTGGGTTGCTGTGCTCAAAAACATTTTAAATGAAAGTATTGGCATTCAAAAAGAAAGCAAACAAAAGGAAAGAAAATAAGGGCAGAATGTAACCATTTCCAGACTATCTAATTTCTTTAGTTTTCTATTTGCCTCCAGTGCAGACCATTTTATAATGTATACCAGCCTACTGTACTATTTAAAAAGCTCCATTTCAGCACCAATGGCAATGTAAATAAGATGATTTAATGTTGATTTTAATCCTGTATATAAAATAAAAAGTCACACTGAGTTCGGGCATATTTAATGATGATTATGGAGCCTTACAGGTCTTTAATCATTTGTTCGGCTGCTTTTGGTAGTTTGTTTAGGCTGGAAATGGTTTCCCTTGCCCTTTGTCAGCAAGATGGAGGATGGCTTTTCCTGGACAATTAACAAACACAAAGTTTTGTAGGTCACTGCACCATTTCCGCCCCAGGTACAACCGGCTTCCATGTGATGCTGAAGCCTGGCTGGCTAATGGGATCCCAACGGAACTAGAGACTGCAACGTGGAACTCTTTTTTTGCTGCATTCCTTTTTCTTCACTTACAAGAAAGGCCTGAATGGAGGACTTTTCTATGACTAGGAGCATTTTTTAGGGGTCAAAGTGCTAATTATTAACTCAACTGGGTCTCCTTTTTAATGGCTTTTTATAACACTAACTTGCAAGATTACAGATCAACAACATTTCAAATGGATATAGACCTAGGGCTCTGGAGGGAGGGGGTTTGTTAAAACAACACACATTCAAAGAAAGAAATTTTGTATATATAACCATTTTAATCTTTTATAAAGTTTTGAATGTTCATGTATGAATGCTGCAGCTGTGAAGCATACATAAATAAATGAAGTAAGCCATACTGATTTAATTTATTGGATGTTATTTTACCCCAAACCTGAACATTGACATAGTATGTTAGTTATTTTTCAGTGTTAGCCTTTATACTTCCCTCACACAGTTTGGAACAATATAATCTAGGTACTCTGTCCCTGATGAAATAATGTGATGGATAGAATGCATCAAGTGTTTATTATAAGAAGAGTGGAAACGTGTATAGCTTTCAGCAAATGATGTTTGCCCATTCTAAGCAAGGAGCATATATATAGAAATAGTGTGGGCGTTGCTTCCTGTTAGGCGGAGTGTATGTGTTAAAATTTCTCCCTATCTCTTCCCACTCTGTTTTCTCCCCTTAATTTGAATAAAATGACTGCTGAAGATGACTCTGAATCATTATCCACTTAATTTAATGTTTAAAGAAAACCCTGTAATGGGAAGAAAGCATTTAGGAGTCTTTCCCTAATTTTAGTTAGAATGATCTTGAGAAGACAACAAATAAAATGCAAATAGAAGAAGAGCAGACCCAACATGGATTCTTTTTCACGGAACCTCTTTTGACTTAGAAGGAACCACAGTAGCCACAATCATACACACTGTCTTTAGGCAAGTTCCCTTGGTTGCTGCGTTAAATGTGATCCACCTTTGGGTGTTCTAGAGCACAGAACAACTCTGTGTCTACCTATTAGGTTTTAATTTTTCCTCTTTCATTACAATGCACATAATACGTTCCTGTATTTATATTATACCGTGTATAGTGTAAAATGTGAATGACTGTTTTTTTTTTTTTTGTGAATGAAAATCTAAAATCTTTGTAACTTTTTATACCTGCTTTTGTTTCGCCAAAGAAACCTAAAATCCTTCTTTTACTATACTGTGACTGGTCTGGTTATTTACAACTTTAAACCCTAATGTGCACGAACATTTTTACATTCTAGATCTATCATGAAGTACAAGCTGCTGGCTTGGATGAAATGATTTTATGGCTAGCAGAGAGGTGATTATAAATGTCCCTGCAAAAATTGAGATAGTAATTCTGATAATGTTTACATATACATTCTTAGGTATTACTCTCAAACATGAAGGAAACATGCAATAGGAAAAGTGATAGGTCACACTTACAGAATTCTTCCTATTAACCAGGCCAAGTGTTTTATGTATATCATCTTCCAACAAGCCTAAGAGAGAGGCTGTTAATGTCTGATTGATGAGGGATCAAGCATAGAGAATTCAAGTCATTTGTCCCAAGTTACATAGTTTGTTTGTAGTAGATGCAGGTAATCTCCAGAACCTGCATAATACTTTCAATAAAAACATAAAATGTTATGTTCTCAATTGTTATACATTTAGGAGGTTAATTTACTGGCTAGAAGATCATATCTAAAAAAAAGATCAGAAGATGTCAAAAACACCAAGTTCCTATCCATCCAGATATTCATCCATCACTTTATTTTCATTCATTCACTATTACTAAGTACTTACTATGTATTAGGCACTGTACTAGGCCCTGGAGATTCAGCAGTAAATGAGCTAGACAGGTCTCTGCCAATGTAAGATTTTTATACTGGATGCATCCCATGGGAGTTATTTTACAGCCCATTCTATTCAATATCTTTATTGATAATTTGGAAGAACAAATCCATTATATATTCTGCAGTTGTATAGAAGATCATAAAGGACAAAGGTGAGTGGAAAATTATTTTGAGGTTTCTTTCTTGGAATGTCAAAAATATATGGGAAGTTAGGCATGAATAGATACAGAAGAGATTCTTTTCCTTGCTTAGCTTGTCCTTTTAATGTGCAATCTGTCATATCTTTATACAGAACTTTAAATAGAAATTACCCAAGGGAGTATATAAGAATTTGTATTACTTGTGCATATACACCCTTATTAGATGTTTATAAATCCATCAGATAAATTTTTACTGATCTAGGTGCAAATAATAGAGTCTATGGGATGTTCCATTACCCACAATGCTGGAACAGAGTGAGAAGTTTAAGGAGACTCAGCACTACTCAAAGTCAGCCAGAGGTGGTTTTCTATTCATTTCTAAAAGCTAGGTTGCATATCAGGGGAAGAAGAGGTGGTTTTATGGGGTAGCTGAAATGGAAAAGAGGTATGAGAGATTGTATCGGGAGGAATACATCATTTTAATGTGATAGCAAGTAGGACTTTGCTGATCTTAAGTGAATTTTCAATTACGGTACAGGAAGTAGGAACTGGATTAGCCTTGAGCTAATTGTGCAGGAGTCATATATCATGCAAAATAAAGTTGTGGAGTTTGAAAATGGACAGAAAAAATAAAATAGTTTTCAAAAAAGTTCAGAGTTGATTTTGTGCATGCCTGTGCAAGACTGTCTCCCAAGAAAAGAATCTCCAAGAGAAAATATATCTTAGTTAAAAGCAAAAGATGTTATTATCAAGAAGCTAAAGACTCAGTGATGACTTCAACATTTTTTAATGTGTTTCTTTTTATGTTTCCCAGTATTACAAATGCAGGGAAGTGGTTTTTGAAGGAAAAGGCCTGCAGTGATGGTTTTGTACCATTTGTACATCCTTTCTTTTTTCTTTTAACTGTGCTGCAGTTCCCATTTGCCAAACAAACCAGAACTCACCCAAATGATTCTTTTCTAAAACAAGTCTATATACAAAGTTTATAAAGGTCTTTGAATGAGTCATTCAAGAGTGTATAATCTTTTCCCGTTATTACTCATTTCTGAGTGTTTGGATCCCAGCTGGACAAGAAAGAGAAAATGCCAAACAAGAACAAGAATGGTTTTTGTTGAGATGTTTACAGAATAGGCAAAGCCTGGGTTTTCATTGGAATTTAAATTCACAGTTCTGTCTGAGTCCATCAAATGATCCCTGCTGAAGATTAAAAGTTGATTACCTTAAGGCAGTAAGTCGTAAGTAATTTTTTGATAGTGTGTACTCTAAAATAAAATGTTAAACTATGAATCCATCACATTTTAAGTTGTCAACCAAAATGTTTTTCATCATAAAGCAAAACAATTGTAAAGGATTTTAGTTTTGGCATATTCTAAATATTGCTGTTCTAAAATAAACACGTAACATCACTCTCTTAAATATATTCAGTGGATTCTAAATACTGTAATAGTTTGATTCCCACTATCATCCATCTAAAAAATACTTGAAGAAAAATACTCTTTTAATAGTCAGATATTTTATGTTTTTATTTTTGGACTTGCTTTTTTATTTCAGTTCCCTCATGGAATTGTATCTAAATATTATACGTTTATGTGCTTGAAAGTCTTCTATTGATTAAGCTATCACCATATATACATCAAAATTTGTACTTTCAAGTGGAAAATTAATTTTTTCTTATGAACATAAACATAAAGGTATAAAAGTTAAAAATCCTCTCCTGGATTAAGTTATCATTGTAATTTACAGATATACAATTGTTCAAAGCAATATTACACTCTTACAAAATTTGAAAGCTAATTACACAAATTGTTACATTTTATTAGAAATGTATCTCAATGAGATGATTAGGGCTGTTTTTCCCAAATCACATTTCCATGAGTAAACATTACCTAAAACTAGAATGTATCATGGCTTAGCATCAATTCTATTCCTATTTTATTCTTACAGATTTAAACATTGAGAAAACTTTCTCACTTAAATAAGTAAATGGAAATGATAGTTTTATTATGCAGAGCTACTCAATATTTTTAAACTTCTTTCTGAATTATATGTCAAAAATCATATAGTGGTCTGTCAAAAATTACTTTCAATTACCTTTCAGTTGACATCTCAATGAAGTCCTTCTTAAATTTTTTTGGTAAACACCTGACTTAAAAAAGGTTTTGATTTGTACACTGTCACCAGAGTCATTCATTTTGATTCGTCCTTTTCTCTGTTCATAATTTTTACATCCCATGTCAATGTCCTAAGACTCAGGATGGATGAAAGGTGTGTTCGATATGGTGGTTGTTTTTTATGAAGTCGGAGTCTAAAGCCTTCGGTTTTCAAAGCTTGTTTCCTGAAACAACAGCATTAACATCACCTAGGAACTTGTAAGAAATGCAAATCCTCAGGCCCTGCCGTATTGAAATAGAAATGTTGGGGAATGAGGAGAGCAACCTGGGTTTTCACAAGCACTCCGGATGATTCTAAAGTTTATGAGAACTGGTATAAAGAAGATGATATCAAAAACGTTGAAGTTATGGAAATTTCTTCCTTTTGTGTGCCCATGTACACCACCACCCCCCCCCAGAGTCTTTATTTTGCATGATACATGACTTATGGACAATTAGCTCAAGGCTAATCCGGTTCCTACTTCCTGTCCTGTATTGAAAATTCACTTAAGATCAGCAAAGTTCTGATCAAGCAACCCTGATTTGGAGACCACTGCTTTAAGATACACAGTCCTTAAAGTATTTTTAGTACATTATCTATCTGTACTTGTGAGCATGTTTGGTGATTGCTTTCCCAATATTGAATGGGCCTCTGGTTATACAAGAAAAAAGTGAGAAAAGCTTTCACTACAGGGAAAGCAAAATAAAGAGGCATGGTTAAAAATAATCATTTCTTAAAAGACAGACCTGAAACAAAGCTTGAAATGAAAGAATTAAGACAAATTTAAAAACTGAGAAATAATAGAAGCAAAAAAGATAAAACTTCCAGCAGTAGCTAGCCAAGAAAAGGAACTTCAAATTCAGTGGGGAGCCCTAAAAGACGTCTAGATGGGAGAATCCTTCAGAGTGAATTGATCTATAAATAACTCCAGTTCCTAAATCAGATGACCCTCTCCAATGCCCATTAGCCAGATTGAACTCATCATTCATTCAATAATGTATATTGAGACTTACCATGTGTCAAGCACTCTGCTAGATATCGGGGCTACTGTTATAAACAAGATAGGCCAAGTCCCTCTCCTCACTGGAATTTACTATCTGATGGGAAAAATTATCAATGGCACTAAAGATGGAAGAGATCTGAATTCTCAAAATGTTGTTGCTAAAGTCTCCATTTCTGCTCATCTCTTTGCTCTGCTCTCCATCTTCACCTGATTCCAACCATAACCATAGGCCTCAACTCACTCCTACATTATAATTTCCATATCTCTTTCTTCTGTGGGAAAGGTATGTATCCAGCTGGTTGGGTTTCAGCAGTACATTAAGTTCTATATGTCCCAAATTGAAATATTATCCACCCATCCTACTAATTGTCTACACATTTTTTTTAAACTAGGAGTCTAAGAGTCATCCTGGACTCCTAAGTTATGCCCATATTCAATCAAGAACCAAATTCTATTAATTCCACCTCCAAAGGTTTCTCATATTATCATCTTCTCTCTATCCCAGCTGTCCACAAATCTCATATAGTATTACTGTCTCTAGATGCATCCCTTTCAAAATGATCTTTTAAACTACTACAGAGTATTTTTTCAAATGTGCAATCAGAGCTTGGTGTTCTACAGCTCAACGTTCTCCAGAAGCTATTGTTTACAAAATGAAATTAATTTTACATGCATAGCAAAATGCTTTGGGGGGAAAAAAACTGTCTAGGTATTATGTGCTTGAGAATGGAGGAACTGATTTAGAAATCTTAAGTAAATCAACAATTAAATTTAAATAATTTAAGTTTTAATCAATTAAATTTAAGTTTTAGTTTTTTTCTTCTAATTAGATCAGTCTGGCTTCCTGTTCAGTCTCTGATGAAAAGTCAGGTTCCCCTTGTAGCGATTGTGTACAAGGTAAAAATGGAAGACCAGAAATGTTCTCTAACTTAATGGGACAGAGGGTTTACCCCTCCAGATACACTCTCTACCCTTCTCCTCCTGCTTTGTGCCCTGGGAGATTGACACCCATCTTGACATAGCCCTCTCTACCTCTTATTCTCTACTGCTCTCTCACCCTGACCCTTCAGGACTGAGGGAGTAAGAGCTCTCCACTATTACTGGTCCATGGGTACTGCACTATAAATTGTGATTTCCTTAAGCTACCCATCTGTATATTAAATAGTCCTTTTGTTAAACTCTCTTCATCTTACCCAGTTTGATTGTGTCATCTGTTTCCTACTGGATTCCTGACTGACAAAGTGTTTTTAGATGCAGTGCTTCAGGGAAATTATGGAAGTAACACAGTTCCTATCAATCACAGGACGGGCATGCTACATTACAGTCTGGAAGTGACCACGTTAGTTCTCTTGGTTTCTTTCATGGCATCTTATTGTGAGGTTATATCTTTAGTCCTTCCTTACAGCCACTAAAAGCTAAACATGTGCTTGTTGCAACTGCCAGCCATTTTTCTGCCTCAGCTATGCATAAACATAGCCACGCTGCAGACTGCTTGGTCCTAAGGCTGTGTTCTCTGGCTTGATTTCCAAAGTTAAATGTGATACTTCTCAGCTTGAAATCACAGTCAAGTTCAGTAATCAATACTTGTCTTATAATAAGGAGCAAAGAAAAGAGTAGGTGTCAAGGTTTACATGTGCATAGCTTTCTCTGAGATTAAAGCCCCAATATTTTAGGGGAAAGTGGGAAGTGGGAAGAGAAGTGGAAGAGAAAGGAAGGGAGACTTGTATTTTAAAGTTGCCAGAACATTTTGTTTCTCTGGATAGAGGTCTGCTTCTGTCTTTCAGAGAAGTTTTTTCCTCCCTTTGTTTTTGGAGGAGCCATTCCGGGGGGGGTCTGTAAGTTACACAAGTTTAAGACCAAGCTCCTACTTTGGAATGAATTGGTAAAAGGAGCAGCTGAGTTGCTCTGCATTATAAAGTGGATGTTATCTTCTCAGGCAAAGTGGTGTATTTTTAGAGTAAATTTTTACTTGGAGAAATATTCTGTTTACCTTCTCTAGGGTCTTGATTCCAAGGAGTGGAAAATTATTGGCAGAAGGGCCTTCCTGTGTCGAGGAGGGAAGTTAGTTTCAGCAACCTGGTAGTAGATGTGCTGAAATTAAGAGAAACAGGTCTCCACCTGTGGAGGGGCCTGTAAACTCTGGAAGTAGTTGATAAACTGCACAGTTCTGAGTTATTTATCTGTGTTAGAATTCTTTACATTTCCTCACGTCCTCAGCATAGTTTTCTTAAGTTAGGGCTTAACTGAGCTTTTCAGAGTTAAGGGATAGGCCAGCCCTCCTATGGGAAGAGTGGAGAGGTAAAGAGATCAGCAGCAGCCTTAGAAAGCCAAGTACAGATGGCGTGATGGGATCTAGAGTCATGTGCCTGGTACCAGAAGGCTGGCTGGGGTCAGAATGACATGCCAGGTGGATTTATGGGACTGGGCAGTGTGCCGGGAACATCTGTTGGAAGGAATCTGCTAAAATGTTTAAATTTTTTGTCAAGTAACAAGTGGTCTTGGAAATATTGTTTGAGCACTAAAGGGAAGTACAATTTCTTAAAACTAAAGGTGGGAACATCTGTTTACATAGGCTTTTTTATAAGTAATATCATTGTGTCATACGTGGCAATACTTATACTTTTACCGTGGAGTCTCTTCTACCTTAAGATGTGAGGTGAATTAACAGATTCTTTTATTTTGTATAAGGATATGTAGGGCAAAATGAGTAATTTGGGAATTTAAAAATGAACACATAAGCAAGAAAAAAAAGTAACCCAGTAAAATGAATAGAAGAAAATTAGCTAAGTAATTCCAGAAGAATGAGAGTAATAAAACAATACTATGCTTTTGGATAAGGATTTAGGAAAGGAAGAAGACTTGCTGGGACTTCGGAGGTTGTACTAATCTAGGCAGAGAAAAAACATGTCATTAAAAAGCAGGCATTGGGATTTGGTGATGCTCTGATTATGAAAGAGGATAAAAGAAAAATATTAATTATAGCATTTTGAGTACAGCATTAGGGAAAGTAGAAATGGTACAAAGCATTCATGCTAAAGAGAGAAGACAGTTTATATTTGAATCTCACTAACAATGGGCAAATATCAGTTGCTTGGGTGTTTCTGGTTGTATAAGAATGAAAAATGAAATCATTTAGAAGGATTTTTAATTAGCTGAGGCCTTGAACACAAAGATACCAGTCCTGTCCATCCAAAGGAGGAGGCCCAGGATGGAGACTAGACCAAAGGATGAGAGTTGCTGAAGTTGCCCAGCATAAAAGGACCGCTGTGCAAAAGCTGCAAGATATGCATCCCGGCTGAAAACCGTGTGGGCAAGTAATGTTTGTTGAATCATTTCCTGAATCATAATTCTCATTTTTAGATGCCATGAAAACACTTTTTAGGTATTTGTTAAATTATGTCATTGCTCTTTTATTGTTCTTAATTTATTACCTAAGTAATCCCTGCTCATTGTAAATGCATTGGTAAATTCAGAAAAGCACAAATAGGAAAATAAATGTTCAAGAGAATATTTGCTTGAGGTCACTATTTTTTACCCATACTGCCCCAAAGAGTGCTCAATAGCTATGTGGTGAAGGTACTATTTACTGGGTGTCAGTCACTCTCATAAGCGAATTGGCATCTGTCTTCTTTCATGAGAATGTAAGCTCCGTAAGTACAGGGACTCCTCTGTCTCGATCATCACCATGTTCCTAACACCTGCAATAGTACCTGGCATGCAGCAGGTACTCAATAAATATTTGCTAAATGAATATGACTAAATCACCTCTCTTAATATTCATATCGATTTTACTGTCATTCCTATTTCCTGGTGGAGATACGGAGGCCCAGGGAGATTACACTGACAGCCCCAAGTCTCCTAGCGCATACTCTCGGATGTGCACCCAGAAAGCCTGACTCAGGAGCTCATTAATACATTTAGCAGATACTCCTCAGATAGAGGGGGAGCCTGTTGAAACTAAGGTCAGTGGGATGAGTTAACAACGCCATACTGAAACCCAGACAGAAATCCCTTGTCTCCTTGCCTCAGGTACCACCAAGAGCCTGTTATGTTATATTCATTGAGCAGTTCTATTAACCAGCAGCATCAGAAGCTGAGGACAGAAAAAGAAAAATGTGAAGCCGTTTCTTTCTGTCTCTCACCACTCTTTGCTCCAGAAATATGCCATCCACTGTTGTCTGTCACCTAAGTTAGTGGCTGACTGAATGGTTTAGCAGATGAGAAGCTGTTGGGATTTCTAGAAAATCACGTGAATATTTGGAAAAGCGCAGCTGCAATTTGTATCTATCTAAGTCTGCAGAGTCATGCAGAGTCAGAGTGAATGTCAGTGTCATTTCATGCTAGATGTCAGTCCATTGTGACCTTCACTGTTGCCTATTTAACCAAAGTAAATATTTGCCGTTAGAAGAGAACCAGAAGTTGCTTTCCAGCAATATGTGAACAAATCTCCATGCAGCCATTTAACTTGGTCCTGGAGATCAAGAAATTATTGTAGGAAATTTGCAGATACAGCCATGTTACAGCATTCAGAGTAGTCACTGATATGTTTTATCATGTGTCCTGAGACACATGTATGTATGTGAATATGTAGATTTTTGAAGTGAATGTCGAGATTAAATAAAATACCCAATTTACTGCTTCAAAGAGGATGTAGCAGAAAAAACATGAAAATAATGTGCTCCAAATTTTTATAACCCTTAAAAATTTAATTAGATTTAGGGTACAGATTTAAAAGTACACATTTATTCATTTGTGCACTCACTTTTATAGTCATTCAACAGATAGTTTTTTGAGCAGGAACTATTCTATTTAATTTCTTAGATTCATTTCAGACTTTATTATGTTGTTCTGACAATAGCACAAGGCTCTTCTGGTTTTTAGAAGTTACTCCCGGCAAATGAAAATTTTCAGCTTTCCAGAAATAAATTGAGAACATACTACACCTATACTGACACACTGAAAATATATATGATCAGCCCCAGGATTAAAGACGTTTCAGAGTAAAGCAAGCTGTGTTGGCAGCTAGAAATAGCCTGTGAGTTCAGAATGGAAATAAATGTTTGGGGGTAGGGAGGAAGATTTGTATCTAAGCAACAAGTTGTTTATAATAATTCTGTGATAAATAAGGACCTTTGTCTTGAATACATTGCTTCAGATATTTCTTTTAAAGTCATGTTTTCCGCCATATTGTAAGGAGATTTACAGTGTACTGACATGGTGCCAAACAATGTTTGGGCTGAACTTTCTGTTCTTATGTCTCCCAGTTCATTGTTTGGGAGTTGGGAACTGAATACTTATGCTCCAAGTGGATGGCGGAGCCCCCTGCACATCCTGAAAGCCACTGAAAGATCCTGAGTTGACCCTGCAGAGGGTGACGTCAGGGTCATTATCGGACCACAGGCACTAGAGGCAGATTAGGTGTGGCAGAAAGTAGATCTGCCTGAAATCAGAAGGCGTAGGATCAGGCCCCAGCACCTCCATCTACCATCTACGAGGCTTCTTGAGACTTGGTCCCTATGGTACTCAGTTTGCTCACACAGTGTTGCTGGCTCCTAACTGTACCTAACTGGTGTTTAGGATTTGGTGATGTCTGATACACCATGAAGAGATTATTCTTAGCAATCAAGTTTTATGAATACATTTCTACGGGGAATTTTGGTTTTGCTGAAAACTAAGGCAAAGATTTTTTTCTTTGTTTTTTCCAGGTGAGGAAGTGAGAGGACAGGTACCTACCCCATCCATGTCTACCCCATGAGACATAGAGGAAGGCTCTATTTTTATTAGAGACTCTGACATCAAGGCTTATGCAGTGCTGTGCTTTAGGGACAAAACAAGCCCATAGTTAGGGGGAGAAAAGCAGAGAAAGTTGAGTGGCTGCAGGCCAGGCAGCAGTGGGAATGTTGAGACACGCCAAAAGAACCAGAGGCCACTTTGGGAGCTAGGGACGTTGCGAGGCCCTCTGAGCATAGACAGAGGCAGGAGTCAGACAATTTTAGCGATTTCAGCCAATGTGATTCCCTCTGAAGCTGTTCTGGTGAAAAGGGCAGGAGAGGAGGCCACTGGTAGCAGAAGAGCCCTTCTTACTGTGAAAGCTTATTCCAAACCATGAAAGAAGAGCTCTCTGTGTCAAAAGGGGGAAAACCAGGAACTGCCTGCTCAGCACACCAGGTATCTATATATTTGTTTTACAGCTCCACCAAGCTTCCGGTTTGTAGCCAAGGCTGGAACCAGTGTCTTAGAGTCGTGCTTCTCAAACTTGAATGTGCCTGCAAATCACCTGGGGACTTTGTTAAAATGCAGATTCTGCTTCGGAAGGTCCAAGATGGGTCTGGGGTTCTAACAAGCTCCTAAGTGATGTTGATTTTGCTGGAAGATAAAACACACTTTTGATAGTAAGAGCTTGGAGCGCCGGTTCTCATTCTTTAGCGGGCATCAAAGTCTGCCAGAGTCCTTATTAAAACACAGATAGTTGTGCCCAGCTCCCAGTTTCCAATTCAGTTGATCCAGGGTAGGGCCTGATAATTTGCATTTCTAGTAAGTTCACAGGCAATGTAGCTCTGGACATGATCATGTACGGCAGTGGTTCTCAAACCTGTCATAGCTGGGAAACTTACAAAGCATAGTCAGGCAAGGCCCTCCGCCCTTCCCAAGCCTCTCCACCTCCCCAAACCCTGCTCTCACAGAATCTGTTCTAAAGCCCCCTGGGTGATCCTAATGCGCCCTCAGGTTGGAGAACCGTTGATAGAAGGCTTCATGGGTCACATAAAGGCTTCAGATTTTATTCTAAATATAATACCATGTACTAGTTGGCTCTGCTTTTAGAAATAATTTGTGACTGGATAGAAAGGTGTTTGAAGGCAGATCACTGATGAAATCCTGACGACTGAACTACATGCCTTTATCTCGAAAGGTGAATGAGTAATCTCTAGGAGGCAGACACTATCTTCACTATCTCTTTTATTACAAATAAGGGAGACTCAGAAAGGTTAATCAGACGACTCTTTAATTCCTGTGGAGATATATATTAAAAGGTACACAAATTGGTTAATTTTGAAATCTACTCATGCCAAACTGGCTCAGTAGATTTGCTCCCACTTTCTATAAACTTTGGTCTGTTCCATTATGTGTTATGTGGCAGAAACTAATTACTGGGAGCCTGTAATTTGAAGTGACAGGTAATTGAAACTTGGGTTCTGTAGGAATATCTGTGTAATGCATAATACATTATTAAACACGAATTATTTAAAGCACAAGTGAAGCCAGTTGAAGTCATCTCCAGCAGTTGTTGGTTCATAATAAAACTGAAACTACAGATAATTAGCATGGGTCCAAAAAAGCTCATTTCAAGTTGGCCTGCAAAAATTATTTTTCATCATTTGATATTAATTATGACATGCTAATATGTCTAATTTTATTTGGCCCATCTACATTCACTTCATGTACTCAGAATGAAAAGCAGAACAAAGCTCTAAATCCAAGAAAGAAAGAAAATGATCTATCCCACACTTCTATTAATATTTAATCTTCTTTACTGGATTACTACTCTGAGGTTGCCAACACACACCTCAGTGGAAATGGTGACTCTTTTTGAAAGAATGTGAAAGCAGATTTTAGTTTCAAATGGAATATTATTATCTTATAAAATTTGATCACTTGATTTTTTTTTTAATGGAGAAAAGCCCCATTAGAACAATGGGATGTGTATCACCAGTAGTTTATATATTACACACTACAGTGACTATAATACATACGTAACATATAAATAATACAGAACATAATATATAATAATACATATAAAATACCTAGCTCTATATGTATCTATCTAATTTCCTTCCTGGTCTTTGCTTCTGAAATTGTCCATCTGACACTTTGGATCCTGCAGGAGCATCACTTATAATGATGCTTGTAAAAGAGTAGACGAAATGGGCAGATTTCAAAAAGTACAGTCAAAGTAATAGCTATTGATGAACGTACCACTGTGAATTGCAGAAAAGCCTCCAGAATCATGCAGCGTGCATTTCTCCAGTACAAATTACGCCATACTGCTATGAAAATAACAGCTCTGACTTCCTCGGCCACCTACCTGCAACTTGGGGCACTGGCAGTAAAATCCACTTCTAGCCCATTGTACCATCTTTGTGGGACCTTTAAAACCCTAACCATCAGTATTTAGTTTTCTACAAGAGCAGCAATCTCTAAGGCTACTTATCTTTGTTATGAAAACAAACTTACCATAGGTGTAAATATGTATAGTTATAAATATAGCTAGAAACTACAGACCTTTCTGACCCCAGGTCTTTCTTGTTGGCAATCCATAAATAAATAAATAAACAAATAAATAAATAACAAAATCTCTTCCTAGTCCAATCCTTACAAAAAAAAAAAAAGCAAGATTTTCCTAAGGTCCTCTGGCCACAGAAGACACAACGGCTGTGTTTTATGCCAGGTACATTTGATCCAGTTGATCAGTCATTTAAACTCCTCCTGTAAACACTTCATTCACTTGACTTCCAGGAATCACATGAACTTGGTTTTCTTCTACTCCTTGGGCATCTCCCTCGCTGGTCCCTCCACATCTTTTCTATTTATACTCTTTCTTTTGTTGATCTCATCCAGTCTTCTGACTGTAAAGGCCATATATGTTTATGACTCAGCCTGGATATTTCCCTTGAATTCCGGACTTACATGGCCAATTGCCTACCCTACATCTCCACTTGAATGTTAACAGATATCTCACATTTAACATGTCCAAATACAAATCCTTGTTCTTCCCTCCTACTTCATCCAAGGAAGAAACAGAGCACTGTGAGGAAGAATAACAGAGGGGGGAGGGTGTTTACTTTTAATGGAATGGGAAGACCACCCTGAGGAGGTGACATTTAAGTTGAGGGGAGGCCTGAAGGTTGAGAAAAAAACCAGGAAAGCAAAATATAAATCTGGGGTGGGGAGGGCATTTCAGGGAAAGAAAATCTTATGTGAAGACCCTGAAGGAGTAAAGCACATGGCATATTTGAGAAACCAAAAGCAAGCCCACGTGACTGAAGTGAGAGATTGGCAGTTATCTCCTGTAGGTGCTACAGTATCTGTGATGGTTAAGAGAGGAGTCCTAGAGCTGGATTCCTGAGGTCAAAACCAGGTTTCGCCTCTTAACAGCCTGTAATATTTGACAAGTTACTTTACTCTGTGCCTTAGTTTCCTCATCTCCTAAAATGGGGCTATTTATAGTGCCTACCCTATACGGTAGTTGTGTTATCAATGAGCCATTGCGTGAAAGTACTTAGAACAGCATCTGCAATTTAGCATATATTGTAGTATAAATGGGAACATCTATTTTGAATTCAATTACTTCTCCCCACATCTAGAACTGCCACTTTGGTGCACCATCATTTCTGGCCCTCCTCCTAAAACTGCCTTCCATTTGGTCTCTAGGTATTTACTCTTAACCCAATACAATCCATTCTCCAACAGAAGTCAGGGTGATTTTTTTTTTTAAGGGGACTCTGTCTTTATTGGCCCACAGGCTGCGTGAGGGGGATGAAGCGGGAGGAGTGGGGTCCCTGATGCCAGGCAGCCGAGCTTCACGGGCTTGTAGGTGATGGAGAACTCGCCTAGGTAGAAGCTGATCATCTCAGGGTTGATTTCCACCTGGCTGAAGGTCTGGCCGTTGTTAACACCCGCCATGCTGCCCCGCATCTCGGGCGAGATAATCACCTCCGAGCAGGGGAGTCTTCTCCACCTGGGGCTTCTCCGTGGGCGGTGCCTCCTCCCTGGCCTGCGCAGGCGCTGCAGCAGCAAGTACGGCTTCCTCCGCAGGCCGGGTCTCAGTGGCGGGCGCTGCGTAGCTGCATCCGCTGCTCCTGGGACGGATGTCCGGCAACTAACTGGTCGAGGTCCACGCCGAGGCAGGTGAACTTGCGGAAGGTCCGCTTATTCTTCGCTTCCACTTCGGTCATTTTGTTGGTGTTGCGATAAGCCAGGGTGAGTTATTTTTTTATAGAAATGTAATCATGTCGCTTACCTGCTCAAAACTTTCCTAGATTTAAAGCAGATTCATTGAGAATAAAATACGAAGGTTTTCATGGCCCCCAAGGCTTTCCATGCTTTGACTCTAACCTGCCATTCTAGACTCATTTTCTGCCAGGTTCCCTTCACTCACTATATTTTCTGTCTCGTTCGCTTTCTCATCTCCCGGCCTTTATATGTCATGTTTTCTGTATCTAGAATGTTCTTTCTCTAGCTCTCCATGACTTATTTTTCAGGTCTCTGCTCAATTGTCCTCTTAAGAATGACTTTCCTGATTATCACATCTATTCAGGCACATGCTTTGTCCTCGGTCCCTATGAAGCATTTACTATTTTATGTTTTACTTTATACTCTTCATCGGCTGAAATTTTATTACTTATTTCGTTGTTACTTGTTTCTTGCTTGTCTCCCTTACTAGCTCTCAGTGTTTGTAACTGTAACATACTGGAGACTCAATACCTATTTGTTGTATGAGGGGATGCTTTTCCATATTCTGGAAAATGAAAGAAAAATGATTGAGGATACTTGCGTGGAGCTTGTGAATTATTTCCACTTGTCAGAGATTCAGATGAAAAGGCATTTTTTTTTTTTTTTTTAGTTGCCTCACCTGTTTCTCCTCTGTCAAGGATTGTGGTCTGGTGCTGCCTATTGTTCAGTATCTGAAAACCATTGTTTTTCTATAGCTTATCTGTTTGTTGTTGTTTAAAACAAAAAAAGTAAATCTGGTCCCCATTTCTCTATCTTGGCGGGAACTAAACAATTGCACGTATATGATTTTTATGACTCCTAGTGGTTGTTTGTACTTTGTATGGACTTTTACAAATGGAGAGCATCTTACATAAAGGCAATTCATGCAGATCATTGTGTCCTTTCTCCATTTGTCTCCAGTTTCTTAATACCCAAGTCACTGTGCTGCCATCTTGGGACACCATGCATGATAATGGAAGTTCTATGAATACAAATTTAGAAGGGTCTGATAGCATTTCCTTAGTTTTTTTTCCCTAGAGCTCATCTCTGTATGTCATATCTAGTTGGTTGAAGAGCCAGGGCAGATCCCAGAGGAGATGTTTCTGGGAGACCCATAATCCGAGATGTGACTGAACCTTACATGGTGCTTTGAACAATTCTTGCTTATTTTTCACTAAACCAGATAGGTTGTTTCAAATCTGAATGCTAGAAAAGGGAACACGCTAAGTTAATATCTGCAAGAATTTAGTTGTTCTAAGAGTCAACCCAAGATTTTTATTATAAGAAGAGTCCCCGCCTCCCCATCTTGGAGATATATTTAAATAATAAAATTGAATGGATGTGGAAATTTATTCAATAGGTCTATACTTGGAAATTTGGATTACAATTCAAAACAATAAGAAATATTTTCTATAGAAAAATCAGGCTTCTATTACATGGATTTCTAGTCAGAATATTTCAACTTAAACATCCTGGGATTGCCTTTCTACAAACTGAGAAGTGGATAATTAGATATGAATTAATCTACTCGCACTTACAATTTCTATTTTCATTTCAAACAAAACATTTTCTCCATCAGTTAAAAGGCTGAAAATGGGTGATTTTATTACAGCATAGAAAATTCTGTGTTGTGTAATCTTCTGTGTAGTGAGAGGGAAACACGTAAAGAACTTTGAAAATGACTTTGCTGTTGGTAATTGTTCTGATGTGTGGTACCGGTTTCTGCCTTCAGACCTGGTGTGACGCCAAGAAGTTGTGTATGGTTACTCTTAATGTATTTTTATTATAATAGAAATAAGGCATGAAGAACATTATGATACCCTGGAAGGAGGGAAAAAAACTAATGTAGAATGAACAACCAGTTCTGACACAAATGAGGGATATCAAGTAGTGAATTTTTTATAATGTAACTTGAGTTTAGATGTAAGTATAGCATTGAAAGTTAGTGTTCCACACTACTAGGTTAACCCTAAGGGCTTGACATCAATGTCTAGCTTTTAGGGGCTAACTTTGAACTTGGATTAAAAGCTTTGTTGAAGTATTGATATTTTGGTTACTGAGTTGTTTAGAAGACTTTACTTATGAAAATCTCATTCACCAGAAATCTCTGGGAGATACTTGTTGGGTAGGAAAGAGAGGGACAATTATGACAAGGAAGGAAAGGAAAAATGATTTTCTCAGTCAAACTTACATGGACCAGTCCCCAAATGATAGGTCCAAATTGCCCTGAAAATATTTCCATGACACTGCAACAAAATGTGAATTACGTGCATTTATTCAAGAAATGTATAAATATATGATATGCAGGAACTATGCTTCAGTCTTTCTTCTAGATATTTTGGAAACATCAGTGAACAACAAAAAAATCTTCATAATTCCTGCCCTCTTAGAGCTTAGGCCCTATTAGGGGATAGACACACAATAAAAATAAACATAACTGAATATATTACAAAGTAGAGAAAGTGAAAACAACTTTGGGAAAAATAATAGTAAGTGGAGTGGGGGCAGGCAGACTGAATGCGTTGTCAACGATATCTGAGTAGGTCTCATGCAAAACGTAATATTTGATCAAAAACTTGGAGGAGATGAGGTCCTTGGCTAAAATGATATCAGAAGAAATAGTGGTTCCAAGGGAGTGGTCAGTACAAAGGCTCTAAGATGGGAGATTCCTTGAAGTCAGTAGGAAACAGAAAGAATGGTGTGCACAGAGCAGAATGAGCAAGGGGGAGGAAAAGATATTACCTCAGAGAGAGAACAGGGAGCTAGACCTTTGGGTTTTACTCTGAGGAACAAGATCCACTATGTGAGTCTACTCACCTACCTGTTCTTAAAAGATTCTATCCCAGGAGACCCATTTTGTTCTACAGGTCTAAAATTAATTATGTACATCGGTCACTGTGACTGAAGCTGTACTGCTTCTGATTCCAAGCCAACCACTGTCTTCCCTCCCAGAGCATCAGCACCGTCACTTACTTTATATTAAGGAGTGATAAGTCAACGGTTCTTAACCAGTTGATGAAGAAGTCAGTAGCAAAGACAGCTTCATAAATTGCCACAGTCAAATTTCTTTTTGCAATGAGCTAGGATGTGGGTCAGCAAACTTTTTTCTGTAAAGGGGCAAAGAGTAAATACTTTCGGCTCTGCTGGCTGTATGGTGTCTGTTGCACACACTCAGCTCTGCCGCGGTGGTGCAAAAGCAGCAATAGATAATGTGTAAACAGATATTCACGGCCGGGTTCCATAAAACATTTACTTACAAAACCAAGTGGTGGGCTAGATTTGGGCCGCAGGCTCTAGTTTGCTTTCCCTTATGATAGAGCACAGGGAATATATTAGCTCTGGAGGGAAGGGCATTAGCTGAGGGGGGATGCAGCATGGTACAGGAGAGAGAGCAGTCATTAAACTCTGGACTCATAGAGACCTGTCCTTCAAGCTCAACTCTTCTACTTACCCAGTGCACATAGCAGGTGTTATGGGGTGAATGTTTGTGTCCCACCCCATGCAGGGATCCTTTTCTGAATTTCTCTCTCAGAAATCTGTTTCTGGAGTGTCCTGCCCTTGCAAGACGGCCACTGTCTACTTAGGCCCTATTTCCCCATGCTTGACTGTGGAAAACTACCTCAGAGGAAAATCCAGGGGGGACGTGGAGCTCACCTTCTATGCTTCCTTCTCTCAAGGATTACAGCACCTATATTGCTGGTTCTTCAGCGTCAAGCAGTTGTTTGGTATATTTTGTCCAGTTCTCATAATGGCCTCAGCCGTAGCGTTAATCCAGTACAAGATACTCTGCCATGGCCAGAACCGGCTCCCCTTTATGCTTCAACTTACTGTAATATAATTTCCATCGCACTACCCCATTGAAACTGCTCTGGCTAGAGTCACCGATGATTTCCATGGTCCTACTCCAGTGGATTCTTTTCAGGCCTTATCCTCTTCCATCTCTTAGTAGCATTTGACACAGTCGACCACTTTCTGTCTTTGGCTTTCATACCATACACTCTTGGTATTCCTTCTACCTCTATGGCCATTTTTTCTCAGTCTCCTTCATTGACTCAATTCTCCTTTACTCAGCCTTTAATGGAGTTCCCCAGGCCCTCTGAGAGGACGAGTCTTAAGGGCTTTTTTCTCCTCACTGGACGCCCCCTGTGTAGGTGATCTCATTCAAATCTGATGATTGCCATAGTATGCTGGAAACTTTAAAATTCATCTTTCCAGCCCAGGCCCCACGTCTAAGCTTCACAACTTAGATCTAATGGCCAACTCGAGAGCTCCGCTTGGATGCCTTACAAGGTTTCCAAATTTAGTATGTCTAAAATGGAACTATTTTTGTGCTGTATGCCGACCTCCCTCTTCCGAGTTCACCATCTTAGCGCAGGGCATCCTTCACCCCTCTCCACCCTGTAACTCTTGCCAGGCACTTGGGAATAACCCTTGATTCTTCCCTTTCACTTTAATCCACCAGGTTTCAGTAGCTCATCTTTCGATCAAACTTTCAACGTCATGAGAATCCATCTCTTTGCTGGCTGATGACCTTAGTTTGCTTTGTCCTGGGCCAAGTGCATTGTTCTGGAGCCGTCGGAGTCATTTTTATTAGGGTATGTGAGGGTATAGGGGCGCAAACCCTGAAATCTCACTGTATGGCAGCATAGGGTACATACAGATGTTCATAGGCAAGACCAAAGTCATCAACTAAAGACTAATATATGTTCTCTATGCTTTAAGACATTTAGCACATTTATGGTTAGTTTTTAAATAATTTCTAGGAAATTTTAGAAATTTGGAGGCTAATTTTCTGTAGATTCTGTAAGGCTCGCCTTATGGAAGATAGTCTCCCTCTAACAGAACTGTATTTACAATTTGTGGAACTGCTGCTAGCTACATTGGCTTTCAGTTTATATTACACAGGCTGAAAGTTTAGGGTTTTTTTAGTCGTGGATAACTGGGGGTTTTAGATGTATGCATGCCATGTAGTCTATTAAATGTCTTGAAAATTAAAATGCTTATTAGAAAGGACAGTATGTTTTAACTAATGAGAAATGGTCTAAGTAAAATGGTACTCATATTTTATATATTTTCTTCAGAACCCCTAGTCACAGCGCAGCACCCACTGACCGTGAGTGACCTTGGGTATGTCACTTACCTCACGTATAAAATGGTGACGGTAATAGTGTCTGCCCCATCGGTTGCTATGAAGCTTAAGGGACTTAGTATTTATAAAGTGCCCAGAACAGTGCCTGGCCTAGGACAAACATGATAACCATTTGTTAAGTAAATTAAATAAAGTATTCCTAGCTTCTCCTTTTTAGTTTCTCTATTGTTTTGTGAGAGAACTAAGGAGTCAGGAACCCTGGATTCTTACCTCAGAGGTGTTATTGCTTAGCTGTGTGGCCTGTGTGCTGCTTAGTGTCCCTTAGCTTTGATTCTGCATCTGTAACATGATAAGTAACACTTACTGGCTACTTTTCTTGTGCCAGGTACTCCATGAAGCACTTGACCTACGTTATCTCATTTAATTCTCACAACTACCTCAAGATAGGTGGGAAAATAATAACTTTCATTTCATCTGAGACTTAGAAAAGATAGTAAGTTGCCTGAAGTCGCACAGCTGGTAAATGTGGCATCGGGCAGCTTGTCCATTCCCAGAGCACAAAGCTCTGACCTCTGCTCCGAGATCCTCAGCCTCACTCCTCATTCTTCCCCAGTGGCTGCTTGTTTCTTACAGAGCTTTTAGGCATTGAAAAGCAGCCCGGGTTTCAGCCAGGCCTCTGCCTCTGCAAACTGTCTGCAGTTTTGTCCGTGGGAGGAGTCCTGGAGTTCGTCTCCGTGTCGGAGCGAGCCTTACACCCTGTCTCCTGGAGCAGGCTGGGGTCCAGCCCACTTCAGCAGCTCACTAGTCCTCTCCGGAGATGAATAGTGGGGGCCTGGGTGGGCCTTTGTCCCCTGGCTTTCGGTTCTTCTCTGTCACTGCTTTCTTTCTAGGATGCATTTGCAGTTGTAACAGAGAAATCATGCAGACCCGAAGCCCTGTGCTGCTTCTCTGGCATTTTTCTTCTCTGAACCGGGTCCTGGTTTCCATTGGCAACCCTGTAACTTGATCCCCCACAAAGCAGTTCTCCCTGTAGTGTTAGCATTTCAAAACTGAATCCCTTGTCAATATAGCCGTTTGTTGTCCAGAATGCAGATTGTCCTTACAGTGGCCTTCAGGAGACAACATGTATGTCTGTTTGTTAATACTTTTGTGACCCTAATGGTCAGAGGAGCGGGCCAGGAAGGAAGGAGGCGTCACAAGGGTAGAGTGTCCTCAGACCAGCAGAATCTGGTGCTTCTCCTTAAGCCACACTGTGTGTAGGGGGATGGGGGAAGGCTTCATCTGTTCCTCCACTCAGGACCAGTAGAATCATTCAATGTCACCTCTAGAAAGGATCATAGACCGTATCCCAGCCACCATGAAGATGAAGAAATCAAGACCATTATTAGTGGCTGCGTCACCTTAACATTGGACTGGGACCCGCCTTCCTGGCACCAGCACTCTTAACCCTGTGTGGTGTCACCTCCTCCACGCCAAACTCGTGTGTAGCAGGTAGGCATCCCAGACCACAGATTCAGGTGTGCAGTGGGTTGAATTGTGTCTCCTCGAAGAGAAGGGCCCCTGGTATCTGTGAATATAAATGTATTTGGAAATAGGGTCTTTTCAGATGTAATCAAGATAAGATAAGGTCCTATTGATTAGTGTGGATCCCGAATCCAGTGGCTGATAGCCTTAGAAGAAGAAGAGAGGACACCCAGGGACGTGCACCAAGAGTAGGTCACTGTGAAGGCGGAGGCGGAGACTGGAGTGAGGCAGGACTGCCAAGGCCTGGCAGCAGGCACTAGAAGCTGGGAAGAGGCAAGGGCAGGCATCTCCCCTAGAGTCTTGGTGGGGAGGACGGGCCTGCGGCCACCTTCATTTTGTGCTTCTAGCCTCCAGAACGGAGAGATTAAATTTCTGTTTCTGCAAGCCACCCATTTTGTGGTAACTCGTTGTGGCAGTCCTAGGAAACTACTACAAGGTGGCTATTAAATATAATTTTATTTTTCTGTCATTCAACATGACGTTTATTTTGTCCTTCAGTTCTGCCAGGGGGTAAACACTTAAACCCAGGCAATTGAAGTTCCTCCCACCTCCCAGGGTTGTGCCTAAACTACAAGTTGGGCCCATCTGCCCAACCCAGTTGTCAGGGAACATGCCTTGTTTCCGTGCCCATGGCCTCTACAGCTCTGATGGCTCCTGGAGCTTCCAGAACACCGCAAGGCACAACAGTCTCAGACAGGCAGTTTGCACTCATGTAAGCCTGATTGAGGTGGTCTGGACATTTCTGCGGGAGTGCTTCTTTGTCATTGACTCAGGCAGGGAAAAAAGCTTTAGGGCCCCTCCTCCCAAGACCCACCTGTGTCTGTTCTCTCATCTGTACCCCAGCTCTGCAGTTATGGAAAAATAATTATACCCACTTCGCTCTACCTCATTTCTTGGCACTCTTGCTTACGCTCGTTATCGATGCCTCGATCCTCTAACTTCCTCACCTAGACTTTTGGGGTACAAAAGCCCAGATATTTGCCAGGTCTTTCAGCTTTCCGTCTGGCCACATCCCTCCCCTGAGGCAGTGAACCCAGAATATCTACTATAGGGGAGGGGGGAGCAAGGAAAGTGGAAAATAGCAGTGGAAAACAAAGAACATTAGCTGGTTTATCAAAACTATTATCTAGATGAATGTGATATGGAAGAAAAATGTGCTCCTGAAGCCAAAGAGACATGCAATCAGATGCCAACAATGCTACTTTCTAGCTGTAAATAGAGCAAGTTTTATTTAGTCTCTCTGAGCCCTTGTACTCTCACTTACCAAAATAGGGAATTCAAGACCTACCTTCTGGAGTTGTGAGGATTAAATTTAGTGAGATAATATATGCAAAGTCGTAGTACTTCCATTTAGCAAAAACACAAAGAGGATTCCAACTAGCCAAGCCAACATAGTCACAGAAATGACTTAAGCGTGGGTCAATGTCCCAGTTCTTTCCTAAGCAACCAGCATCCATGAAGATGCCAGCTATTTAGCCTGAAGATTCGTTCTGTTGTGGCCTCCCACTACTAAACAAGATGCCGCTATGGAGGCTGGCCAGCCGCTTAATTGTCTTTCTTGTGCTGAGGAATAGCCTGAGGCTAGAACTAGATTTTCCATTCTTCCCTATCATGGTTTCCAGGCTTTGGTGCACTTTGTGTTTTGTGCTTTCCTGAATCCCGATAAATACTCTGCAGACAGACAAATGCCTTATATTTTAATCCACTCGGCTCTTAAACTGGAACACTGCTGAACTCTTGTGGGGAATGAGGAGCGCTCTGGTGTTTTTTCAGGAGTTGGAGAAATCCAGCAGGGCCCTGTTGATGGTGCCAGTTTTCCTTTTCTGGCTACAAAGTTGTCATGAAGATGCGGAGCCACTAGATGTCACCAGTGGGGAACTGTTCGGCCCCGCTCTCTGTGGTTTCTCCTGCAAGAAGAGATGGTGGTGTACTATAATCCTTCTTTGGAAAAAATTGGTCTAAAAGACTTAATTTTTTTAGGGCGGTTTTAGGTTTATAACAAAATTGAGAGGAAGGTCAGGAGCTTCCCATATACCCACTGTCCCCAAACATACCTGGCGTCCCCTGTTATCAACATCACTCACCAGAATGGTACTTTTGTTTTTTAATCAAGGATGAACCCACACTGACACATCATTATCACCAAAAGTCCATAGTTTACCTTAGGGTTTACTCTTGTTGTTGTATATTCTATAGGTTTAGACAAATGTATAATAACATATATCCATCATTATACTATCGTTGCTGTGGCCTGAATGTGTTATTCTCTCAAATTCATATGTTGAACTCCTAACCTTCAAAGGCGATGGTTTTAGTAGGTGGGGCCCTTGAGAGGTGGTTAGGCCATGAAGATCTCATGAATGGGATGAGTACTCTTATAAAGAGCTCCCTAGCCCCTTTTGCTATGTAAGGCTATAAGGAGAAGTCAGCCTCTCAGAAGGGGGCCCTCGCCCTACCATACTGGCACCCTGATCTCAGTCTTCTAGCCCTCAGAACTGTGAGAAATAAATTTCTTCTGTTTATAAGCTACCCAGTCTGTAATATTTTCTTTTAGCAGCCTGAATAGACTAAGACAAGCATACAGAGTATTTTCACTGCCCTAGAAGTCCTTTGTGCTCTATCTACTTATCTCTTCTCTGTTTCCCTCGCCCCTGGCAACCACTTATCTTTTTTTTGTAGTATGGAGGGCCTCTCACTGTTGTGGCCTCTCCCGTTGCGGAGCACAGACTCCGGACGCACAGACCCAGCGGCCATGGCTCACGGGCCCAGCCGCTCTGCGGCGGCATGTGGGATCTTCCCGGACCGGGGCACGAACCCGTGTCCCCTGCATCGGCAGGCGGACTCTCAACCACTGCGCCACCAGGGAAGCCCACCACTTCTCTTTTTACTGTGTCTATAGTTCTGCCTTTTCCAGAGTGTCGTATAGTTGGATTTATACAGTATTGTAGCCTTTTTAGATTGGCTTCTTTCACTTATTAATAAGGTTACTGCACGTCTTTTCATGGCTCAGTAGCTCATTTCATCACTGAATAATAGTTCATTGTCTGGATGTGTCATAGTTTATCCATTGCCCTACTAAAGGACATCTTAATTATTTCCAAGTTTTGGCAATTATGAATGAAGCTGCTATAAGCATCCCTGTGTAGGTTTTTGTATGGACAGGCGTATTCAATTCCTTTGGGTAAATACGAAAGTGCATGACTGCTAGACCATTGGTAAGAGATGTTTAGTTCTAAGGAGCTGCGAAACTGTCTTCCCAAGTGGCTGTGCCATTTTCCATTCCCACCAGCAATGAATGAGAGTTTCTGTTGCTCTACTTCTTTGATAGCATTTGGTGTTGTGAGCGTTCTGGGTTTTGGCCATTCTAACAGATGTATAGTGGTAACTCCCGATTGTTTTAATTTGCATTTCCCTGATGACATATGATGCTGAGCATTTTTTCATATGCTTATTTGCTATCTGTGTATCTTCTTCGGTGAGGAGTCTGTTAAGATCTCTGGCCCATTTTAAAAATCAGGTTTTTTTTTTATTATTGAGTTTTACGAGTTCTTTGTATATTTTGAATTAAAGCCTTTTATCAGATGTGTCTTTTGTAAATATTCTCTTTAGTCTGTGGCTTGTCTTCTCATTCTTTTAATATTGTCTTTCACAGAGCAGAACTTTTAAATTATAATGAAGTCCAGCTTAGCAATTATTTCTTTCATGGATCATGTGTTTTGTGTTGTATCTAAAAAAGCATCACCATACCCAATGTCATCTGGGTTTTCTCCTATATTGTCTATTAGGAGTTTCATAGTTTTGCGTTTTACATTTAGGTTTGTGATCCATTTTTGAGTTAATTTTTGTGAAGGTGTGAGGTCTGTGTCTAGATTCAGTTATTGCATGTGTATGTCCAGTTGTTCCAGCACCATTTGTTGAAGAGACTACCTTGCTCCATTGTATCACCTGTGCTCCTTTGTCAAAGATCAGTTACCTGTATTTATGGGTGTCTATTTCTGGACTCTGTTCTGTTCCATTGACCTATTTTCTTATTCTTTCACAGGTACCACACTGTCTTGATTACTGTAGCTTTATAGAATATCTTGAAGTTGGATAGAATCAGCCTTCCTTAAATATTGTATTGGCTATTTGGGTCTTTTGTCCCTCCATGTAAATGTTAGAAGTTTGCTGATATCCATAAAATAACCTGTTGGAGTTTTGTTTTGTTTTTTAAATAAATTTAGTTATTTAGTTTTGGCTGCATTGGGTCTTTGTTGCTGCCTGCGGGCTTTCTCTAGTTGCGGCAAGCGGGGGCTACTCTTTGTTGCTGTGCATGGGCTTCTCATTGCGGTGGCTTCTCTTGTTGCGGAGCATGGGCTCTATGCACGGGGGCTTCAGAGTTGCAGCGCATGGGCTTAGTTGCTCCGCGGCATGTGGGATCTTCCCAGACCAGGGCTCGAACCCGTGTCCCCTGAGTTGGCAGGCAGATTCTTAACCACTGCACCACCAGGGAAGTCCCCGTGTTGGAGTTTTGATTGGGATTGCATTGAACCTATACATCAACTTGGGAAGACTTGACATCCTGTGTATTATGCAAGTCTCAACCTTTAGATAACCCGTGTGGTAGCTGGACCCACCCTTGTGGTTCTTACTATGATTGCAGAACACCATCAGTAATAAACATCAAAGGACTTTAAAAAAATGTTTATTATTTACAAGTCCTGGAAATTACATGGCACATCTGGAGGCACACAGTGAAGTCACAGGTAGAGAGAGAGAGAAAGCACAGACCTGGGGTTCCACTTTTATTGGGGTCAAGGGTGCAGGCCTAGGGAGGGGGCCTAGGGTTTTCAAGGCTCACTCTGTATTGGTGAATTTAAATCATAAAAGTGGTAGTTTAAGGCTCAGGAAGAGAAGAAATACAAGCAGTGCAAATGGTTAGTTATTGAAATCAACCAAGATGTCTAAAACAAAGGAGTCTGGGGGAAAGGTGAGGGAGGTGGCAGCCTGCCTCTTTACCTAGCCGTGTGGTTCTCACTAAGGACAAATGCTGAAGAAGTCAAGAATATGGTTAAAGGAAGGCACACGGCTCTTTTCTCTAGAATGGTGATGGGGCAGAAGGTGGGAATGGACCGAGCATTTCAGGACTGGGGCTGGCTGCGGCTCAGTGTTCCGCCTTGCCCCGGGACACACCTTTCTGCGGCGCCCACGGCCAATGACTGACTGGTTTGTATAAAGGCTCCATCATTTCAGCGCAATGTGGGACAACTCTGCAGGGCCATCTTAACTCCAGAACTCCCCACAGGGTCAGCTGAAGCTGTTTATGAGGCCTGCATCATAGCTTGGCTTCTCCCTCAGCTAATCCTCCTTCCTTCTCCGCCCGTCCACAGGCACTCCCTAATAAACGTTCTACTCCGAGCCAGCTTCTTGCAGAACCTCTCCCACATCTGTGTGCGTGGAGAGACAGCTCATGCTCCACAGTCAGGGTTCCCTTCCCCGCTGGGAGCAAAACTATTCACAAGTGCGAAAAGGCAGAGAGAGCAAAATAATTGACTAACATTGAAGACTAGCTGGGGTACCTCTTAGCTGGTTATGGATGGAGGTAATGTCGAACACAAGCGTATATGAAGAGTGGTGCCCCACACAGAACAATGGGCGTTAGCTCCCTAATTCCAGTAGGAATTCACATTTTATAATTTTCTAAGTCAAGATAATTAGGCGAACTCCTAGTACTTTTCAAAGTTCAGTTTAAATGTCACTGGTCCTGTTATTCTTTCTGTAGCTTCCTCAGAAAAGGTCTATCTCTTCTTTCACTTTGCTTATACAGCACTTGACCTCCGTGTCGTATCAAGGGGATGGGAGATAGTGGATGGGGGAGAGCACTGTGCCCTGGAGGCAGGCACAAAGTGGGTACATTGTCTGTGGAGAATTTAAGAACAATAAGAAAACAGCCTAAGGGTCAGCCTGCTTTCCATTATCACCGGGCATTGGCAATTCTAAACAATGTCAGTAACAAAATACTGCTTCCTCCAGCTAGGAGTGACCCCCCTCCCACCCCCGTAATTCATACACTCCTTCCTACCTCTTAGTCAACTACGACTCAGTATATACCTTAATCGTGGCACTTTGTATTATACTGTTTACCCCAGACTGTGAGTTCTTCATGTCTAATTTAAGTATGGCTGATCTTTGCCCCCTCTTTGTCGTCTCTGTATTATCCCTATCATAATTCCTGGCCCAAAGTAGTCACCAATAATATTTAATTGAATGAGTAAAGGGTAGTAATTCAGTTCTTCTTCTACATGTGGGAGCAGCAAGTTATTACAGAGATGATAAAGTCTTCTAGCTGTAAAGCTCAATCAGTGTCCTAAATCAATGTCATTATGATGCCCTCAAACTTGATTTTCTTTTAATTTTCCACAGTTATTAAATCAAAATTCCTCTTTTCCTGGTACCACCAGCATATTGGAATCGATGAACTTATGTAACAATAATAACTTAAATGTCACTAGCCCTTGTCCCTATCTGCCTGCTCAGGACCAGACCCTATTTATTCATGTATTCAATTGTGCAATGGACAAGAATCCATATAGTAAATAAATATTGACTCCCATGTGCCAGGCACTGGGCTAGCACCTCTGACATCTCATCCAGTTATGTGTGAGAGTTCCAAGTAGATGTCTTAGCCATGATCACAGACAGAGTGAAACTTAAACACTCTTACATTTCTCTTGCTAATAGTGACCTCCTCCCATAATGAAACTTCAATGCATTATTTAATAGTAGAGTCTCTGACTATGAATGAGTCTTTGCAAAGACTCCTTCCAAGGGTGAGGAGAAGAGGGCAAAAAAAGAAAGAAAATTCTCTCTAGCCACTCATCACCCTTCATTTCTCCAATCAATCCTTTACCTTATGGCCAGACTATCTTCCAATGTCTATATATAAGTCATCTTTCTTCATCAAATTTCATCAGTGGTTTCCCATTACTACAAAATACACCCCAAACCCCATGACATTTAAGGCTAGTTGAAGGATAAAAACATACAAATAAATGTCACAGAACCAAAATGACAAACATATGGGAACTCTCAGGCTTTTTTTCTCCCTGCCAACTGAAGAGTGGTCTGGCTTTCCCCTGCTCAGTTTTTTCTTTCCTTTTTTTCTTTTGGGGAGAGTTCTCCCAATGTCCTGTGCACAGCTGCTTGTTGTTAGGTATAGTTCAGGGGCAAGAGAGAGAATGCGCCCCGGTCCATCCATAGGTGGCAGGTTTATCTTCTTTGCACAGAACTCCTGCAGAGTTGGCTTTTGTGAATCAAAACTGGGAGAAACGATGAGAAGGCTGAACAAGAAAAGAGAAGGAAAGGTGCCAGCGAGAGGATGGCTAGGACTGAAAATGGAGTTTTTAGGGTGGTTACTGTGGAAAAGGACCAGAGCAGCTGTGGGTTGGGAGGGAACTGAATGGGGGGAGAAATGGGATTTTAAGAAGTATTGCTCAAATAAAGAATCTGAGTTACTTTGAAATTTCTTTTGGTTGCTGGATGGTGTTTTCTTTGTCTGCCATAGTGTTAGAAAGATCATTTTACATTCCAGACTTCACATCTCAGTTTAACTAGCTAACCAGTTAACTAAGGTCTGCAGCTGCCTTCCGGGTGAATGCATGTTGGGAGAAGAAATACTCTCATCTTCGCATTTATCAGCTGTTTGACCTTTGGGAAGCTAACACTTTTCTTAATTTCCATGTTTTCATCTGCAAACTAAGGTGGTAATAGCACCTGCCTCATGGAATGGTTGTGAGGATTAAGTGAAATCGTGCACATCTACAGCGCTCTCCTCAGTGTTTCGCATAACGTGAGAGCTCAGTGAATGATAACATCCTGTTATTGTTCATGTTGTTAGCTGGAGAAACTCAAGCAGAATCCTTGGAAGTCTCCACAAGGAAATTATGTGTCCTGGCAAGCTAGATGGGACCAAGAATAACCCTGGGGCTTGCTGAATTACAGTGACTAGCATCAAAGCCTTTTACGCCTTGCAGTGGTTCCTGTAGTCTGTAGGCACAGCATATTTTCCTATCTAACTTCTAACATGTCAGATTTCCTCTAAGTAGTAGTTTCTTATGCTAAGCCTTTCATATAATTTTAACATTTTTCTCATCTCATTTGCTTAAGTTTGTTTTTCTTTTTCCTTCCATATGCCATCTTGTTTGCTTTCTCCTACTCAATCCCACTTCTAATAGAAGGACTGAAGGATTGCAGAGCTCCTCCAAATTTGAATTTGAGGTAAAAATATGCCTGTCATCTCAGCTGTCTTCTCTATACGCCATTGCCTTCTTCCCTTTCCTGCTCCCTATTTCTCCTAAGGACAACTGACTCCGCAAGACCTCAGCTCTTTCACCTTCAGAGGTGAAAAGGATGGAGGCCTTTAATCAGCTGTATCAGCTGTTTTTGTTTCATAAGGAAGCAACAACAATAAAATCAAAACCCACACTGCTCAACACCTACTTGTAATTATAAGCCAGATACAAATTAAAATAAAAGTCAAGCAAACACTGGGGCAAAATCTTGTTGAGCTAGAGTGTTCCAAAGGGACTGTCTTTCCCTTGGTTTTATTTCACTTTCTCCTAAAGCTTGTTCTTTGATTATTGAATTACAGGGTTCTGTCCTCTCATACCATTTTCCAAGGCTCAGTGTTCGTAATCTATGGCCTGAGAATACCAGCACGAAAGCTCTCTGCTGGAATCATCCGTGGAAGTGTTTCAAGGGGATAAGACCCTTTATAACTGTCTTAAAGACGTGTGTGTGTGTGTGTGTGTGTGTGTTCATATGTATAAACAGACCATTTTCTGGGAAAAGGGTCATATCTATTAGTAAAATCCCAAAGACCCCTCCAAAATTAATCCCAATTGGTAGGACTTTAATCCTTCATCCAAATACTTAATTCCATTTATTTCAGTTTTGTTCCTGCTTCTCTCATTGCAGTTATATTTTCTTTTTACCCTAGTAGTTCTATACAGGCATTTTAGATCTCGAAGCAGAAATATTTCTTCCTTATTCACTATCATTTGAGAGGATTAACTCCCAGTTTAGGGCCTATGTAATACACATTTCAATTAAAATAAACTTTTCAAAGAGTGTGGATGTGTGGTGATACAAAAGGTCATGAAGCTTGGCGCCTGCTGTCTAGGGGTCTATAAGTAAAACAGGAAGGCATATATATTTTTTAAAAAATGACCATCAACAACAACAATCACAGCAATGCAGAGTCATATGGGGAGTAATGGGAAGGATAGATGAGGAATTTCTAAACCTATCTGGGAGAGTTAGGATGGACCTGTTGAAATAGGTGATATTCAGATGTATCTTGAAAGGCCTTGAGGAATTTTTACAGGGAGAACAGGTGGGAATGAGCATTCTTGGCAGGAAGGGGGACAACAGTTAGTTTCAGTGTATCTGGGGCCTGAGGTAAATGGGTCAGTGTGGTGGGACCTGTGACTGGTAGGGGACATTGGAGTCAGGTGAATGATCCCAGGTGGAGGACTTGGGATTTCAGGTGAAATCATCTATGCATATATATGGGGTGTGTGTCCTTACATATATGCCTATCTAGAGAAAATGTACTTTGGGAGAAGTCTGCTCAGTTGTTGAGAACTTCCAGGGCGTGGGAAACGGGAAAACAGAGGGTGAGCAGACAGAGACCATATGGGAATTGAGGAGTCCAGGATCTAGAAAGGCATGTCCAGGTCTGAGGTAGAGACGTGGGGACAGTTCCCTGAGACGTGAAAGAGGACCCGAAGCTGCCAGAGGGGAAAGAAGCCAACACTGCTATATACACTGTTTGATTCTATGAGCACTTTAAAACACAACAATGAATATAGACCCTTAAACACTTCAGTTTGATTGTTTAAATTGGGAGCTTTCAGCTTATTTTATCAAGAAATATCTTGGGTTTTGTGAAGAGTATTGTGCAGAGTGCAGTGGTTTAGGTCATGCAGTTATATTCCAAATGAAACCCTATTATTCGCTGGTAAAGGTCAAATACAAAATGACTATTTTTGAAAAGATGACTCACACATAATTCCTTTGCATTTTAATAAATAGCATGTTCATAGATTCTTTATCCTGAGCATGTCTTTGGTGACTTGGCAAATAGGGCCACATAATATTTTCACTGATAAACACATGTACCGATGGCAGAGCCTATAGACCACAGAAAGCAAGACTAAACATCGTAAAGTTGTTTGTACGTTATGGCTCTCTGCGAAAGAACCAGACGTTTGTATCCTTTGCCTAGGGCTGCTTAGAGACAGTTTAGCTGTCACATAGTTACTAAATGGCCTTTTAATTTACTATATATATCTGAACCTGAGGATAATGTTGTGAGTGTTTGAGAATTGGCTTGTGGAAGAAGCTAAATTTGGCTGTTATCACTGCTAAAGGGGCCAGTTTGCAGAAAAATATTTTTAAGGTGTGCTGAAATAATATATTTGAATTAAATTTAGTGGGCAGAGTATGGAAAGAGTTTGCTCTGAAAATAGCTTTTATCTAAGCCCTTTTCCATGATAAAGATAGAAAATTTTATAAGCTGTTGTTTTATTTGTTTTTTTTTTCTCCATCAAATAATGTTTACTAGTTATCTTTTTTGATGACACAGGTCTTGTTTCTTCCATTGTTACCCTTGATGATTTTGTCTAAGCATGTTGCCAGTGTATACCCTTACATCAAGAAACCCCAGGGGCTTCCCTGGTGGCGCAGTGGTTGAGAGTCCGCCTGCCGATGCAGGGGACATGGGTTCGTGCCCCGGTCTGGGAAGATCCCACATGCCGCGGAGCAGCTGGGCCTGTGAGCCATGGCCGCTGGGCCTGCGCGTCCGGAGCCTGTGCTCTGCCACGGGAGAGGCCACAACAGTGAGAGGCCCGCGTACCAAAAAAAAAAAAAAGAAACCCCAGGGTCTTGCCGGCGCAAGGAAGTGTGATAATGTTTTACAGGCTATATAGTCACAGATTATAGGATTTGTTAGAAGTGGGGGGGAGGGAAGAAACAGCCACCTGGAAGTTGCTTTCCTCCTCTCAGAGCTACAGCAGTCTGTGGAAATGGTGACCAGTACAGTCAGAGAGAAGACCCCCTTCCTGAGTCCTCCTAGGCATCCCCAGGAGGACACATTTGCAGATGGGAAGTAGCAGACAGTGCACCTCTTAGAGTCTGGGCCTGCAGGGCTCTGGACATTTCTGTATGCAGATGTTTTCCAGAAAAACTGAACTGTGTTAATAATGACTAAAAGGTGTTTCTCCATAGTTGGTTGTTAATAATGACTGAAAGGTATTTAAAAAGCAGTTTATTAGTCTGATTTGACATCTTGTCATTATCACTTAACTTAGATGCTGATCCGCTACATTGATTTTTAAAGCTTTACGTATCCTTTGCATTTACATTGTTAGCTAAAAGCATTTTGTCGAAAAATGTCACCATCTGGCAATTTAATTCTTTCCAAAAGTGTCTCTTGTTTAAATATGAAACCACAGCTTACACTTTTATCTAGCAACCACCCAACTTGAACACAGTTATTTAAAATTTTTAAACTGTGGATAAACCTAGTCACATAAAATTGTAAATACTGTGTACTTCAAAATATTACCACCTTCTCCTAACAAAATTTAGTACCAGCAATGCTATTGCCCTCTGTCTTAAAAAAAACAAACAAAAAACCAAAAACGAACCCAGTATCTTGTTTAGAAAGGTTTTTCTCCTAAAGACAAAGATGCCATCAATGCCAGCTCAGAAGGATCCGTTTAACAGCTGGTGTGTGGCATGTAATGCCTAAACACTTTTTACATAAAGATGGCATGAATCTAATAAATAAAAATTATTCAAATGGTCATAATTTTAAATGCAGTTAAATCAATACATCTGGGTACATATCATTTAAAAAACTTCTCTCTTCATCCGTAGCCTCATCTGGAGTTACTTAGCATGTTTGTTTTGAATCTCTGACTGCTAACCTTAATCCCATTTCTCCAGCGTTCTGCTCAGCAGTTGTCCTTATATTATCATGAGGTTGTCGCCAATACTGAAAGTTTAGAATTTGCTTTGAAATTTCGGGATGTTTCCCTGCTCTCAGCATTATAAAAAAATGTATATATGTGAAAAAAAATGATTTTTAAGTTTCTCTTCAGTGCTTATAGGGAAACTGTTTACCTGAGCACTTGGGGGGAGAGAGGAAGCCCTCAGGGTGTGTGTGAACAAATTCAGTATTTGGGAAGAAAGGTGCCAGCTGATACTTCAAAATATTGCACTACATCACGAACGTCTGTATTATTTGTTATCTGTGAGGTGGCATAGCTTGAGAACTGTGAAATCCATAACATTGTATGACTCGAGCAATTAAGAAACATTTCAGCCAAACCTGGAAGTTGGTCTGCTTTTAAAACTGGTAGGATTTCACAAGTTCCAGTGGGACAAGTTACATGCATTTCCACTCCTCTATTTAGCAAGAAGAGGAGCACCTGCAGACTTGGAAACTTGTCTCATGACCCTGATTTCTTCCCATATTTACCAAGACCAACTCATATTAAATTGCCCAACAAAACCTGAACAGGCATCAATAATATTTTCCTGTTACACAATTTGCTTTTCATTAAAGGCTACATGAAGAGGAGAAACTCAATTATTTTCAGATAAGAAGTTAGATTAGGTGGAACTCTGCAGATTTGCCAGCCATCTGGTTCTGTCACAGACTCCCTAGGGATCCTGAACATGCTTGAAACTGAAAAGAATTTGAACCTGAATGACTTTTAAATTGGGACATAAAATGTGGCAACCCAGACTATGCACAGATACTTAGCAAGAACTAAGGGCTACCAATTTTGAGGTTTATGCTCCATGATGTTTTCTTTAGAGAGAACTAAAAGGCATGCAGACACTTGTTAATAATTGAATAAAAACTCTTTCCCTAAAATTAAACCATACCTCTAAGATATACATATAGATAGATAGACAGATAAAGATATATTTTAATTTTTATTGGAGTATAGTTGATTTACAATGTTGTATTAGTTTCAGGTGTACAACAAAGGGAATCAGTTATACATGTACATTTATCTACTCTTTTTTTAGATTCTTTTCCCATATAGGCCATTACAGAGTATGAGTAGAGTTCCCTGTGCTGTACAGTAGGTTCTTATTAGTTATCTGTTTAATGTATAGTAGTGTGTATATGTCAATCCCAATCTCCCAGTTTATCCCTCCCCCTGCCCCTTATCCCCTGGTAACTGTAAGTTTGTTTTCTACATCTGTGACTCTACTTCTGTTTTGTGAATAAGTTTATTTGTACCCCTTTTTTTAGATTCCACATATAGGCAATATCATATGATATTTGTCTTTCTGTGTCTGACTTACTTCACTCAGTATGACAATCTCTAGATCCATACATGTTGCTGGAAATGACATTATTTTGTTCTTTTTATGGCTGGGTAATATTCCATTGTATATATGTACCACATCTATATGATATATTTTAAATTATTCCAAAAAGTCTTTTGCTCTGAGTGACCTTTCTCATTTGCCAGTTTGCAGGGAAACACATTATCAGTAATTAAATTCTTATGTAAGGAAACTTCTGTAAAGAAAATCCAAAGTGTTATACAGATTAGTCTAAAGACTATAAAGTAACAAATCTCATTTTCGTTGTAGAATTTTCTTTTTATTTTTTTAATTGAAATGTATTTGACATATAACATTGTAAAAATTTAAGGTGTACAACATGTTGATTTGATTTGATATCTGGAACCTGTGCTCCGCAACGGGAGAGGCCACAGCAGTGAGAGGCCCTCGTACCACAGACACACACAAAATAAATAAATAAATAAATGTATGTTTGTAAAAACATACATTTGTGAAGAATTTTGTTAATTCTTTTGAAAACTACATTGTCAAGGACAGAATCATTGTGTCTATTAGAAATATGGGTAAAATTTATGAGGCCCAAATTTTGACTGTGGGGCAGGAACTGTTTAGGTCTTAAATTGATCATCACCAGATTGAAGAAGAAATAACTTGCTTTGTGCAGAGCATGGTATATAGTAGACTAGAGGGCAGTCATTATAAAGTTGCTATTTGATTTACTGTGCTTGAAAAGGAAATCACAAATAATGATTGTGATCCTGATGGTCATGACGACTAATGATGAATATAGCTTTCTTTGAGCACCTACTAGTGCCAGGCACCCTTAGAAGCACTTAACGCATTTAATCAGCAAATAACCTTAACCAATGGGATAAATGCTGAGATGAGTTTATTTCCCTCCTAATCTCAGGCATTCATAAATGGACCACTGCCGATAAGATATTAGAGTTGGGTAAAATATTCCAGGGCTTTTTGGAGAAGGTCAACCTTGACTGAACACCTGAGAGGTGGCTGGTTTTTCGGGAAAAGCACACTCATCTAGCTCGGGTGGATATTAAGGCAGGAACTTGGTTGTGGCCACCTTATAGCAGATGTAGCAAAGCTCCACTGGGGCTTGAGTTCCGCTGGTTTCTTTAGTTCTCCTTTTACTCTGATCATCCACCTTATAATAGAAAACTCAGGCTGTTCCCCAAAAAGGCAGTATGGCCTATCTTGAGTATGTATGGAAACTTGTGTGGTGTGTTTTGAGTTATTAGATTGATCGGAAGGGAGTAGTCACTGGCAGTGAGTGGCTGGAAGAGTGAGGGATGTTAAGTGCCCTGAAAGGTGAGATAATCCCACACAGTAAAGAATCATTTTATCCAAAATGCGCATGGCTCTTCTTGAAATGCAGTGCAGGTGATTCAGGTCCGCACCAAGAGATAGCCAGGGTGGCTTTATAGTGGCAGACCTGGAATCGAGGATGGTACAGTGGGCAGGAATTCTTAGAATCAAATCTGGAATACTTTTTTCCAAGTTTTTTGGAAATTGTTAGACTCCAGTGAGAATATGGTAATATTATGGCACGTGAGTTTGTTAAACAATTTTTGCATAATGCACCTTTGCTGTGGAAACTTCAGAAGTAGAAAGAAAAAGGATAACCCCTTTATGTTATGAGTTTGTTAGTATATATCCTTTATGTTATGAGTATGTTAGTGTATATCCTTCCAGGCTTTACTATGCATATTAATAAATTGCACAAAGATGAGATCATAAAGACAACACACAACTTTTTAAATCGCCATTTTTGAGTATTTGCATGGAAGGGAATAAGTTTCATAGCCTCAGATAAATACTATATGCTTGTAAATTTTTGATGTTTTTAAAAAATTGTGTATGGGAAGAGACATAAATATTTAGATTTCAAGTAGCAGTAAGCTTTAGTGATATTTTAAGTTTTATTTATCTTTGCTTTATTCCAAACAAGCTTGGAAGTGGTTCATTTACATTACATGTCAACATTGACTTGTGAAGTAGTGCTTTGGTCAGTAAGATAAGGGCATTTCTGCAGACCACTGTCACAGGGATAGCTTTCTTCCACAGACTCTCTAAGGCATTAGGCAGCAGTCTGTAGATACTGTTATTCTGTCTATTGCTTTGAGAATTTCTAAGTTTCCAAAGTTCATCCTGAGCAGTGCTCTCCTATCAAACCCTCCAGGCCCTGAGGCCTGAACTTTCCTCCAATGACCCTTTAATAGGGAGCCAGTTCTCAAGGGATTTGTCATCCTTCAACAATTTCTTCTATCTTTTTGGTGGCAGGTAACTGTTATATTGTTAGTGCACCTTAGTGCAGTTAATTTGTTATTAACTGTTAGTTAATTTGTTTTTTTCTTTAGAATTTAGAATTTTTCTTCTGGGTGGGGAGGATACAAAACAGAGCTTTATGCTTTCTTTTTGCACAGGCAGTATTCTGACAGAAAGCCTCCATGCCTTGAGGTACTAGTCTTTCTTTTGTTACTCTAAAGCCAGGGAAGGAAGGGCCAGCTCCCACTCGCTCTGTGAATGCTAGACCGTTGGCCTCTGTGCTCTCTGGAGGGGCCAGGAAACTAAGGAAGCTGAAGAATGGCTAAAGGACTTTTCAAGCTAATTTATTATTGAATTGTGTTGTTCATGTCTTTCACTTGCCTCAAGGTGAGTTGCAGCTGACTCAGATAGCTCTGTCAGATTCCTAGGCCAATTAGGAAATCACTTATAGCTTTATTAATGACATAGTTCATACATCTTATATTTACTAGAATTGATGAATCAATTAATTAATTGATTTAGCAAATGTTTAATTAAAATCTGTAATGATGACTTAATTTTTATCAAAAACCATGACCTTTTCACATACATAATGGAAAATATGATATAAAATTTAACAGTATTTTTTCCCTGAATGTTTGGATTATGAGTAATTTTCATTATCTTTCTTCCCTATTTTACCAGCATTGTGTTAGCTTGTTTTTTGTTTTGTTTTGTTTTGTTTTGTTTTGGGTCTGAGGGCCCATGTTGTAATGTAAAGCTCACAGTGAGCATAGGTCTTTTTTCCTGAGATAACTAAATCTCAGAAGCCACTGGCTTCAATGTGCAGTTTGAATTCTTGTCCCCAAAACGTTTTACACAATTATTGTTATAGCCCTTGGATTTTGGTACTTTAGATGGGAAAGAGTTTGATATTAGGATACATGTGGTTTAAAGTAATTTTTACAGAAGTGACAATAATAAGGCAGGCAGGCAGATAAATAGCTTATTACAACACATTTGCTAATATAATGGGAACTATTACTAGAAGAAAAAGAGCAAATCAAATGAATTAAATGTTTACATTTGAAGAATTTCTAAGTTTGATCAAATTCAAACCAATGATACTATTTTTAAAAATTATTTTTAATTGTGAACTATAAATATCAACCCAATCATGTATCAGTGGGATGGCTTTGATTTTTTCCTCCTAAGTCTGTTAAGACCGGTGTTTCTCAACCCTGGCTACTTATTAGAATTAACCAGGGGTCTGTGGGGGAAGGTTTAAACGATCCTGATGTCCAGGTTATACCCTTGAGCATGATCTATGGAGAAGAGACCCAGACCTCAAAGTTTTCCTGAAACTCCCTAGCTGATTCCAATATGCTTACAACTGCTTTGATAGATTATTGAATTTTTATGTATATTGAACTGAAAGATTGGCTTTTAAAAAACATTTTTTTCAATTAGAAAAGCAGAATTTGCTTCTCAGCCGCTTGAAATTTGGCTCCTATCACAGGAATAAGTATCTTCCCATGGAGCAAGGATGTTCAATTTGGCAGACCTCAAGTACAGGGAGAGCCACAAAGGACTGTATTTATCTTTCCCCTGGGCTCACAGCAGTCATTACACGCAAATATGTTTATTTATCAGAATAATAAATGAGTGGTTCTGCAGTTCTGTTTCAGATTCACATGCAAGATTCTCAGTATCTTCAAAGAAGGGCCTTTCAAAGACTAAAACCTCAAACTCCCTTGCTTTTTATCTTTTTCTGCTCTCCATATATATGAGTTTTGGCAGGCAAGATTTTCATTGACTAAAATCAAAGGGAGAAACATTAAAAAAAACTTGAAACAACAACAGAAGAATCCCAGATATTTCAAGCAGGATGAAGAGCTAGCAATCAGGCTCCTTCCTTAGAAAGAAAAATATGGGAATACGGTATTCTTAGAATTCTATCCCCATCCAAGAATCTTACATTTGTTGATCAAACCAATAGTTTCTTTGTTAGAAAACGAAGAATCTAAGCTTTCTCTCCACCTTGGGAATACTCTCCTGAATAAACGGACCTCAGGCTGTAGTCAGATACCAACTGAATGAAAGAGCCATCTTTTAGTAGCTGAGGCATGTGAAATTGGACAACCCCAGTGAACAGAGATAAGCTGAGAAGGAAAATTGTTTGATTTCAGAAAAGACATGGAGTTACCCTCTGGGCTGACCCAAGTTGTCTCAGATGATGAGTGGCTATGGAGGTGACAAAACTTTATTGGCCTGAAAGAAATATAGAGAAAATAAATAAGCTTCGTTTGCTCTTAGTGAAAAAAAAAAAGTGTGCAGTGAATTTCCTCCTTAAGATTGGAGCGAGTAGCCTGCTGTCAGTTTCCTAAATATATCACCTATAGAGAGGCAAAGACTTCAGAGCCATCTTAAGCTCTGCCCCTAAATAATCCTAAATGAAGGGCCCAAGAAATCATACTACCCCATAATGCTTTAATGTAACGCTTGAGTTTTTTTGGTTTTTTTGGGGGGTTTTTTTGCGGTACGTGGGCCTCTCACTGTTGTGGCCTCTCCCGTTGTGGAGCACAGGCTCCGAACGCGCAGGCCCAGCGGCCACAGCTCATGGGCCCAGCCGCTCCGCGGCATGTGGGATCTTCCTGGACCAGGGCACAAACCCGCGCCCCCCGCATCAGCAGGCGGACCCCCAACCACTGCGCCACCCGGGAAGCCCGAGTTTTTTTTTTTTAAACTATCCTTGCATATCTGACCATCCTGGACAGGGTCGCTTCTACTCAAGAATAGTCTTAGTATTAAGCCTTGTCACTTGGTAGGGAACCAAGGCCATCACATCTGAACAGTGAACTTGTTTTTATTTAAGCACTATGAAGACCCATAGGACCCTTCAGTATTAGTACCAAGCAGGTTTGTATATGACCTAGCCTTAATAATACAAGAGATTTTCTGGAAAAGTGAAGGTGATATCTTTCATCTGTGTGAGAACTTAAACACTAAAAGAAGATGATTTAATTTCATGTTATCCTTGGACTTTCTTCTCCAAGGTTGTTCAGTGTATTCCAAATAAGTATGGGCGATATTTTAAAGTACATTTTTCTGTTTGAATGTCAGTGACCCAAATTGTTTTAGGTGTGCTTGCATTCAAGTCATTGCATCAGCAAGAGATTCCTGCACCCAAGAAACCATTTTTAAATACCAGGAATATCCAGAAACTGTTTTCCACGTTGAAAATTCAGGAAGGAATGGAAATACTGAAAAATATGTTCCTTGTTATTGGAGTGTAAAGTGCTAGAGAGAAAGACTTTAGTAAGAAAATTAAAACCTTTCTTTTTTAATTCAGTACTACTAATTAAAGTCATACAGTATCTCAAGTATGTAAATCTAATCAGTGACACCACAGATTCCTGGGATTGCTGACCTGGTGAACAAAATAAATTGTACTTTGACTCATGTAAAAAGCCAGTAGATTTGGGGATAGTACTATTGCTGATTTAACAACAACACAGGTGTTCTCCTTTCTGTTGTTGTTGTTAACTTTACAAAATACAGGAAATGGGAATTCAGTTGTGTTTACAATTTGAACTCACATGTATCAGAACAAGGATGGGTTGAATGTCTTTTCTTGAAATAATGTATTTATAGAGTTTGACACAAAGAAAAGTAGCTAAGATTCTATAACTCAGAAGAATCAAGAGATACTGCAGTAACACAAAATTGACTTTTAATGTTTGTTTACCAGTTCATTTTATCTTACAGAAAATGAAAACATTTTTTTTTTTTTGGTAATACAGATTGGTTCTTCTCAGATTTGTACTCGGCAGGTATTAAATGCCTTGAAATACTGACTTCCTTTTAATCAGGTGGCGTACTGACTTTTGTATTTTTCATTTCTCTCGTTGTACATCATTGCTGTGCTGGCAGTAGTGAGCTATGATACAGTTAACTTCTCAACACAACTGTGTCAGTTATCCATCGATCATTCTTGATGCATTCTATGCTGAGAATGGATGGGTAATTCCCTTTTCATCCTTCCCTCTTTAGTAGTCAGCTACTCCTTGAGACCACCATATTCTTTGGAGCATTGAAATCAAGAAACCCAGTATGGCTGCCCGCAACCAAATTGGAATCTCCTTTGAGACTACTTCTAATTGCCAAAATAATAAGTGACTATATTATTGCATAAAATAAAACTTTAACAGGTACCGGCCCCCTTTTTATGAGAGAAAGTTTAAATTTACAAATACCATATTTGACTAGAAATTACTGTGATAAAATATGGCAGCAGTCATTAAAAGATGGCTTCCAGTGTTAACATGACTAGCTTGTTTTTATTCTTATACTGTCTTTTATATGAATCATTTCTTTTTGTTTAGGTTTTCCAATGTAGGTGAGTCAGTGAAATGTGCAGATATACTTTGTTCCTTAAATGGGCCAAGTGTTAATTATGGACAAAATGATCAAAAGCTTTCCTAACCCAGACTCCCATCTCATCCCTCTGATACTCTTGGTACCCAAGTCTGAGGAGCAATTTTCTGAATTAACCAGTGTTGTACCGACTTTCTGTTAGGAATTGTGTTAGGATAACCTTTCTTTCTCGGACATTCTCAGTGAGATACCTTGAGGAATGAAGTAGGAAAATAGACATTTGGTGGAAAATGGCAAAATAAGAACATTAAAGAGAAACTCTTATTCAAGGAGGAGTCCAAAAAGGTATGGGAACTCTGATCCTTTGGGGGAAGTCAGAAGAAGATAAAAATTCTGCCCAGCAGTATTCATTCTTTTAAGACATATATATATATATATATATTTTCTACAAGCATGGAAAAATGGTGTGCAGTCAGTATAGATTTTAATCAACTAACAGTCACTCCAGAGATTTTGATCAGCACCAATTCCTGTAAGTATTCAAAAGTTAAGAAATGCTACTATGCTTAATATTATAAAGGTAGAGTTCTGCAGCAATAACTGAAAATTATATATCTGCTTCAATAGAAATTTGTGTCCACTTGCAATTCCAATAAGATTTTTGTAACGTGGGTAATAATCACTCAAGTATGGGTTTCCTCCAATGAGCTAACCCCCATATTTGAGGTACTAGAGTCACTATTTTGGAGATAGTCCCTCTTTGAATAACATATTCATCTTATCCTAGACCATTCAGGTATTTTTAATTTAGAAGTTTGAGTTCTATTTGTATTAGCAGTGTTTGAGTTAAACCTCACAATCTCTTTGGATTTATATTTTTTGTACAATTTGCATATCCAACCTAATGTAAAAATGTGCATGCATACATTCTCATCTTTTAATATGAAAGCATCTGAAAATTTCCAGATATGCTTTTGGTGGAAGAAATGATCTACTTTTATTTATAATATTCTGCCTAGATAATGTATGCATATAGTTATGATTTCATGGAATTCCAATTGTTCTATACCTTCCACACACATAATTCTACATTTATAGAGTAAATTTATTAGAATTATTACAGAGCTTTGAATGCAACCACAATCAATTCAGGAAACAGATTTATTTACTCATGTTCATGGGAGGAAAATCTACATAAAAACATTCATGAAAGCATACGAGCTATGTCATACTTGGATTATTATACTAAATCCCATTTATTAGAACTCATTGTGAAACAATGGGAAACCATGAAATGTAATTTGAATACAAATATTGGTCCCTGTGGGGTCTCAACAGTCATAAAAATATAGGAAAACCGAGCTTTAGTTAAGATTGGAGCTGCTAACAGGGAAAATTGTTTTCCTGAAGCTGTTCTTACCCTTTCGTTTAAAGCCCTGAAGATTTTAGTGTAAACTCTTTGATGACAGCTTCAGCATTTCATTTAAGCCTAATGATGATCAGCAAGAAAAGTGACATCACTGACCACATTTTCTATATGGAGAAAGGTTTAAAACTACTTTGTTGACTTTTTCCCCAAACACAGGCACCATTTGGGCTTTCTAGTATATATACAAATAGGAATAATAAGAATTTTTAAAGTTGGGTTCTTATTTCTTGGTTAGACAAGTATAGTAATTCCTTCCTTTTATGATTTAAATTTTTGTCATGTCATGTAAATAAAGAAATATTAAATATTTTAAAGTTATTTTTATAGGACAATAACATTTCGTAGGCTAACATAAAATCAAGCTGCTACATTTTACAATTTTTCTGTCCAGCAGTTTATCTATATAACTGCCCTGAGTAGATGCTAAATGCTGCTTAGCAAACGGCCCTTAGAATTTAAATATAACTCAGTAAAGCTACTCAAAAGATAAAACAATTCTTCTCAGGCATGTGTAATTTTAACTAGAGAAGGTAGGAGTCTCATTGGTTAAATATTACTTGCTTATTTTAGTTTCATACTTCATATAAATGGGATTATTAAGGGGTTTTAACTGTGCTTGTTATTATACATTGGAGTCCATATGAATTTTTTTTTTTTGGTCAAAAAGGCAGGATTTTAAAGAGTAAAATAATTCTGTCTATTGGAGCTTTGAAATATTTTAGAAAAGTGTAGATTGTTCCCTTGTGAAACTGAGTTTTGTGCAGCCTCTCAGAATCTCAGTTTATGTAAAGAAGCCTGTATTTCACATCTGTTGCTCTAATCTGTTTATTGTAGTGCATTTCAAAATTGTACAAATGTGTAAAATTTGTGCTTGTGGCAGCTGCTACTCTGAGTAGCTTTACTTTCCTTAATTTAATCCTAGCAATCCTTAAGCTATTGCATGCCCCGATCATGAAAGGATACTTCGTTGAGATGTTGCAGCCTAAACAGTTTGGCTCTAAAGCCTCCTTATGTAGTGCTTCCCTTAAAATTATATTAATTTATAATATATATTGAATGATAGCTTTACAAAAACAAATTAATGAATTGGTCTTTATGAAAATGACTTTACAGTAAGTAAAAAAGGGTTATCACAGTTTTGGTAACTTGCATGAGTTCATACTGAAAAAAAAAACCTTTCACATGTTCTTAATGACTTTAAAACTGACGTGCTCTGGGGGCACGCTCAGTTGTATGCTCTGAAGCAGTAGACACCATACAGCTTATGCTTTTTATCTGGGAAACCCACGAAGCGCACTGCAGCCTCAATAGGACTGCAGCGCCTTCTTGGCCTAGAGATGGGGTAGCGGACACTGCCGTCCGCCATCCAGCCTGCATCGCAACGGTCATATCCCAGAAGTTTCCAGGCAGCGAATATCTGGCCCACTTTAGCAATCTGAGCACCATCATTGAGACAGGCTTGCACCGCTTCGTCGTAGGTCAGCTTGGTGGGGTGGATCAGGTAGTAAAATCGGCCTGTGGAGAAAAGGAGAGAGGGTCAGTGGGCCTGTCTGTGGCTCAGCCCCACAGAGGTGGAAGGAGCCCTAAATAGAAGTGTTTCTCAATGAAGGGGGATATAGAGCAGCGTCTGTAAAGGTTCTGAAACACAGGCTTGTCAGTTAAATGTAGTGCCCCTAGGTTGCTCTCCATTAAATTAGTTTTTTCCTTGCCCCTTAATGTCAGACATGCCCTTTTAGAGCTGTAAAAAAGAAAAGGGAAATGACAGGTCCCTTTTAGCTAATTAGTGGCAAAAAGGGCCCTTCTGTGGCACTAGAGAAGACAGAATTCCGTGTTAAAAGCAAGAGCTATTTAAATTCTAGCTGTAGCAAGACTGAAGCCCAGCACAAGTTTCTAGAGAGGCAAAATTTGAATGTGAAAGGATCAAAAAACATTCCTGACAGAAAAGTCCATTTAAAAATAATCAAAAGCCCTCAAGTCCTTTTCATTACAGGTATCAATAAGACATTATTCTTATTCAAAGACTACAGTATGAAAATGCAAAACATACAGGAAGTCACTTGCCATAAATAATATGGACTCAGAATGTGAACTCAGTCTGTTCACTCACTAGCAAAGGGGATGAAGTTAGTTATTTTTTTCAATTTCCCTCTGTGGGAGCTCTGACACCTAACCATTTCTTGATTTTATAAGAAAGAGCAAGTTAGTCTCAACCACTAATTCAATTGTGTTAATTACTGAGATTCCTTCAATTTGTATCAAATATGCATGAAATGTATAAAATATGACATCAACTGACTAAAGTGATACCCATCAGTGCAAGATTTTCTCAGACTTTTAGTTTCCGGCAGAATAGAATCAGACTGTCTAACCTGATTACACATTGTAATGTGATACCCTCCTGCCTCTCTTTAAATACAGATGATTGAAGTCTAAATTAATGCTTGCCTGTTCTTTCTAGACTAAGAGGATATGATTTGGAGAAAGGGCAGCCGTCACGGGAACGTTAATAAGAGGGTTAGTTCTATCATCTGTAGCTGAGGCCGGCAAACTACAGCGCACGGGTCCAGTGAGGTTTTATTAGAACACAGTCACACCCATCTGTTTAATATTGTTCACGGCGGCTTTTGTGTTATAACATACAAAGCTACATGGAGTGGTTGCAACAGAGACCATATGGCCCACAAAGCCAAAAATATTTACTGTCTGACCCTTTACAGAAAGTTTGTTGATCCCTGATCCCTTGCTGTTTTCGCCAAAGCATGTCACCAGGCACCTGAAATATAAAATAATGGGGCCAGGGCCGCACACGTGATTTAATGCTTTACTGTGTCATCTTAAAATTCTTAATAATTGTTTAACAAGAAGCCCACGTTTTCATTGTGCACTGGGCCCTACATGTTACGTCACTGGTTCTGGAAGGAGCAAGATAGGGTTGGGAGCTGTGTCACATTCAATGAGTCAGTCATCAACACTGATACAACCTGGATCTCTCACTTCTGCTTTCACCTCCAATGTTATTTCTACTCGATTTTCTTGCAAAGGTCTCTTTATCCTGAGCCCTCTCTTTATCCGAGAGATAATGCTCTCTCTTTATCCTAAGCTTTGCTGATCATCTATGAATAAATTGACATTGTAATTTAGAGAAGAAGACCGTGACACAGATGCCATCCTTACTTCAGTGGAGAGGTCTCTATCCGATGGAAGGCACACAGTGGCAGCATCATCTTTGGCAGTAAGAAAAAGACTCCATACAACATGACAGTTAAACTATTTCATAATAACAGTTGGATGCAATAAAACCAAAGAATCATGGAAATATGTACTTTTGCTTGATGTCTTTGGATTTTAAAAAATTATGACATTTAAGAATTTCTTGTATCTGGAGCAACACTTCAAAGCTTTTTTTCTTTTTTTTTTAAGTAGATAAGATTAAAAGTTTAAGTCACATCATAGTATGTATTGGTCTCTGGGATAGGAAACAAGGCAGTATGGTTAATATCTTACCATTGAAGTTGGATGTAAAACAGAAGACGTCATATCTGCTTTTATCTTTGTCCCAAAACCCATAGTTCCTGACTCCGGGCACTGTGTTCTGGCCTCCGCAGGGTTCTCTGGGTTTTGTGATGGGATACTGTACAGACCCATCACTGAGCCAGCCAGCATTGCACCAGTCCAGCCCACCCCTCCAGGCATCGTACAGCTGGTCAAAGGAGGCGATCACAGCGTCCTGGTCCAGACAAGCCTGCTGTGCCTCGTGAAAATTGAGATTGTAGCGCCCCAGTCGTGGAAAATAAGGAAATACCACACCTGTCCAAAGGAGAAGGCAAGGAATCGTTAGTGGCACAAATCCCACTTGAGTGGGGAAAAACATAATAGAATCTCCGTCAGATGAAGAAGCAGTTTTCAACTTGCAGTGTTTTCTCATAGTCCCATTTCCCTTCAAACAACCTCTCAGCTCTGAGCATCTCACAGTTAGCTCTTTGGTCTGGTAACTTCAGTGATTTACCTCTTTTGCTAAGAGTTCAGCTCAGTCCTCACAATTCTCCTTTCCGAAACGATTCGTCTGCAGATTACAGTTTCCAAATAGCGCTCCCTGAGAACTTACCTATTGCATATCTGACAACAACATAATTAAGCGGTCTTATTTCATATTAATAAGGTAACTTTTTACAGTGAGGCACTTCCGTAAAAAACATCGTGCCTCTCTTATCTGTTTCAACTTTTAGTGTAGTTCTTAATCTTATTTAATTCTGTCCTTGAACAATGTGACTAAAATAAGAGCTTTCGTTTTTAAAATGTTTCCATTACTATTTTTCAGTTTCTGTATTCATGTATTGCAAACTGAAACTAAGCTTTTAAAAACATTTTTATTGCAAATAGGAAAAAAAAAAAAAGCTTCCAGAAGCTTGTCCTGTACAAAGTAGGTACAAAATAGACATCTGTCAAAGTTATTGCCAAAGAATTAAATATTTTAGAGGACAAAAACCCTTAGTATATGTAAACACTGTTACTTGGCACTGGACTTTGGGAAGATGCGACAGCTTTCCAAAAGCATTTCTTTCCATCAGATAATCATGGGAGATGTCTGAGCTGTTTCACAACTTTCTGCACAGTTTCTTTGAAGGGTAAGGATTGCATCATAAGAAAGCAAAGTTATATCATTTGTTGGACTCTATGAAGGACCACTATCAAAATGTCTCCCCCATGGTGGCTAAAAGACGATTAATTTCAAGTGATTATTCAAGGCTTTGCCTTGAATTTTTAAATATAATTAAAAATAATTCATATTTGAGTGTGTGGAATGTAAGAAACTGTCTGCTGACGCAGTAATTTGGTGGATTATACCAAATGTGCGATTGTATGAGACTGCAGACCCTATACAAGATGGCTGCACCGTCCACGAACAGTGTAACCAGTACACAGGAAATGTATTCCTTTAGAAATTGTCCTGGAAGACTCTACAAGGAGAAATTTCAGTAGCCTAAATCAAGTCACATCCACTGAAAGTCTCTGCGGGACATGTTTGTCCCTGTAGGGCAGTCCAGCTGGCACCATCCGCTAGAGGCAGAGATCCAGGAAGGCTTCCTGATCTCATCCTGCCTTCTCAGGTTCTTGGCTGAAGGATCTGTAAGCTGAATCGGAGCCAAAAGTAAGGAGGAAAAGACTCGCTTCGTTGCCTTTGCCCCCTGCAGCAGTGGGCGGAATGGAGGTGGGGAAGGCCTGAAGATGACTCCTTCTAAGAAGGGCTGTGACCAGGCAGCCAGCTAAGACTCAGTCAGCACTGGGAAGGAGCTGCTCTGGTGCTCTCCGTCCCCTCATGCCTTCCATCCTCTTTCTCAGTAACCCCAGGAATGCCAGTGAAAAGGAAAATACTTAATTTATCCAGTAGAGGTTTCCTTGGCAGCTAGACCTTAAGTGAGAGAAAATCTCAAAGTATTTAAACCAAAATTCAACCATTTAGGCTGAATTCCATTTCTCAAATAGCTCAAGATGGTAACAGTGGAGAATGTAGACTCTTTTAATTTATAATAATTTTAAAGACCTAGACAACCTCTCAGTTTAAATTCACCAGACTGTGTTTGGTGGACTCCCATAGGCGTTGTGAAAATTTTTTCTTTAGTAATTTGTCCTTGATTAACCACTGAGTTATGTTTGATTCAGTTCCAAATCCAGTGTAATATATTTCTGAGTTCCTTTCACATTTAACATAATTTCATGCAATCATTACTCAAAGTCAAAGTGAAACCCTATATTAAAATTTTACTATTTTTCAATTGTAAGAATAAATGATCAACTTACAGTAACTCAAAAGATTTACTTAGCAGATTTTAATTAATGGTTGATGATGCTGGAAAGAACACATTCCAAGTAAATCAAGGTCAATTTCTGTGTCGCCACCAACATTTTAAAAGTTTCACTGTATTGTACACATTTGGTGCATGCATTTCAACAATCAAATGTTTCGTGCAAGTGTGGGCATTTCTGGAACTGCATGTTTCTTAGTATTTTATTTATTTGCTCCTTTTACTTTCAGCTAGTTAAGATGTCAACATCTAAGACTATAATTACAGAAACCTTCTTGGCTCTGTGGAAAAAAGTGCAATTCCTACAGCTGAATTATGGAGCAAATGGTGATTGCTTTCATCCGGCATTACAAAAATAAGAAAAGTTAAACTTTCATGGGTGAGAAAGAAGGGTATATGATTATTTTCCAAATATGATTATTTTATACTTATATGTCAAAATATAATCAGAAGCTCTTTTCCGTGAAGGGCTGGTATGCATCTCTAAAAAGGGGATTAATAAGGAAGATACCTCACATGGAAAAGAATAATATCAAATGATGTGGGTAGTTTAGTCAACTGAAATGTTTTAAAAACACATTCTTAAAGACTTACAACTGCACAGACCAGTTCATCCTAGTGGTTGGCAAATATCAATTTTTTGGATATATGAAAGGTTTTCATGCCATGGTACATATAAAAGCTTAAGGAAATTTCAGTAACTCCACAAAGTAAATATTTTTAGTAATAAAAAGGTAGAGACCATGCAGAACAATTTTACCTTCTTCAGTGCCTCTCAGAGTACCTTTCAGTGCTATGTACATATCTGGAATTAGCTTTCTATTTCTAAAAGTTCTCAGACTCTATTTTTGTGTATTTGGCCCCATTTTCATCAATGGAAGACCAATACAGTGGAAGATTGGAAGCACAAATATGTTTTTCATATTATCTATATGTTTGTTGATTGTGCAAATGAATTCTGTATTGGGCTACTCATGAATGTCTAGTGACACTCTCCTTGTTATATTCATACAAGGCTTGTCTCTTGCTGGGTGTTGTTTCTAGCAGTGTAGGTAATTTGGTAGTAATCAGAGGGCTTTACCCTATCCAAGATGCTATATGAAAAAAAATTGTGTTTCCACAGCTAATTCCAACTCATAGTAGGTCAGTGTTTCAAAGGGTTTACTTTTTTTTTAATCAGTGTGATTTGAAAAACAGATCTTAAAACACAACTAAGAGCAAGGCATTGCACTCAGTCCTCTAGGGTCCCTTGAGTTTGGAGTGTGGCCTATTTCTGCAAAGAGGCTATGATTTGATACATATACTATGGATATATAAATTTGAATCCAAGACAGAATAAAATCTTATAAATACAAACCATACAATTTGGGCATCTTGAAGAACGATATTTTTCTAATTGGGAAAATTCTTTGAAGCACATAGCATCTAATCTGGTATTAAAGGGCCAGTATGATTAAAGGCATTGTACAATTACAGTTGGAAAGGCAGCTTAATTATGACATTCAAAATGATACGCTTCCCTGGTCTTATATATGCATCTTAGAAGATTGACAAGGAGCTTGAGTGAAACTTGCTGATTGGTAGATGGTCCGCTATAAGGATGTAATTGGTAATGGAAAAAGGAGCTGGAATAAGAGCTAGTAAATGATAACCACAAGGTATCTCTTGTACTACATGTGGTTTATCATAGCCTTCAAACTCTTATGTATATAATTGCTGCACCTTGAGCATCTACCCCAGACTAGGTGGAAATTGTCAAGTCCCTACCATCCTCAGGTAGCAATCAAGGTTCCTCAGATCTTATTCTATAATTAAAATGTTGTAATTTTATTTTAAAATGAGTTCTTATCTCATGTTGAAGTATATATAGATAAAATAATGTCTTGAGATTTTCTTGAAAATTATTCATTGGGGGTGGCAGTAAATAAAGCAAGATAAAATAAGATTGGCTATATCATGACATTTTTTTGAAGCTGGTGATATATAGAGATTCATCATACTAGTCTTTCTACTTTTCCGAGTGTTCGAAATTGGCTATAATAAAAAGTTAAAAATTTTTATCCCACCCTGTTGCCATGCTGAGCCTTAAACCAGTCAAGGCGGATGTTGTCTGTGGCATCTGTTATTCACATTTTGGCCTTTGAAGAGTTTCTCTCTCACACCTGTGATGCCCTCTTTCCCACTTTGTCATGCTCTCTACCCCTTGAAAGAACCAGGTGCACCTTTCATGGTCCAAATCAAATGTCTCTTCCTTTCCACCGCCTTCCATTGCATGCAGGCTTTTTTGTATTTGAAAGTATAAACCCATTGTATCAAACATTAACTCACCTATAAACTATTTACTGAGCACTTACTTTGTTTTGGCACTTGACTGCCTCAAGTAGATCCTATTTAGCAGGTGAAGACGGACAATTTGCAAATTTTACAAAACAAAATGTGATTAGAATTACAATGGAAATCTGTAGACAGTGCTCTGAGAACATCATAGCTGGGGGTGGAAGGGGAGGGCTCAGGGTAGAGTTGATCTTTTCTTTTTTAAAAAATAAATTTATTTATTTATTTATTTTTGTCTGAGTTGGGTCTTTTTTGTTGCGTGCGGGCTTTCTCTAGTTGTGGCGAGCGGGGGCTACTCTTCGTGGAGGTGCGCGGGCTTCTCATTGCAGTGGCTTCTCTTTTTGCGGAGCAGAGGCTCTGAGCACACAGGCTTCAGTAGTTGCAGTGTATGGGCTCAGTAGTTGTGGCTCGTGGGCTCTTGAGCGCAGGCTCAGTAGTTGTGGCGCACGGGCTTAGTTGCTCCGCGGCATGTGGGATCTTCCCGGACCATGGCTCGAATCTGTGTCCCCTGCATTGGCAGGCGGATTCTTAACCACTGCGCCACCAGGGAAGTCCCTTTGATCTTATTCTTTTTTTTCCGTACGCGGGCCTCTCACTGTTATGGCCTCTCCCGTTGCGGAGCACAGGCTCCAGACGCACAGGCTCAGCGGCCATGGCTCACGGGCCCAGCCGCTCCGCGGCATGTGGGATCCTCCCGGACCGGGGCACTAACCCGTGCCCCCTGCATCGGCAGGCGGACTCTCAACCACCGCGCCACCAGGGAAGCCCCTGATCTTATTCTTGAAGGAATATATTTTCTCCAGTTCAGAAATGAATTCATGTATATAATGTTAAATATGGAAATGTCAGTTATTTCAAGGCAGAGCCTCTGGGTAATGACTGCTTCTGCCCTTTTTATAGTACACGAGAAAGATGGAAAAACATTCTCTGCAGTGAGAATGGGCACACCAATTAATGAAGTATGACCAAAGGACAGTCCCTAAGTCATCTCCCAAATAACTTTGGGGCCTTTGAGAATCTTGAGAAAACTTCAGAAGAACTGAGACTGTCAAACACCACTGTCTCTCTGAAACCTGCATTTTTTCCCGCCCCAACAGAAACTTTCTCCTTCCTGCAAACTCCCAGATCATAGTAGATAAAAGCATGGACTTCATTCAGTGCCCTTGGTATCAAATTCTAGCCCTAGCTCTTACTCCTAGCCATGTTATCTTAGAAAAGGAGCTTTCCCTAAGTTTGAGCTGTCAAGGGACATTACTGAAAGTGAGCAAAATAAATATGCATATGATTAGAACAATTTGTTTTACCTACTTACTTTACCAAATTCTACCTTATTTTAAAGTACTTACTTTTGAAAGTATCTTAGAATCTTTAATGGACTGTAAGATTGTTGAATGAAAGGAACCATGATTTGGAATTTTTTTGTTTCTCATGGTACGAAAACAGCACTTGTAAAAATATTTATCATTTCAATTGGTTTCTTGGACACATTTACTTATTAGCTCATATATACGTATGTGCTATATGGTAGAGAAGTGTTATGAAAGCATGGAAAACATGGAGATGTGGGACAGTGCAGGGCCTATGCAGGAAAAATTACTCTTCTTACAATTCCCCTTCAACACCTCTAATTGTGTCTTAAAGGAAGTCTCAGTTTGACCGTAGAGTGTATTATCTTCTAACACGTGTTAAATCTGCTTTTCAAGAAAAGGGAGAGCTGGCTTCATGCTCAAAGCCACCAGCAAGCATGTATCCATTTATAATTAGAAATATCTTATGTTCACTGTACTTATTTTTATGGTTTCCTTCTATTTCTGGCAAGTTATACTGGTTTCTATTTATTTAAAATATATTTTTAAGTAAGTGTAGGGAGATAATAAATATGGCATGTGAATTACTTAAGTTTAAGAAAAAGTAACTTAACAGATAATACAGTTCAACCTATTATTCATAGATTGGAAGCCAAGGTACAGTAAGGATAAGTAACTTGCTCTGGTTACAAAACATATACTGACAAAGCTGGGACTAACATAAGCATCTTGATACTACTAGCGTCCAGTGCCTGATGCCCCTTTGATAAAAGAAAGTGACCCTCAATTAATATTTGATGATTGACTGTCTTCTCTAAGCCAATTACTTCTTTCATCCTGAATAATGCCAATGTTCATGGATATAAAAGTGAATCAATAAAAACTCAAAGTATAAGGTGGCATACAATCAGGAGCCAAGAACTACAACTAAGAGAGACAAGAGAAGGTCACAAAAATGAACTTTACAACATCAAGCAATGCATCATACATAAAGCTAATACATCTGCATGCATGTGGTGGCACTCTGGGGGATTCAGAAGGTCACATCTTCAATGAAGTGCTAGTGTGCCAAACATATTTTTCCAAAAGCCACAAATCTGGCCTAGACTGTGGAAGGAGCTTCTAGCAAACACACACCTATAGTTTATATAAGGAAGGAAAGTCTTCTATTAATGCAGCCAAAATTCATCCTTCCATGTAAAGAGACACTGAAATTCATGAATAAAGGGTGTCTTGAGATACATGAGAAACTAAGGAGAGGCCTAAAGGGCTTTGGGCAGAGGGGAAACAGGACGGCATGGATACATTTTATTGTTTAGCTTTGTATACATTTTGATCTTTGAACCTACTGAATGTATTACATATTTAAGAAATAAAACTCCCCCCACAAAATGCCTTGACCATTTGGTATTCAGTGTCTAAGAGACTCTGGACCATTAAAAAAAATTACTTCTTTACAAGAATATTTAAATAAATCTAGAGTCTACTTTTTTGTTAAATTAAGTTTTCACAGTTATTTTACAAAATACAACTAAATGTATTTTAGTTAGCAGATGTCCTTCACAAAACTTGCCATTATTTTGAAACTGAGATAATTTTAGAAGCATAATAAAAAAGCCTCCACTCTGAATTTCTTCATAACTATGTAATGAGTTTTAAATTTTGAATGGCATAAGGCAGTTTCTGAATGTTGTTAATTCAGTTCCACTGCATGTTTCTCCTACTTGCAAATAGCTTCAAATTTGCATATAACCATTGTGTGTACATTTCAAATATGAAAGCTGGAATCATAGACAGATTGCAGATTACAAAAGAACAGAAAAACATTCTTTACATGGACTTTTGATTTCTCACATCAGCACCATGGTAACCATTAGACATTACTTGTCATGAAAAAAAAAAGCAATGATTAATTATCATTCCTAAGTTTTACATGATTTATAGATACTTACCTTGTAAATCTAATGCTACCACAGCAGTATCATCTTCTAATCCTTCAATCACCTCGCACTTGTATCTCCCATAATCCTCCAGGGTCAGGTCTGTGATCACCAGAGAAGCATCATTATCACTGCCTCCTTTCAGAAACACTCTACCCTGGTAGCCTCCATAGGTTTTCTTGTGGTATCCCATGGAAACAAAAACATCCACTTCCTTGAGGTAATCTGAAGTTAGCTTGGTCCACTTAATTCGGATTTTGTGGGTTCCTGAGCCAAGTGCTGTAGGGTCTCGGTAAAATTTACATGGCAGTGTAATATTGCCACCTCTGTGTGAGAACACCTTGGCTTGTTCTGCTTCCACGAGTAGACGGGGGCCATTTTCTGCTGTAATTGAAAAGAGAGAAAAAAAGGAAAGAACCATTAATATGCTTTTAGACTTTTTTATAATATGAAATATACTACCTACACAGGGTATCTGACAAAGAGTAGCATTGGCGATAAGCTTCTCTGCATTGTTGAGCAGTGATCTCCTTTGAACCACATAGAAAGGTACCTTTAGTAACTAGAGGGCATCTACAAGGTAGTCATATCTTTTAAGCTACTGAAAAAAGGAAGGATGTACATTATAATCAATGAGAAATATTGGCTATAATACTCTATAGTCATCTGAAGCTTGAAGATGTCATCGTAAATTCTATTTATTTTTCTTCTACAGTTAAATATCAAAAACGTAGAAACAAGACCAAGAGAAGTGACAGGGAACCATAACTATTTCATCAATATAAACCCAAAACGTACAAGCTAGGTAAATTGATCTCTCCCCAGCTGAGCTTTCTAATACGGTAAGTCTGTACTGTATTTCTAGGAAAAGTATACGGCAACATGATTAACTTTCATTGTACTGTTCTGGCCAAAGAATTAGAATGTCCTCCCACCTCTGGCTTCAATTCAAATATACACCTGCGATATGCCGTTCTGGAGCATTTCAAGCAACATGTATGTATTATTTTCACACAAAGGCCAGACATCAGAAAGGTATTTTTAGTGAGTGCTTTTTAAAAAACTCCAGATTTTGAAATATATTCCTCAAACCTTGGGTGTTAAAAGTGTATCCAAAGTTATATTTATTTTCTAATTAACCAGATAATTATGTTTCTTTATTCCCTTAAATCTCCTTCTACACCCCCCCACCCCCTACCCCCCGCTACCCCTGCTTTCTGCTGTATCTTGGTTTACAGAATCCTCTCGCTTTGCTTCTGCCTTGCCACGCCTCGCCCTTTTGCTTCCCTCCTCCCTCCTCCAAGGACTTTACTGCCTTCCTGGGAGCACCATGATATCCCTAGCCTGCCAAGTCAGCACGGCCGCAGGCCTCTGGAGAGCCAGCTGTTATTTTCAGATCTTGGCTTTCTCTGGGGTTTCCCCTGGTTCGCTCGTTGCGCTTTTGACCTTGACAAGGTCTCTTGAGGATGTGCAAGCTTTGAAAATGAGAAAGCGATATAAGAATTCCTGGACACACATACCTCATCCACACACAGCTCTCAAAGGCTGCCAAAGCTGTCTTTCAAGCAGCCCTTCCTGCTTTAGGCTGGAGGTTCTGAATAAACCTTGGTCACGAATCCTTAACGATAGTACACAGGTCGTCAGGAGGAGTAGCAAGTCATCCCCAGACAAACCTCAAAACTTAGTTATTTAATGGCGCATGTAGGATTCAGATTTTAAAATAAAGGGTCCAAGAATAGACAGTGGTTATATTTTTATCATAGAGCAATCAAAATTCATATTTAAAAAATGAACATATTTATGTCAGCCCCAGTCCTCCGAAACTGAACAGTTGAACCACTTTTAAAGCCATCAGTGCCCTTACTTTGAATAGATCATAAACTGAGAGGATAATGGCTTAAGTAAAATGAATCACAAATCCAGCCCATTAAGGATTTCCTTTAGATTCTCTTCTTTATCTTCTTATTTAGGCCCATAGAATCATAAGACATAAAAGGTAAATGTATCCAACTCTACCCTATGTAGAATACTCCCCCTGCAATATCCCCAGGGACTGCATCCATGTTCTACCTAAATATTTGTAGTATCTTCTTTCTGGGAGGAGGAAAAGGTGCTGTTTAATAAGTCTGCTCAGCAATGCCTGAGGCCCTAGGGAACATGGATCTACCCACTACCTTGGGAGGATGCCTGAAGCTGGGCCTTCCCATGCTGGGACTTGAGTTTAGACAAGACATGAGGCCTTCAGAAAGTTGCAGTTTCATGATTCTCTCAAGCTTTTTACTTTAAAGTCAAAACTAATGCCCAAAGGCGCTGGGCTAAAGGGGAGTTACAGTAGTTAGGAACATGGGCTTTGATGTGTCAGAGACCTTGTTCTAACCTCACCTCTTCAATTTGCTAGCTCTGAATCCTTGAGCAAGGTGTGCAAGCCCTAAGCCCCAATTTCCTTACATGTGAACTAGGGAAAGTAATGTCTACTATGCATAGTTGACCTAATAGGTACATAAAGCACTTGAAATAATGGCTGACCCAAACTGTTCCTACTGCACAGTTTTCCCCCTGTATTTCTCCTATATGATACTGCCTAATATTGAGCATAATTTTGACATATATTAACCTTCCATGGTTCCACTTACTTATAAAGTTTTTAACCACGTGGAGTAAAATAATACATACAATGCCACCTGTGTTATATAGGAAACCTGGAAATTATTGTGTGGTTTAGCATAATCATAAGGTATTCCAGAGTGAACACAAGGCCTGAGTGTTTTATAAATTAAAGAGTTAAAGCACAGATCAAAAGTCTTGTACAAGAGACTGAAATTTCTAATTTTTTTCTGAGGTTAACTGTAAATCATCTTGTAGTATTTTAGAAGTATAAGCTTATGATTTTTTTTAGGTACTATTTACTTATACTCTAGCATTCTGCGTAGATGATGACTTATGTGGTATAATGTTGAGACCTAAGCAGACACCAAAAACCCATTGGCTTCCCACAAAATAATTTTTCTAACAAGTCTGCTAGAATGTATAAATTTCCACCATTCTTATTTTTGGGGCAACTGGGGTGTTGAGGTAGTAGATGCCACGAGGCCCTGGCTGAAATTCAAAGAACCCTAAGAAAGTTGGGTAATGTGTAACTTTGAGTGACTGAGGGCCATTAACATTCATTAACCTAAATCCCCAACATGGCCTTTAGAACAATGTGTTTTATTAGCTTGTTTGCTTCTAGAAGCTCAACACTGCAGATTATACAGCATTGAGCATTGCTGGCGGGAGTGGCCTGTTGCAGAGCAGGTAAGATGTAGGAAAGAGCACTGGCCAGTGAGTCAGGAGCCCTGGGCTCTGTTGCAGGCTCTAGCAGGGCTTAGCTGTTTGAGTGACAGGTCTACATCATGAGAACATTGAGCTTAAGGTTCGTATCTGGCTCCCTATGGCAGGTTGTCATGATAGGGATCAGCCAGGAAACACACTAAGAGGGAGAGGGTAGAGGGCTGGAACAAAGGGAGCCTATAATGCTGATGGCAAACTTTGCACAGTCTTGTCTAGAGTAATCTGATCATTGGGTTAAAAATGTGGATTGGTTTGAAATTAATGTTTAAGTCAAAACTGTTCAATCAACAGGGCAGTTGTAAAGCAAATCAAAAGATAAAAATAAACCTTGATCATCAGAATGAGTATTGCTTATCCTTTTTTGTTTTTTTTTTTTAAATATTAACTAGAGAAAACCAAGCAGCATACATGTGCTCATTTTAGGGGGACTGAATTTTTTAAAAGTTCAGTCTGTAAGTTACAGGAATTTCATATTTTTATTAGTGAGTGTCAGTGACAGTGATGAAAGATTTGATGGCCTTCAAAGACCACAGTTGTCTCCAGGGGAAACAGCAGGGCTTCATTATTATTTTACAGTCTGCTGTGAAATCCAGAGGACATCATTCAGTTTCACCAAATGATGAAAGCAATGGCATGACCGAAAAGCTGATCTTTGTATCACTCTGTAATTTAGATGAAATCTTTTAAACAATAGGACAAAAACAATTTAGAAATATGGTATTGGACTATTACCTATTGTTCTTAGTTCTATTAAAAGTTTAAACATTTGGGGGGGGGCAGTTCACTGCCAAAGAAATAGAGGTGACAGAAAGAAAAAAAAAAAGGTGTTATGGGTCAAAGTTTGTCTTTTAAAAATAAATAACTTTTTGGATTGTACAAAATAACCAGTCTTGGTGTTGGTTACTTTCTCACTGGTGTATAATGAAGAAGCCTCCAGACTTTTGGATTTCCTAGACCAATAAAATGTAAAAAGAACCCAAACAAACAAAACTGAGGAATATATTTAAGATGGTTAAACAAAGACAAAAAATACTCCCCTTCCAAGAAAAAATTCTACCACCATCATTTGATTTTTTTATTGTGGTAAAATACACATAACATAAAATTTGCCATTTTAACCATTTTTAAGTGTGTGATTCAGTGGCATTAATTACTTTCACATTGTTGTGCAACTGAGGCAGGAGATAGATGGGCCACAGGCTGAGCAGCTGGAGTTTGTCCCCTCTGGAGAGATACTTCAAGATGAAGATAACAGCGGGAGCAAGGAGAAGCTGAGCCTGCCCAGGTAAGAGGTACAGAGACCACATATTTTTCATTCTTGAGGTCAGGGAGACCTTCCCAACTACACCTGTGCAGAAAGGCTCCTCAGGTCAAAAAGGGAGGGAGTGCCACCCCATAGTAGGTGATGTCAACCTACCCATAGGCCTCTTCGCTAGAATCCATCTTGGCCAAGAGATGCGCACGCATACAGGGGAGGACCCTGAGACAAACCAAAGATGGACTCAGAGCCAGGCAAAGCAAGATGATTGGCCAGAGGAAACCCAGAAGAAATGCCCCATGTAAGTGATTCAAACTACTACGAGGGCGCAAGTCTCTCTCTGAGTCCTTCAAGTGTGTGTGTGTGTCTATTCACACATATTCTTTTTCCTCCTAATAAACACTTTACTTGTTTCACTACTTTCCGCCTCTTTGTGGAAGTTCATTTCTACAAAGCCGACGGGCCAGGGGCCTTGTCACTGGCCACTGGCCTTGGTGGTCTAGTGGCGAGGATTCAGCGTCCTCACTGCCTTGGCCTGACTTCAGTCTCTGGCCGGGGACCTGAAATCCTGCTTCAAGCTGCTGCAGGCCGAGGCCATCTGCAAGCACAACCACCATCACCATCTATTTCCAAAACTTTTTCATCACTCCAAACGAAAAACTAATTCCTCCCTGACATTCCAAACTAGTAGGCAGACACTCAAGTACCAGCTCCACGATGAGTCATTTGAAAAGGCTGCACAAGGTTTTAAAGATAGTTCCTTATTTTTGTGGCATCTGTTATCACTTTGGTGGGTTGAGATGTGTAAGACTAACACTCTGGAAGCTGTTACTTCCTTTAGGGTAGCCAACCTGCCCGATGATGAGCAACCAGGCTGGATTTATATCCTTCTCATTGTGCTTACCACAGTCTACTGAAAACAGTCACTCTGTCTCCCTAGTCCACGTCTTGTTATATTGTTCCTCCAGCATCAAAATGGTGCCTGGCACGTGATAAGTGTCTGTGACTGAAATAGACGAATGCCTCCCAGAGGCTGTGCTCAGCTATGGCAGTAGACATAGACCCCTGCCCTTGCTTTATACCATATTGCTCTAAAATGAAAACACTTTATAAAAACAGGTAAAGATACAGATTAAAGACACAATATTTAGAAAGAACATAATTTAGACATCGGTCTCTCATCTTACACATTACATTTGAGTAGGATACATAATTTAGGAAAAAATTATCTTACTCATTAATCTTTAACTGTTTATAATTACAGTCAGCCCTCTGTATCTGTGTGTGCCTCATTTGGGATTCAACCAATCAGAGATGGAAAATATTTGAAAACGACATTCCAGAAAGCTCTGAAAAGCAAAACTTCAATTTGCTTCTTGCCTAAGTATTTACATAGCATTTACATTGTATTTACAGCTATTTACATAGCAACATTTACATTGTTTTAGGTATTATAAGGGATGATGCCTGTAGGCTAGGTGCAAATACTGCAACATTTTATACAGGGGACTTGAGCATCTGAGGATTCTGGTATTGGAGTTGAGTCTTGTAAGAATCTCCAGTGGACACTGAGGGGCGACTGTGTTTTGTTTCCTTCAGACTGGAGTAAATCCCATTGTTCCCGGTGTTGCTCACTGGGAGCTAGAAGCTCCCGTCAGTGGTCTTGACTCTGCTGTGTCTTGTCAGCTTTGCATCAGAGATGTTTACAAGGACCCTCCCCTCTGCCCCTCTCTCTCTCCATCTAGTGTTTAATGTCCTTTCAGAGGGCTTTTCATTTATCAGAGACAGAGCTTTAGTTTCTTGCCCAGCTGTTCCTCAATGTAAAGACTCTGAGTCTCTCCTCTATGACTCAGCACTTCAGGAAGGGTGACCTGAAGAGGGCAGGAAAGAAGCTTTAAGGAGGATGCATGGCTGCCCTCTGCCCTCTACTACTTGACTTGGGTTTGAAATCCTGTTGTATTTCTCCCTGGCCCATCTTTGCTTTTACCTGGAGTTCAAATGCTGACCTGAAGACATATAAGAATATGTGTGCTTCTTACCATGTGTGTAACTTGGAAAGAAATATGTATACTTACATAAACTATATCTGAAGGAATCACTAGAAACCCATGAAACTAATAACCATGGTAGCCTGTGGAAAGGAAAGGTAGATGTCTGGGTCGAGAGCTCCTGGGATATTTTCACTGTGTATACTCCCATATTTAAAAATTTTCGAACCATGTGCACGTATCACCTGTGCACGCCCTAAGTAGAAATGGAATAAAAATATTAAAAATGGTTGACAGAAATGAACAAAAAACTTAATTGACAAAGATAAACAAAAAGCTTTCCCTAAAGTGTCTCTAGAAATACACACAAGAAGCTGGTAGAAGCAGCTCATAGCCAGAATTGCAGTATATTGTTATAATTGCAAGATTATATTTCTGGAGAAGACCTATGGCTCTGTTAATAATAATAATGTTATATTTAAACAGGTCTTCAAAACGTGAAAATTTTACCTCGTTTTTTCAATTCCTTTAAGATACCACCGACAAAGGTATTGACTGTCTTCTAGTTTTGACTATAAAGGAAGAGTCCAAAGCTGAAAATAAGGTAAGTGAAGATTGCTCTTTGCTGTAAAGTGATTACTCCTGTTTCTCACCCTCTGTGACCCTGTCACAGGCTACAGGAACATACTCCTCCCAACACCCCTCCACCCTCTGCCGGGGCCTACCTGCTCTCTAAACACTGTATAGTCATTGTGCCCTGCTTGTTCTTATCAATCTACAGCTTAACCAGATTACCTAGAATTGTATTTCCAGTTTCCTTAAATGGTATGTGACCTGCATTACCTGATGTGATGTGCTGTGGAGCATTCCCTTTGGTATTGACCACATCCGGCTTCCTTCCTGTATGGTCAGACCACTCAAGATGGCTGTTCTCTTGCTTTCTGTACATCCCCTGCTCGACCAGTGCCTGCTTCACCTACTCCCTACTCTCATGACTCACCTTCCTACACAGTTGCCCCAGGTCCCAGCTAATGATTATTCTAGCTTTAGATCAGAACGTCTCCACCATGATAGCTTATCAAAGGGGAGGTGAGGGGTGTATTCCTCTTCTGGTTTCCCTGGTAACTGATGAACCAACCTGACATCAATTCCCCCTATAAATGGTAACCTCCCCTCTCCCTGGGGAGCTAAGACTGCAGCCAGGTCCTGCCTGCCCTCTGCCACACACAGTGGGGTGTTGCTCCAGGACCTTGCTTCAGATGTGTAAGCTCCCCAATCCATTAAACTGTTGATGTCTCTGTTACTGACCTGGGCTCGCTCTTCAGTCTTGAAGCTGAGCAGGTACAGGGCTTGTAGGCCTGTGGGGTGCAGCCCAACACTTGCCTTAGAGGTAAATTGATTCTGTGATGGGAGACAGCCCAACACCAACATATAGCGTTGTTTCGGGTGATGTTGATCATGAATGTGTACCATGTTATTATATCCAAGTTTCATAGTAAAAAATAAGGATAAGTGCTATCACTATTTTAGAGCCTGAAGGTTTTTTCAGGGACAGTGGAAACTTTTCTCCCCAGAGGATACTTTAGGCAGATCTTTGCCATATAAAAGGTGAGCTTCTTTGCTGGAAATGGGCATCAAGAGCCTACAGGTAGTTCTAGGGCGTCCATTGAACGTAGTTCAACAATCTGTGTTCTGAGACGTAAACCTGAAACTGGGTTACTATCTTGAAAAATATTGTCTCTTTTAAATTCCTTTTTCTTCATCTTTTTCAACCAGGAAGAAGTAAAGCGTGAAGAGGGTGTTTAGCTCTGTTCTACTAAATTCTTTGTGACTTTTGTCTTTCCACATTCATTATTGTTTCATCTGTTTTCGCAGCAGCTATAGTTTATTGGTTAAGCGTGTGGACTGTGCCTCTTACCTGGTGTCACCTAACCTTTATATGCTCAGTTTTCTCATCAGTAAAATGGAGTTAAGCCACCTTCTTTGCAGGGTTCTTGTGAGGGTTAAAGGACGTGATATGCTGAGAGCCTAGCCTAGTGCCTGGTACCCTGAGTGCCCAGTAAATGTTGGCTGTTACTAGCAAACATTTACTGAGTTTCCAAAGTGTGCCAGGTATGCAAACCAGCTTCTGTCATCGACATTTTCTTCTTTCCTATGCTCTTTCAGAAGACAGTTCCTAGAAAGTACTGATTCCTGAAAACTCGCATCTCATCAACTGATGATGATTTTCCTAATCTAGTGGTTCTTAATAGAATAGGAGCTCATTTCAGTACCACCACCTTAAAGCCTTTTCAAAAAACACCCTGTATCTAATCCAGCTTCTTCCTGCTTCCTCCTCCCTTTCCTTGGGGGTTCCAGAAAGTCTTCGGGGCTTCCCTGGTGGTGCAGTGGTTGAGAGTCCGCCTGCCGATGCAGGGGACACGGGTTCGTGCCCCGGTCCGGGAAGATCCCACATGCCGCGGAGTGGCTGGGCCCGTGAGCCATGGCCACTGAGCCTGTGCATCCAGAGCCTGTGCTCCGTAATAGGAGAGGCCACAACAGTGAGAGGCCCGTGTACCGCAAAAAAAAAAAAAAAAAAAAAAGTCTTTGTTTGGTTGTAGAGGTGGAATGTGTGTATTGGTAGCTGTCACCCCACCTTGCTCCTTGAACTGCTCTTCAGAATCACTATGGTGGCCTGAGGAAAAGTTTCTCAAAGGCTTGAGACCAAATCTTTTTTTCATAGTGATTTGATTTCTTCTGGAACATAATTATATCAGTTGAATGGAATAAAATGGGAGCCGTTTTTACCCACTGCTTCACTCAGACGTTTTTCAGAGAAGGCTTAGATGGAGGCTGTATGGTTCCTGGTGGGTCAGGAGCAGAGGAATCCGCCTGCCTGAGTTTGAGTCTCAGCTTTACCACTTAACAGCCATACGACCTGGGGCAAGCTACAGACCCTCTCTCAGCCTCAGTGAGGATAACCACCTTTATGTAGTGTGGTGGTGAGAGCTAAATGAGATGACCTAGGTAATGAAGTTTCTATTGTGTATCACACATAGTAAGTGGTTTTAAATGCTAATATTAATTTATCGGTATTATTGCCATTGGTTAAGTCCAATATAACTGGTCCCCAAACTTGAGACAGTCATACTAGCTTTGTCAACTCGGAGTTGTCTGCTCTTGCTAATAATTTTCAGAATTTAAACTTGTGCATGTTATCAAAGATTTATGAGTAAAGAAATAGCATTTGATTTCTATTATTTTAGTCTCAGAAAAAAAATATCACAGATACAGAGAAATTAAGGAATACATTATAAGAAAATAAAATTTGAATGTTTTACTAATATAGTAAATGACAATCTTTGAAGAATCATACTTTCCAGGACTGTAATACAGACTTCTTTCAAAGGGTGTGGAGAAACTGAAGCATTAGCATGCGTCATTCTTCTTCATTAGGCTGTAATTAACCACACAGTCCCTAATTATTAGAAATGTGTTTTTATGTGGTAGAGGGCTCAGATCTACTTGTCTCTGCTCAGAGTATTTCCACTTTGTGGTAAAACATAAGGTCAAGTTATCCATAATTTGCAGAAAGGACACTGTTGGTTTTATACATTGGTATGCTTAGTGTCTTCACTTAGTGTGAAAGATATCAAGATAGTACAATGCAGAGTCAGTTCTGGAGGCAAAAGGGAACTTTTGATTCTGAATCAACCATCATGAATTGATAGCCTTTAATGTGTCAAGTATTAAGTTTAGTGCTGAAACAAAACGAAAGGTAAGTCGAACACAAAAGCCCAGGTGGGCAAGGCTGAGGGAAAATGAAGGGAGCACCATGGTCTTGAGAACACAAGGAGTGAAAGGGACCGTACCATTGCTGAGTGCGCGCACTCCATGCTCACGGGGAGCAAGTACTCGTTCCCACTGATGTTGTCCAATGGGAATGCAGGCTGAAAAGCAGCAGGTCTTTGGATTTTTCAACAGATGCTAGAAATACACTTTTTTTTTTTTTTGGCTGCGCCTCGTGGCCTGTGGGATTCCACTTCCCCGACCGGGGATCAAACCCCCGCCCTTACGCTCTTGGCAGTGAAAGCGCAGAGTCCTAACCACTGGACCACCAGGGAATTCCCTAGAAATGCACATTTTAATGTGAATATCTCCTATTTTTAAAAACTTGCAATTAATTTAGATTTAAAAAAAATGTTACCTGGGAAAAAAAATTACCACATATCAGAGATCAGGATTTAGACTCTGGGAAGTGAATATGTGACCTTTGAATCCTCCTTTATCCCACCTGTTGATTCTGAGGATTTCTGAATTTCAGACCCGGGCGATCTCCTTGTCTCTGCTTGCATTTCCTCCTTCTCCTGTGATCTCATCTAGTCCCATGGCTATAAATGTTGATGTGCTGGTGATTCCAAAACTTTCTAGCAGTGTACTTTTTCCTGAGCTCCGAACTAGTAAATCCAATGACCTGCTGCTCATATATTGGATGCCAAACAAATAACTTGAGTCCTCCTGTCCTGCCCAGACTTGTTCTTCTCCCAATCTTCCTCAGTTCATTTTATGCCTCCGTCATCTGTCCATTTGTTCAAGCCCAAATCTAGCAGGTGTGTTTGATATGCCCCTTTCCCTTAATCCCTACGTCTAGTCTGTCAGCAAGTGCTGCCATCTCTACCTCATTTTTTTTTTTTTTTCCCAAATTGGTTCATCTCCATCCATCTCCACTGCTACCATCGTGGGCCACACCACCATGATTTCTCACCTAAACTACCACAAGACCCTCCTAAAGGTCTCCTCACTTTTAGTCTTGACCCACCATAATCCAGTAGTCACCTGGTCTTTTGTACATGTAAATCATATTACATCATCCCTTTGCCCAAAACCTTTTAGCCATTTTCAAGCACTTTTAGAATAAAATCTGAACTCTATACTCTGAACCAAATAAAAAGTACGATGGTCTCACTCATGCCTCCTCTTCCAGTCTCATCTTAAACCACACCCTCTCCACTGCCAGGCTGTAGTCCCTTTAGCTTCTCTCTGGTTTGAAAATACCATGTTTATTCCCATCTCAGAGAATTTGCACTTCCCATTCTTTCTACCTGGAATGCTCTGTCCCTGGCTTTTGATGTGACAGGCTTCTGCTCACTATTCAGAGCTCAGCCTACAGAGCCCTTCCTAATTCCCCTCTATGGGGTTCATCCTACAGCCCCCTAGGGGCTCTCTCACAAGATTTTCCCCCTTAAAAACACTTTTATATTTATTGTTTATATGTTCATTTGTTTTTATTTATTCAATTACATATGCAAGCCAAATAAATAGTTATAAGGAAAGAGGCCAAAGCTTGGTTTTGGAGCACACTTTGATTTTAATATATTATGGGCAGCCTATAACTAACTGTTATATCATACATCTTTTAAAATAAGATATTCCGTTTACATGGAAACATCTCTATGAAGTATTAACGTCCAATCAGCTTTTCAGTATTTTAAGCTAATTAAGACCCTTCGTTAATGATTGTGTGATAAAAAACAAGGCAAAGTGAGAACATAAAATAATCATATGTAAATTCTGGAGATTTAAAACCTTTCAGTATAATTTATGACAGTTTTCAAGAGAAAATAAGAATTGTTCATAACCCACATTATTCTAGGGAAGAAAACTTTAGAATTTTCCTCTCTATTCTTGAAAAAAGCAAAAAACAGAAAAGGAAAAAACCCTTGTGTGAGTGTTCATTATTTTTTACTAGCAATATTATTGGTCACAGATAATCATAAATCCATTGTGAAAAAATGTAGCCATATAACTGAGAAAATAAAAACTGTATGTAATACATACTGTAGTTTATAAGGAAACCTGTCTTTAACTTACATGCCTTTCACCTGTTTCATCTGTGCCTTTCCCTACCATTCAGTAACTCTGAGCCAATCGGACAAACGTCATTTCCAATGCTTTCCAGGAACAAGGCAAAGCAAGGAAGCAAACAAACACCACTTCAAATAGAATCCTCTAGAAGCGGAAATCTCCTCACTTCAAGGATATGTTTTCAGTGGTGTTTCTATTTTAAATTTACGATCTCTCTTTAGAAACAAGAGACGACTCTCCCTTCTTTCCACCCCCTTCACCTAATCTGAGCCCTTGACTGTAGTAAATGTTCCCTGTTCTAACTTGCTTTGTTAATTTTGTACTTGATGGACTATGGTCTTTCTGTGTTTTTATCCTTAATGTCCTTGTCTTGTTTGAGTGGACAGTGTGTGGGAAAGGTAGGTAGAATTCTTGTTTAGCTGAATATTCTTTAGTACATTTCACAGCATAATCCTTGAGTATGTAAAAACATACTACTCAGAGTTTATACATGTGGTAATTAGTTACCGAGGAAGTACTCAAGTCAAGCAACCAACGTGTTTAATTAAAACAAGATTAAAATGGCTCCAATTTGTACTGACTACTTGATAATCATTTTTGAGAACATATGTAGTGCTGCTACTACATTGTAGCAATACAAAATACACAAAATGTCTTTGAAGTGATTTGTATAGAACTTTTAGATTTCTTATGCTTTCAGTGTCTTCATTTTGAAATAAAAATATTTCTGTAACAAAGATCCCCTCCCACCCCCTGGATATTTTCACTTTGATACCTCTTAATGAAATATTTTAACTTAGCACTTTGGTAGATTTTTGTACTCCAAAATACATTCCTAAAAGAGTAGTTTCCATTTTCCATTTAAAATAAAGAGCCAAAGCGATAAAGAAATCTAACTATTCTTTCTTGGTAGCTGGGAAAGTCAGAGAAATATAGCATGTGGAAATTACTTTAACATTAATCCATTCAGCTATAGGTCAGTGCTTTAGCTGAGTCAACATTGGTTCCAGCAAAGCTGCAACCAAAGAAAAAGGCTTCTGTATTTAATGGATTTTTCTGGGGGGGGAAAAAAAAGCTTTGGGAAAGTTTCCAAACAGTCATTGGCTTCCTGCATAATTTGCCAATTTCAGCACTCAGGATGGAACAGAGAACGCAATGGCTGTTAGTGTGAATTTGTTGCTACCTGAAAATATTATTAAATATAGGTTTTTATACCTGGAAATATTCTAAAATTCATTGTTTTAATAGATGCATTATAGAATAACATAGAATTCAGCATTTTAGGCTACCCTACAACAAGTTTAGAAATATTCTTAAGGTGTATTTTATGGGTTTAAAAAGTGAGTATGAATACAAAATTCTAAATAGTAGGATATTTTTGTTTGGTAACTAATTATTCTTTTCTTCATATTTCAACCTCTATATAACACTTATTTTATTGTTTTTTGTCATCTTTGTCGCCCTGATAATATTGTCATTAAGCTCACTGAGGAGATGGTTTGTTCTTCCATAGAGAATAACTCAGTATTTTGCACAAAGAAGGCCAATGTTTAGCAAATGCCCGAAAGAGTAGATTATTTCAAAAGGACACACAAATGCACAGAAGACTGGGCAATGGGCTAGCAAATGCGAAGTTGCATTTCATTCCTTGCTTTTTCTATTTATAACCGTTGTGTATGTGTGTATAAATGTATAAACTATATGTGTGTGTGTGTACCTAGTGTACCAACTATATAGTTGAGGAAAATTATTGCCATGCTTGACTTATACCTATAATTTAAAGAAACTGCTTTATTGAATGGCAGTTATCACAGTTAGTAGTTCTATATTCATAGTAATGTCTGCCTTTCACTAGACCATAAACTTGATGAAGACAAAGACTGTGAGTTTTGGTCATCATTCTATTCCCAATGCCTATTAAGCTGCTTACTGTAGATGACACATTTGTGCCCCCCCTCCCAAATTCATATGTTGAAACCTGATTCCCAATGTGATGATATTTGGAGGTGTGGCCTTTGGAGGTGATTAGGTTATGAGGGTGGAGCCCTCATGAATGGAATTAGTGCCCTTATATAAGGGACCCAGGAGCGGTCCCTTGTCCCCTTCTGCCATGTGAGGACACAGAGAAAAGACAGCCATCTCTGAACTTGGAAGCCAGCTCTCACCAGACACCAAATGTGCCAGCACCATGATCTGGGACTTCCCAGCCTCCAGAACTGTGAGAAATCAATTTCTATTGTTGATGAGCCACCCAGTCTATGGTATTCTGTTACAGCAGGCCAAATAAGTGTATATATGTATGCGTGCAGTATTTTTACATATGTATGTATATGCCTATATACATTTTCCTTCATCTCTTTTGGTTTTATTTATTGTATTTATATGGTGATATTCTTATTCCGATCAAATGATAAGGCTGTGTTTAAAGCAGTAGGTTCTTATTAGCATATTCGGTTTCACATCCTATAGTAAGTTAAGAAGAGATTTTAGAATTAGGATGTTGCTAATTTTTATAATTTCATGATGAAATTCTCTAATATTTTATAGCTCATAATTTCTAGATAGTATTATTAACAGTGTATGCATTTAGCCAAATGCAATTTGGAAAATATAGTTGATATTCATGGATTTTGCATTTGTAGCTGTAGATAGTGTACTCTGCCTCGAAAAGAAAAAATAAATTATAATTTAACTTTTAGTAAACAGACTCATGGAGTCTGAGTCCAGACAAGTTTTAAGTGGAAGAGAGAATGCTTATCTAGCTCTCCCATTAAACTTTTGTTCTGTAGATGGTTTATGTTCATCCATTATTAAAATCACTTCACTCCTTTTGATCCTCTCTGCACCACCAGATCCCAACTCTGCAGATATTACATAAGGAACACGATAGCATTGCAGTGACCAAATGTAAATCAAATACTCTTCAAAGCTTCGTGCACACATTAGGAGGATGGCTGCATCCTGCCTCTGGTGGATTCTCCTGGATTGTAAGACGCTATGTGCAGTGTGGGAGCAATAAAAAATGACCAAACAAAAATTGCTATCGAAACTCAGAATCCTCTTCCTTATCTGCTGCCTCTCATCGTACAAACTGTAAAGTTTCCTGAGATTTGGAAAGACTGACTAGGACTTGATTAGGAAAAGTTCCTAGATTTTGGCCCTGAATTTATTTAACAAATGTATTGATTACCTATACTATGTGCCCAGTATTAGTTTAGGTGACTGGGATACATCAGACAAAGATCCCTGCCCTCGTGGAGCTGATATATGTTCTTGTGGCAGAGATGGACACAAACAATTGCATAAAAATAAGTAAAGTAGATATCCAGGACTACAGAGAAAAGGAAAAGAATATCAGAGGTAGTTAGGGATGCCAGAGGAGGGGAAGAGCACAGTAGTCAGGGTGCATTCATTAAGAAGGTGAGGGCTTCCCTGGTGGTGCAGTGGTTGAGAGTCTGCCTGCCAATGCAGGGGATGTGGGTTCGTGCCCCAGTCCGGGAAAATCCCACATGCCGCGGAGCGGCTGGGCCCATGAGCCATGGCTGCTGAGCCTGCGCGTCTGGAGCCTGTGCTTCACAACAGGAGAGGCCACAACAGTGAGAGGCCCGCGTACCGCAAAAAAAAAAAAAAAAAAAAAAAGAAGGTGAAAAATGATCCCAGATTTGAAGAAGGGGGTTAGCCAAGAGAAACTTCTCCTCATCAGCCATGCAGCCTGGGCCAAGCAACATTTAAGTGCTGGGTCTTGATTTCCTCATTTATACAATGGCGTATTGATCTCAATGATCTATATTAAAGTCCTTTTAAGTTCTTAAATTCTGTAAACTATGATTTACTTTATGCCAACATTACACAATGAAAGCAGTGATCTATTAACGTACATTAGGCCCACACAATGTGTCATGTGTTGCTAAATGCCATGGATGCCACAGGACTTGAGAAGTGCTCATTACAAGAGTGGTAATTTAGAAGTGTCTCATTGCACTCATTCATGTATTCAGCACATATATTAAGCTCCTAGTATGTGCCAGGCACTACTGTATAGCTGGAGTGTTACAAAGCTGACAGTCTGATGCTAAGCTAGGATGGAAGAGTGGTTTGGGGCACAAGAAGGGGGAACCAACCACATTGAGTGGAGAGTGTCTGCTTCTGCGAGGGATTCTAGATCTCCATTATTTTTGCCACCCACAGAGATGAACTTCTGACAACTCTTTCTTTAAAAAAATCTAATTGCTTTATCTTTTGAGAAAAGTGACCGTAAGTTTTACTTCTTATAAAGAAGGGAACTGTTTTCATCTCTTAAGATTTCCTCTTATTATTCTTTTAAAAAATTTAATGTAGCTTATTTGTGTTCACCTACTAAGTATATTAAGGGGAATACTACTTAAGTTTGGAAAGCTTCATTTTCTACACGGAAAGTAAAAGTGATCAGATAATGTTTAATACCATTGGAGAAATTTAAAACTGGAATTAAGGAGGGCAAAGAAGGCAATTTATAAAATGTTTACTTCATTAGAACTAAGGTAATGATATGGTTCTGCTAGCAAATGAATTTGAAAAGCACGACCTTTTCCCACCAGTATTTGTGCTCCCTTTTCTATTTAAAAATCAGTTTTCCGTGACAGTGAAGAAATAATCAACATGGCGATAACAACTATCATCTACTGGTGCTTATTGTGTTCTGGGTACTAAGCACTTTTCCATATATTATCTAATTTAATTCTCACAAAGCTTTATAGAATAACAGTGATTATACCCAATTCTATACATGAGATAACTGAGACTTGAAGAGATTAAGTAATCTGCCCAAGGTCTAAAGCCAGTAACTGGGATTAGGGGAAAAACTCCTGAACTTGTCATCAGAAGACCTGCACTTGGAATGCCAGAGACAGGAAACACTGGATCGCTGACATGGATAAGATCAGGCGGTTACGTATTCAGTATAACTATAATTGTTTTGCAGCTATTTTGGTTAATAGGCAAATGGTCATAAAATTTCTCTGCTGTCCATATAAATGTCTTCGTAAAAGTTGTATTTTACAAAGTATATTCATCATCTGTGAACTTCTACTGGTAATTGAAAGTCTACAAAGAGTTTTTTTAGAACAGATCCAAATATTTTAAAAATTGTGCTTTTGTGTGATTTAGTACTCCATATAAAAATCTTCCTAATGAACTCAAGTTTCAAAGGCTTGAGAAGTTGTTTGACTAGGCACATCATGAAATGAGGAGTATAATCTGTTAGTTGAGATTGTTATAGAGACAATGTCAACAACAGTTATCTCTTCCTGTAGAAGTATTTGAGGAAATTACTATCCCCCACACTGCGAACAGTATATGATACAGAAGCTGATATCTTGATTGCAAATTTTTAGCAGACTCCATGGACAAGTGTAGTTTACTTTCTTAATCAAGTTGATTCAATAAAAAAATTAAAGGAAGTGAATTAGTACAAGTGCAATTTTATCTAAAGCTTTTCAGAAGAAACACTTTGCCCAGGAATCTATACTTGCCATTTTTTCCCCTGGTATTCTGACTTTTTTTTTTTAAGCCAGATTAAAAAAATTTTTTGCCTATATCTCTATAGAATCTCCCACAACTAGATAAGGAGGAAGCCTTCAGAAAAAATAATTAGGTAACTCTTATGCATAAGAGTTAAGAACGTGCTAACAAAGTGTTCAGCATCTTTATCAAGGCAGCCAAGGAGAATTTGAGGATTATGTGCATTATTCCCCTGGTATTATTTAAGCCTGGGAAACTTGAGGTACAAAAATAAAAAATTAATTACAAATGAGAGGTAGAAAAGGTGTTTTTGTAGTAACACGAATTTTGAATAATTTTCTGTCACTGAGAGAAGCTCATACTGCTTATCAGTACAATTTGGGAATTTGAGATTCAGATTACTAATTTAATCATTTGATTGCAAAATTCTTATAAAATTTTATGAAGCCTTCAGCTCCCTTAAATTCCTTCTGGGCCATGTTTTTGTTTTGTTTTTGGAGGGCTGTGTTTGATAAATAAAAGTTTTAAATATGAGAAAATAATCCAGTATGTAAGTAATGAAGGTTATCTGCTTTAATGATTATCTGCTGTGCTATGGGTTTATTTTTGTGTTATAAAAGGCAACTGAAATTATGGCAGGCCATTTGGAAGTGTTTCTCTGAAGGGCTGAGAACATGAAAGTTCAATCTGAATGCTATAATAAAGTAAAAAGAAAACTTTTTGTTGGATAAAAACTAATGAGAACAGGTATTTGGAGCAATTTTTTAAAAAATTTCAACTACGGACATAGCATCATAATATTGACCCAAATCACATTTCAGTGTTAATTTCCATAAGCAAAATGTAGGCCTTGTAAGTTGTTTTTTTTTTTTTTTGTAGTATTATTACTTGAAAGCTCAGAGCAACTTTCTAAGAACATGAATTTACAATTAAAATGAAGTGGACTAGCAAGTCATTTTTTAAAAAATTGGATAGTGTAGGCAAATAATCTGGATAATTCTGATACCTTGTGTCAGCAATTCCTTTGCACTAAATTTCAACAGAGTATATGGGAATGGAAAGACTGGAGCAACAGAAGTTTTCCTTGCTGAGAAAACTTGAGTCTGACTTACAGGCTTCCTTCAGGAGTAACTTTTAAAATGTTAATATAGTTTTAAAATAATATTTTTATACTCTGCATGAAATTAGACTAAATGATTTATACATCAATAACAGGTATCTAGTCTAGTAATGGCTTGAAACCATTGCTAAAGGTTAATCCTCCATTGGATTTAAAACTTCTGTGACTTGATGTTAAAAGGATGTGCTCCCTCATCAGAAATCTCTATGTGTAAATATATTAAGTCTCTGGGAAACAGCTTTGATTCTACTATATATAGTAAAGGAAACAGCTGAGTCAGCAGCTTGCATAGTAAAACTTATGATTATGTAATTCCTTTTTATGGTCCAACAGTGAAAATCGTAAAGCTGTTAGAAACAAAGAGAACTGAAAGAGAAATGCCTAAAATAGCTAGACATTGTCAAATTCAGAATTCTATCTGGGTAGTTGTAATACATGCAGGAAAATACTTCCAGCCAGACCTACACTATCATTTGACCTTCACAAGTCATACTTTTCAACAGTGGATGCGATTTCCTGAGACTACACTTTTGACCTTGAAGCTATAACTTGATGTTTTATGTCTCTTAGCAAACTTATAATGCCTCTGGTCCCCAAACTGAGTTCATCTAAAATTCATACCATCATATGTTTAAACTGTTAAATCCTGTAATTCTTATTTTAATTATTCAGCATACAAGGGCAAAGAGAAGCTCCAGCTCCTTTAGAATTATATTTTTCTTATTGCATTGAAATGCAACATTGAAAGCTAAGTCTCATTGAAAGCTAAGTCTCTTAGCTTTCTTAACGCAGGATGTCCCTCATCTGAAGCTGGGGCTGAGGAAATAGCTGCATTGTACTGCGGCCTCAAATCCTGCTACAGCTCCCAGGCTTAGGATTCAGCTGAGCTGAAAAGAAATATGCAGGGCAATACATTGGTCTATGGGAACTAAAGCTTTACCAAAGGAGATTTTAATAAGGTAAGTTACTTTTTCCTGAACCTTAGCTTGTCTGACTTTCATTTTCATGTTTTTCTTAATGATGATTCTAACAAAATGACCTTACATCTTAAGTTTTACTTCCTATTTCTCCCCCCGCCCACCCCGCTTTTGCCTTGCCTCTAAATAAACTTTCTACCCTCCATTCTACTTAGAAGATAGCAACTGAAAAGCCTTGAACAATTGCATCAACTCCCTGCAGCTGGACATTCTTAAGCCAATGCACTTTAATTGTCCCCCATTCTTAACTCTACTGTAATGCAATAGCATTCAAAAGCCAGGGAGCATGTTCACCAATTCGCTGAAAGGAAAAGTCAGTGCAGCAGAACTAAAATTAAGAAACACTAACCAAGCATCTCAACTCTAAGTAACTTGAAATGATTTGACTTTCATAAGAGAAGCTGTGTTTTCTTACCTTGGATGTGAATAACTCTGTCATGATCTACAGTATAGTTGTCTGAATGATGATCGGCCCAGCAGATTGAAATCAGCACCAGAAGAAGTAGACTATTCATCTTTGTAGCCCAAAGAATCTTCTTCGCTGTGAAAGCATCACATACAAAGAGGCTTGTGAGATTTGCAACCCTTTGGAGTGTTGCACTGCACAACTTATTACTGCCTTATCATCATAGAATGGGTCTGTAAAAATATTTAACCCGATGTGCTCAGAAAGTTACTGTAGCTGTCTTTGGGAGCTGAAGACTGCAGCTTTGAACAATTCCAATTTCTCTTATGTAGCCAGAGTCCAAACAGTGTTTAACTCTATCTTTGCAGAACTGTAAATCTAGAAATTTATTTAGAACAGTATAGTTTCGATGTAGAGAGTTATAGCAAGTTACAAAAAGACGTGGCAAGGATATAAACAGACTTTTCAAAAACATTTAAACCTCTGAATTTGAAGTATAAGTTAATAACACAGTTTGATACAGCTACATATGAATATTTGTCATCGGGTTTAATTCGGAACTGAATCCATTCATTTTACATATGGCTTCCTAAGCAGGTTAGATTTGCTTGTTCTAAATAGAAGAGAGGACACACAAAAAAATGCCTGATTAAACAGAAGCAGCACATTTGTTACAGACTCACCATCTTAAACACTGCTTGGGTCTATGGTGAATAGTTGAAAATTATAGACAAACTAGGTTAGAGTTGTGCATGCTACCAGTGCAGTCATCCTGATTGATTTTTCATTCATTTCTACCTAAAATGCTGACGCATCAACTTGGAGTGCCAGGTAGGGTCTCTGCAGTCAGCAGAGCCACGGCTGCAGGGACCGTTCCTGCCAGCCTCCCAGGGCAATTAAGCAAATAAAGAGCTGAAATAGACAGCCAGGCGCAGCTCTAGTCCTGAGTGAAAGAGGCTGAGCCATCGCCTGGCTGTCCTTTATTGCAAGACCGATTTGACAAAAAGGGACACAATCCCCCCAAAACTACGTCATTCTAAGGACCAAAAAGTGATTCCAAATAATACAAACCAGACGACCTTTGCAGTATTTGCCAGGCAAGATTTTCAGTGTAGCTCCTCTTTTAATGTGGAAGCTGAGGCAGATATTAACAAGAGCTTTCTTTTTCTCTCATGCACACAGCAGCCTTAACAATACTTGGCTATTTTTGAGACTGAAATTGCACAGTAATGACTTCTCACACTAGTTTGTTTTTTCCAGGAAAGCCTGACTCCCTGGAATACTTATTAAAGAGCTCTGAGTCTGTTCCTGGAGGCCCTTGCAGGCCAGCCTCTTCTCCAGAGCCTAATGCACTACTCACAGACGTCCCCCAAGTCTCTTGGGACAGCAGTACCTCTCTGCCTTCTCCCCTCTAAAAATCGGCATCGTTGTGATGCTTAAGGATTCAGTCTCTCATGTTTGCTTTAACCCTTTTCTTTTTCTTCATTATGTCACAGAAAGAAGATGGTGGATGAGCAAATTGAGAAACTTACTTTCCCAGGAAACTAAAACTGTCACCTGCAAAATTCTGTCCGATATTACTGATCTTGTTTTCAGGAGTTCACTTGCTTGCTCCTCTCAGGTTTTTTGGGAAATGATTATTTTTTTGAAGCAACTGACTTTTTTCCATAGGAATACTGTTAACAAATATTTCCTGTTTTCAGCCCCGAACTACACTTTGGGTGAACAGATATAATAGAGGTGACCTTTTGGAATTTGGAATATGATTGACACAGTTATAGACAGACACATAAGACAATGGGCCAACGGGTATACGAGGTGTCCTGTTCTCTTTGCTCACTACGGGAATCAGAGGAGAGGGGGAAATGTGGAAGAGAGGGTGTGAGAAAAACATACAATTTTGACTGGTAAAGGAGACATTCTAAGAAGGGTCAAGATGAGCAGAGGCAGAGAATTTGCTAGATTATCTTTCACATTAGGGTGGACATCTACAGTATAATTTATAGGGAGTTGTGTACTCCCCCCTAAACACACACACACACACAGACACACACACACACACACAGTTATGCATCCTACCACAGAAGTCACCCTGATTTTTACTCATTTGTACCTAAAATATATCACACACAAATTTATCTACTTTAATTCCATATCATAGTATTAAAAATTATATCACTAAGGATTCATTCCATTGTGTCACAATATTAAGTATCCAACGACCCAATTTTAAAATGCAAACCTCCTGGGGTGGGAGCAGCGCTGGAGATAAATAATAATAACAGCAGTTCCTTTTAATTGAATGTCTACTATGTGCCAAGTGCTCTGCTAAGCACTGTGCGTGTAATGGCTCACGCAGTCCTTATAATAATCCTGTGAGACAAATCTTTCCATTTTTTCTGACACAGTTACCTTGTTGGAGGTCACACATCTAAGAAAGCGACAATGTTTGTATTTGCCTTAGGCAAAAGCAACACCTGCTTTGAGTTGTGCTTATTTTTCTGAAAAAGAAAGTTATTTTGTTGCCTTTCTTATTTAGGCTCTTTTACTTGAACGTAGGTGATATGAAAACTTTGACTTATATGTGAGTATGAACTTTTTTCCCAAGGCTTGCATATGAGAGTCAGATGGCACTTTTCGTGGCAAGGTCGTGCCCTGTCTTGTTTACAGCACCACTCTGGTGCCATGAGCACCACCACGGTGGTTCACGTGTGGGCACACACACGTGCGTTCACACGTGCACCATCTTTAATTAAAATAGCTGAGGACATTACACATCCTCAGTGCAAATACCCCTACACGGGCATCAATGCAGTCCAGGTAGGAGAAAGTGGAAATGGTCTCTGTTACCCTGGCGGTATAACAACTGTGTCACCAAAAGACATGAAACTAGGAAAGCAAACCTCAGGGACACAATTTTCAGGTGTTTAAGCAAACTGCAAGTACACACGAGGTGCTGCACACTAGGTTGAGGTTCCTGAGGATGAGGGCTGTGCCAGCCGTCTGTGTGCTGGTCCTCAAAGGAGAAGGACACTGAACCCTGTTTATTTGCATTTGTAATGATGTCTGCTCTGAATATCCAGGTATTTTTGGTTAAAATTTTTCAGTTTTTGATAAGAGCAGAATTTAGGAAATTTGGGGGCTTCTATAGAACCAGTTATTGCCAGCCTTGAATTAACAGTCTTAGTTCCCCTGCAGCTCACACACTGCTGGTCTCTTTCTACAGCCTATCAAACCTTGCCACCGTGATGCTGTAGCCAGCTTCAAGATGAGTTCAAATCGAGATGTCTGTGTTCACAGTCACAGGCATGATAGTACTGTGATTTTACAGTTCTGCTTTGGTGACAACTGAACCACTATTTGGAAGCAAGATATCGGCCCAACCTGGAAGTCTAATAGTTTGATAGACACAAAGACATACAATACCAATAGTCTAATACCAAAGTGGCCGACTGCTATTTCTTAAACACCTACTGTGTTAAAATTATTGTATTGGGCAGTGGGGAAATAAAACAAAGTGGAAGGCCTGTATGCTATTTTCTGTGTCTTGAGAGCTAATGCCACATATTTCCTGAACTACTGTTACAGTGGGCCGTCTGTATCCATGGGTTCTGCATCCTCGGAGTCAACCGATCTCAGAACAAAAATATTTGGGAAAAATATTGCAGAAAGTACCAAAAAAGCAAAACTTTAATTTCAAATATTTTCATAGCATTTACATCATATTAGTTATTATAAGTAATCTAGAGATGATTTAAAGTATACAAGAGGATGTGCCTAGGTTATATGCAAATATATTAGGGACTTGAGCATTTTATTTTATTTTTTTTTAATAAATGTATTTATTTTTTGGCTGCATTGGGTATTCGTTGCTGTGCGCAGGCTTTCTCTAGTTGCAGCGAGCGGGGGCTACTCTTTGTTGAGGTGTGCGGGCTTCTCATTGCGGTGGCTTCTCTTGCTGTGGAGCACGGGCTCTAGGTGCATGGGCTTCAGTAGTTGTGGTGCATGGGCTTAGTTGCTCCACAGCAGGTAGGGTCTTCCCGGACCAGGGCTCGAACCCGTGTCCCCTGCATTGGCAGGCAGATTCTTAACCGCTGCGCCACCAGGGAAGCCCTTGAGCGTTTTGTATACGGGACTTGAGCATCTGTGGGGTTTGGTATCTACAGGGCGTCCTGGAAGCAATCCCCACAAGGACTCTGGGGACAACTGTACATGCTTGGTACTGTCCTTGAAGCTTCACCCATTTAATTGTTATTTCTCAGAACAGCTCAATTGAAGTATGTTAGTATACACATTTTACAGAGTGGTGAAGTCCGCATCATGTGAAGTGAGAAGCTGGGGATCTGGGCAGTCTGATGTGACCCCAGAGCCTGCACAATCCACCGCCATCACTGGTGTCCGGTGTACCCTGAGGAATGCCATCAGCTCTCACAACTCTTCCAAGGCTTCACACAAGCTGGAGTGCTTCTCCTCCTTCTCTCACTGGGTTGTAGGCATAGCACTGATCACAGCACTGTTGGCACGAGACGTCTGTACATCCAAAGTTGGAATGCTTTCCTCACTGCACGCGCATCCTGTGTGCCAAGAGGAAGGGCGAATGGAAAACTGGACCTGGGAGAAACCAGGACTAAAGGAGCCAAGACTGAGGCGAGTTTTTACACTGTTTAAAGATCATGTGTGTAGTTACATAGAGGACAGGTGAAGAGTTGTTTTTCTTCTCCATTGAGGGCATAATTACATACACCAGGTTTCAATTCAGCACTTGAAATTTAGTTTACAGGTTATGAGAATCCATACAGAGGTTGCTAGAAGCTGAATGAGCAAACCATAGAATCTGATTGGACAGAATTATTTTACAATAGACTGAACCTTCTCCTTCTTGATATCTTTCAAGTCTGATCTAGTTACAGGCAGAAGCTGGTCCATGATCAGTGGTGCAGTGAAATGAAAAAAAAACAAGGGACTGCAAAGTATACTTTTTCATTAGGTTAAATTAATTCAACTTTTAAAAACTGTTTTTTTTTTCTGACCATTCTTCTGTTAGAATGGCCTTTATTTCATGGAATTATAACTTTTAGACTTTTTAAAATTGTAGATTATTTTATACTTACTAAGCAATATATTTTTAATGACAATCTTATGCTGACTCATCACTTGTTTTGTTTTTATTGGTTGGCTTTGTTTTCTGTTTTGACTCTGCAGGTGTGTAAAATCCAGGAGTCAGACCACTGACCCAAATGATGGCTAACGAACTCAGACTACTGATGCATTTGAATTGTTCAGTGTGCGGAGGGACCCCTGGTGTTTACCTAAGCCCCAGGATTTACTGCACACAATGGGGCAGAATGCAGAACTGCTTGGAATATACCCAGTGATCAAAAGAGAAGCCATGAATGAAAAAAATCTGTGTTCAGTTATACAACAATAACTACCCTCAGGGAGTGAGTCTGTATAAACTCCAAGTGAACAAAACATCTGCCCTGTCATCTTGCATTGTTCTATGAAAGTGCAAACTACTGAAGAAGTAGAAGAGAATTTATGATGCCCTGAATTAGATGTCTAGCCACAGACATTGTGGTAACCTCCTTCTCAGGCCATGGTCAGTCTGCTGCTTCCTTGGCGTGATCCTTTGGCAACCTAAGAAGCTGGAAAAAGTCCTAGGTCAGGAGGAAGAAAACATGAGTTCTATACCAGGTCTCATAATCGACACATCAGGTCTCAAGTTTTTCACCTACAAAATACTAATAATTTTTTTCCCCAAGGTGAAAAGTGTTTTTGAAAAGTATAAAAACTATGCAGACTAAGGTATTGTTATCAAGCTGGCATGGCTCACCTCAAACCTGATCAGTTTTCATGGATAAATGTAAGAAAATAGCAAACTAAAGATATCTCCTTCTCAGAGGCAGGTGAGTTCTAAAAAGTTCACTATCTCTTGTATGTGGAACCTAAAAATGATACAAATGAACTTATATACCAAACAGACCCACAGACAGAAAACAAACTTATGGTTACCAAAGGGGAAAGGTGCGGGGGAGGGATAAATTAGGAGTTTGGGATTAATATATTAACATAACACACTACTATATATAAAATAGATAACCATCAAGGGCCTACTATGTAGCACAGAGAACTCTACTCAATATTTTGTAATAAACTATTGGGGAAAATAATCTGAAAAAGAATATATGTGTATATATATATATATATCTATATATATCTGAGTCACTTTGCTGTACACCTGAAACTAACACAACATTGTAAATCAACTATACTTCAATTAAAAAAAAAGTTAACTATTTGAAATGAGTGCAGGAATCAAAACACAGAGGAGGGCCTGAAGCAGCAGTAGTAACACCAGGCAACTCATTAAAATAGCGAATTCCCTGGGCCTACGACAGATCTCCTGAATCAGAAACTGAGGGTAGGGCCCAGCTGGCAGTGTTTCACAAGCCCTGCCCCCTCCTCCAGGTGAGTCTGACGCAGGCTCAGATTGGAGAACCACGTGTCTAAGCCCTTAAGAATACCAGGCGTTCTTCATCTCGTGCTTGAGCTTCAGGGAGTCAAAGCTGAGTTACGAAAGGAAAGGATCACGCCAAGGACAAGGAAGCAACAGACTGACCGTTTCTAGACTACGAGGTCACCAGGGTGTCCGGTAATGTTAAAGCCTTAGAATAATTGAACATAGGGTCCTCACGACTCTCAAAATAAGCTGCATTTTAAATTTTATGACTTTTTTCCTTCCTCCTCCATACTTTGAAATCAGCCTATTTAATTTCCATTTTGCCCCTAAATTTTTCATTTCAAAGATGTTTTTTATCTTTTGCTTTTCTGCTTCTATTTCTCCATTTGTTACCTACAAATCTTACCCATCCACTGTAACTTCATTTTTTTCTCTTCTCTTTTCCCTGTATTTATTATATTTATTACATTATTTGATATTTGATGTGATCATATGATTTATCATCCAAACCAGGGCAGAGAGTGAACAGAACTATTTATAACTGTATGGGAAACCAGTACCATGTAAATGGGGGCTATCCTAGGGAGATGGGCAATATGTTATGAGTGTGATGGAGGAAAGGCAGAATTTAGTTTCATTCTTTGCTTTGTCACTCCAGTTGTGTGACTCTTAAGAGAAGTAATTCAACTGCTTCAGGGTCAGATTTTTTTTATCCATCAATTAGAATAGTTGATGACAAATGTCAACGTCTTCCACACATTCTTTGTTGTTATTATTATTCAACTTTTTCTTAACGGAGATATCAGGCCCTCCATTCTACTTACATTGCATTTTAGGACTGTTCACCTCAAAAAACAAATTAATGGATTTTTAAAGGGATGACATCAATAATGCTTGTTTAAGTAGCATTTTGATTCACTTATTGCTTTTTGGCTGGTTATTCTTTGCCAGCTGTCTCTTGGAGGAATATTGATAGCGTTTGGGACAAACTCAGCAGCTCTTCACTTAATCAAAGCACATTTGCCCCAGCCTCTCATTGACCCATCTGACCCTGCTTTAGATAATTCCTGAGACAGGGGTTAGACTTCTCCAAAACCAGCTTTATGAAAGGGTTCCACAGTGGTTTTGTTTGTTGATTGCTTTTGTAAAACAAACATAAAAAGCATATAGAAATAAAAGCACAAATTATATTTGGTGTTTATAGTGTTCAGTTCTGCAAGTTTTTATTGAATCCCTAGGGAGTATGGGGGAAAGCAGTGCATATACATACTAATAAGCACGGTGACTTATTTGGACTTTTCTTGTTTCTGAGTATCTAATAGCCTGGCATTGCTGAACGAATAAATGAATGAGGTATATACAGCAGGATTCTGACACTCCCAGGTTATAGACGATGTGAAACCCTAACCTTATAGTGATGCTTAAGAGCTGGGAACATTTCATTCAACGTTTATTTACATGCAATACCTTTGGTTGGAATTATATTGGGGAGTAGGCAGCATAAACTGTGCCTCTCCAGTCTTGTGAGATAATACCAGTGGACAGGTAGATGTCAAAGTCCACTCATAAAACAAGACGGAAAAAATATAAGTTGTAACTATAGTAATGCCTGCCCATTTACACGGGCAGTCAGTAAGACTGTCTTCCCAGGTCATGCCAAGGAAATTCCAGACTTTCTCTCATTATATTCCAATATTCTAGTTCTAATGCTAGTGGATAATTCACAATCTGTTGGAGAAAAAACTAGTATAAGATATGGGCAGGACTTAAGGTCTCAAAGCCCTGGAGTGTAGTGGACGTTGGTACAGTAGCTTGGGCATGTTCCTGTGAGCTGTCTGTCTGCCACCTGCAGGGTTCTCACATCTACTCAAAAGCCTTTCAGTTACATGAGATTTCTAGGTTTTTAGGGTTGGGGCATGTCTTCCATAATTAATAGTTTGTTTCTTAACCAGAGAGTTATTAGTAGAGGAGGTCAATAAATACATGTGAAGAAATACATTTTGATGATAATGGTGAGATTAAAAGAAAATGAATCTTTTACCTTCCCTTCTGTTTACCTGTGGGGAACTTATCCTACATTTATTGCCCTAAAAAAAAAGATCATGATTTTACCATAGAACATTAAAAATTAGACCATAACTGATATGAATATTATATTGCTATGCAATTAAAAATGCATCCTTCATAGAATGCAGAAAACATTCATTTTCTGTCATTACACATAAAATTTTCAAAAATCAAATCGCCTCACGAGCAATTCTTAAAAGATGATTAAACCTGTTGGTATATAAATTAGCAATGCTGTCACTTCCCAAGCTCACTCACAATTTCTTTTATAGTTTGATTGCTAAATGCTGCCATGCTAAATGGTGTCTTGGCATTATAATCATGATCAAATTATGGGAATAATAAGTCCACATGCTAGAGGTAATTTTGACTAAAATTTCGTTTCTGGACTAGAATAATCTCAAAAACCAAACAAGAAAAACTTGTACATATGTTAGCATTGTTCTGAAAAAAGTTTTTTTACTCTAAAGCATATACTTGCTAGGCATACTTGTATAGGAAACACATCATTTTATAGATTCATTCTTCCTTGAGTCCATGATCAAAATTCTCAGCATCAATACAAAGCATTATACTGAATAATATAAAATTAAATGTTAAAAATATTTTTCTTAATGTATAAAATCAAATGACTTACTGCCATTCTCAGTAGTACTAAGTGATTTTTGAATGCTGACAAGAAATTTGGCACTAAATTAAAAACTCTACAAAGGTAAACATTCCCTAGTGAATTGCAATGCAAATAGAACTTAAACACAGGCATTTTAAAGAGATTGGAAGGCCCCTTTTAACCAATGATGTATAGTAAACACTTTTTCCTGAAGCACTGTAAAAGAATGAATATATATATATATATACACCTATATGAATATTAAGAGCTTAGATTGCTATCTCGTTTCCTAACATAAATCTAAAAACACAAAAGTGAATAAAATAAAACAACTTCCATTTTTATTAATCTTTTACATCATTTTAACACCATGGAAAATAACTCTCCTCTTTGTATTTTAATGTGCAAATATGAATAAGATGGTGTTAGGACCGCTTTTAAATGTAGGTTACATAAAAACAAGTTACTCTAGCTCATATTCACACAACTAAATGAATCCAAACCTCTTAGCTATAGACTTTACAATTTGAAACAATTTTTTTAAAACTAGAAGTAGAGTTTATACATATAGAAAACTGATCATAACATGAATTTCAACTAAATTGCTTTTTAAAGTTTCTAATTAAGCTAGCAAAACAGTATTTTAAGGCTCCATTTTGTTTAAAATGTTAGCATTTCTTATAAAGTTAAAAATTTCAACAGCTGTCAGTTAAACATTATATTAACACTAGATCTAAAAATACAACTGCAAATTATCTACAACACAGCTTTGGCGCATCACAGATGTGACAGTAACAAGTTTTCAACATAATGCAAAATCCAACTCTAAGCTCCCCACTGAATCCTACATGGAATTCTAAACTAGCTGACAAACAACAAGAATCAGGCAACTCACAGATATTTTAAACGATGATCAGACTCTGAGAAGGTGTAGAAAGATTTTAAATATATGTCAGTTCTGATTTTTTACTGAATACAGTGAAGGGTTTTATGATCAATGTTTTCCTGAGGTATCTGATCATACTAAGTCATGATAAAAACAAAAATAAATCCATTAATGATCTTTAGAGCATAAACTTCTCTCCTCTTTGCTTGATGCAGTCCCCCACCTCTTTTGGCTGTCGCTTTTAAGATATCTTCCAAGACCCTGAAGCAGGTTTACTATTGGTCCACATCCTACGTCAAAGCATGATCTCATCAGAATTCTGTTCGTTGGCTTATGAATAACAAAGCCTGTTCCAGTCTGAAAGGCTGTGTCTACACAGCACAAAAAGGGAGAATCCAGTATTCTCCAATTAACTTGGCAAATATTGACTGCTAAGCTCATTAAATCAAGTTTCCATATTGGTTTTGCGATACAAGATACAACCCAAGAATATGTCTTAATAGATTAAGTTACAGTAATCTTTCAGTGTTTGAGCTTTTAAAACTAAATAATCCTCATTTACATCTTCTTTAGCTGAGGAATTTTTTCATTCTGAAAACATTTAATCAACCTTCTTTATAGGCACTGAAGCTTAGACAGTCAGAGCTCTAGACTCTAAAACTAGCTACATAATTTATAACTTTCATAAAGAAGAATGTCATTTAAAACTTTTATGTAATATAGGTATTAGTCTTGCCATTGACTTAGAAGTAAATAATCATCTGTGAGTATAATGCATAAAAATATGGGCAGTATTATCAGAAGTATGGAAAGTAGGTATACATAAATCTCGAAGGATTTTCAATGTCCTAAATACCATAAAATTACCAACCCGAACCCTCCCGCAGACTTTCAATCTCCCTCCATATTCCCACCATTAGAATTACCAACACAAAGTTGCCCAAGGTCTTTTCCATTTCAAACTTGACCATGGCTTTGTAAGATATTATGGAGAGACACAAGTCCATGCTAGTGAGAGCAGTGTAAAGGTGACAGAGTTCCTGGGTGGGTGCTGTTAGAGTTAAGAGGAAAGGAGTAACCATAAAAGCTAAGTTTCATAGAAAGAAATGGCTGTTCATGAACAGTTACCTAAAGATCAGAATTCTCATCAATGCCGGGTAAATGACAGTTGAGGATTATTTGTGTACTAATGACCTTTGAATAATCTCTTTCATCTTGCTAACTTCAGCAGTACGCAGATCTATCTGTATCTAGGCGATAAAATGTAATCCTGAGAATAAAGTACCTAGAAAGCAAGGGAAATGGTAACACTGTACAACTCCTCAAAAAATGAGCTGCTATTAAAAAGTTGTAGAAAAACCTCACCAACTCAGCTGTCAGTCATCACCCTCAGGTGTTGGTAATAACTGCAACCTGAAAATCATTTTTAGTTTACTGCAAATACTGAGAGAACCACGAAAGGTATAAATGTCATGGGAAATAAAATGTCAATGGCTGATTCAGAGTGTGCATTTGCAGACAAGCGTTGAAAAGGCAAAAGCTCCTACCACTGAGAAGCAAGCAGAAAAGAACAAGAAGAGGAGGAGGGAGAAGAAAACAGCAGCAGCTGGGCGGTGGCGAAGGAGCAGTGTCCTTAGAGCTAGTGGACTCCTGAAAAAGGCAGCCAGCAGCACAGCCACTGGCAGTGGGAGGAATGACTTGAAGGACAGATATCCCCATAGAGAAAAAATGGCCAGATAGGCTAAGTGAACAATCTGAACAGATCCAGGGAGGGAAAAAACAGCCTGACATATCTTGAGGGCTCCTAATATGTACCGTGCCATGTGAAGCCATAATTCAAGTAATTATCCATTGAGCGCCACTTCATGCCAGGCAAGTAGAAATAAGGTTCAGCTTCAGATGGCAAAGCAGTTACCCTTTGGGAGGCTGTGAAGCCATAGACAGAGCAGGATGCTAAGCATCTAGAGGCATCTCCGTAGGATACTACGGAAGAAGGAGGAGCTCTCTGGTATGCAGAGGGAATGGCACCCCCTGGAGCTGTGAAATGCAGCAGCCTCGGCAGGCACCTAATCCCATGCCCGGGAGGGGCTCGGAATGATTTCACAAAGAAGGTGACTGCTCAGCTGGATCTGAAAGAGAAGGAGACAGAGAAGAGGGAAAGGGATATCGCTGTCTATTAGAAGAGCACATGCAAAGGACATGAGCTGTGAGAGGCTTGGGCTGCTTGTGTGACTACATGTAGCTCCCTGTGACGGGAGAGTAGGATAATCAGAATGGACTGGTTGGAGACGAGGCTGGACAGGAGGGCAGGGGCAGGGACAAGAAGGCCTTGCATGTCACACTTGTTTGCATTTTTCCTGATGCTCTCAGCTCTTCTAAACAAAGTGCCACAACCACCGAGAGTTATTTATCTTTACACATCTCACAATAATATTCTCAAAATACAACCCTGTTAGAGCATATTACTAAGAGGTATTTTCTTTTCTTTTTCTTTAAGTATAGTTGATTTACAATGTTTCAGGTGTACAGCAAAGTGATTCAGTTATACATATGTATATATATCCTTCTTCATTTGTTTTCCATTATAGGTTATTACAAGATAATGAATATAGTTCCCTGTGTTATACAGTGGGTCCTTGTAGTTTATTTTATGTATAGTAGTTTATGTCTGTTAATCCCAAATTCTTAATTTATTCCCCCCCCTCCCCTTTCCCCTTTGGTAACCATAAGTTTGTTTTCTAGGTCTGTGAGTTTATTTCTGTTTTGTAAGTAAGTTCATTTGTATCATTTTTTTTTAGATTCCCCATGTAAGTGATATCATATATAGATAGTATTTGTCTTTCTGTGTCTGACTCACTTCACTTAGTATGATAATCTCTAGGTCCATCCATGTTGCTGCAAATGGCATTATTTCATTCTTTTTACGGCTAAGAAGTATTCCATTGTGTGTGTGTGTGTGTGTGTATATATATATATATACCACATCTTTATCCATTCATCTGTCGATGAGCATTTAGGTTGCTTCCGTGTCTTAGCTATTGTAAATATTACTACAGTGAACATTGGGGTGCACGTATCTTTTTGAATTAGAGTTTTCCTCTTTTCTGGATATATGCCCAGGAGTGGATTGCTGAATCATATGGTAGTTATATTTTTAGTTTTTTAAGGAACCTCCATACTGTTCTCCACAGTGGCTGCACCAATTTACATTCCCACAAACGGTGTAGGAGGATTCCCTTTTCTCCACACCCCAAGAGGGATTTTCTTAACCATGTCATATATTCTCTGTTTACTAAGGAAGATGCAAACATAACATGCTTTAAAAAGATTTCCAATTTTTTATGAAAGTAAAATGTAAAAATTTTTGAAAGTAACGGGTTAACTTTTAGTATTGGATTCTTGCGCTTCAGGAATGCCAGATTAACATAATATTGCTATAAATTCAATGATCAGTGTAATTATGGAACACACTCGAATTGTAATACATTTTCATATTGGGTTATAGCAAAAGACTCTCAAGCCATGTACTTTAAAGTGCTTCTAGGAATATGTTTTATAGGATTTGAGAGCAGAATCCAGCCCATTGCGTGGATGCATAACAGCTGGAATGCAAGCTTCAAGAAGGTAGAAACTGTGTTCACCACAATATCCTCTGCACACAGTAGGAGCTCAGGGACGCTGGTTTTGCTTTGTGCACTGTAGGATGAATGGCAGCCTCCAGTGCTATATAGTACACAATCTGCACAACCATATGCTATAGCTCTCTAGATATTAGATATGCCACACACACACACACACACACACAATCTTACTTATTGGACAAATCATCACATTTCATACAAACTTAGAAAAAATTCATTTAATTTTCAAATGATAAATGAAGCACCTAAAAGTGTTCGATTCCATACTAATGTTACAAAAGTGTAAACCCCCTGAGTCTTTGTACTCCTGGCACGTAGTGAGCTTTCAGTGAGTGTTCAGTGAATGAATTAAGAAGATTGGCATTTCTGTGGTTCTAAATGCAGCTGATGGAGGGTTACTAGAGTTAACTAAGTAATCACTAGAGTCACTACTAGTTACTCCATTTTTTTTGTTGATTTCTGTGACCCTTTCTGGCCTGCCTCAACCTCAACCTGTCATCTTTCAAGTTTGCTGCTCATTTGAAAAGATAATCTACATAATCTGACTTAAAAGGACCACTTTTGGCCAAGAGCATACGACTGCCTCTACCTTCCTGCAAGTGTTTCCACCCAGGTTCTTGAAGTTCATTTGTAGAACAACATAAGGCATAAAATCTTTAAAGGCATTTACGTGGACTCTCATTGCTGTCTGCCTCCTCTACCCCCATTGCTAATCCCAGCCCATCTTATTGATAGAATAGTCTCACACTGATAGAAAATAAACACCATACAAGCCATTGAAGGCTTCGTATGAGTAGAATTGAGTTTTCATCAGCACTTCCTATTTGATTTCTTCACCCGGTACTACGGAGATTGTTTGAAATTGTACTACCACCAACAGCAGGCTCAAAGCAAAAACTATAGATGTAAAATGTAGTCAAATAGGGGCAAAAAAGGGAAAGAGCAAGACCTGAGGACAAATTATCTCATTTCCTCCTACTTGCTAATTTAAAATTTGCTTAAGGATCACGACTTTTGAGGCACTCCTTACACAATGATCTGACCTCTGTCATGAAAAGAGAAAGGTATGACACGTAAAACAAAGAAGCAGCCATTGCTAGTGGTGAAAAAAAAGAAAAGGGAGCAAGACCAGTCTGTCAAACGTAATCACCTTAGTGAGGCTCTCTGAACTCTGCTGTCCTTTTCTGCCAGGCTAATGGAAGCCTCCCTGGGCTTAGAGGAGAGACAAAGAGAGTGAATAGTAAAAGCAGCCATGACGTAAGAAGGTTCAATGTCATTGGACTTCAGATGGTCATTTCCAGCAATGAATGAGTTCAGGGGCAACCACGTCACCTCTTCATTTTGCTAATGCCAAAATGCGTCAGATCCAATGCCAGCAGGGGCATATGCCGCAGTCCCCATTCCACCCTGCCATGTTAGAAACAGTCTACAAGTGAGCTTAGAAACGCTCAGTGAATCTATGATGTTGGGCCAAAGGGGTGGTGGAAGAGAGTAAAGCGGGTGGGGTGCAAAGTACCACAAAACTGAAGGTCATTTAAATTTCAGGAAGTTCAAGGGCAGGATAATATTTATTTTCTTCACATCCGGAAGGGTATGTCATTTTTTTCATTCATTCCTGAATTTCAAGGGAAGAATTTCATTCTGTCAAAATGCCATTGCTTAAAAAAAAAAAGTTAATAGATTAAGTTGGCTGTTCGACAGTTAAGGTAGTTAAGGTGACAGGTATTTTGGAATAAGATTTAAGATTAAGATTTCCTCTTCCAAGAGGGGGAATGTGCTTAAAGTATTTAATAAAATGTATACAATAAAACTGGTATGAAAAAGGGCAACTTGTCATTGAAAAGCAAACAAATAAACAAAAAACCCACAGGAAAAGAGGAAAAGACAAGGATCTCATTGAATTATTAACTTCTATGATCTGGTTTAGGCAAAATCAATTTTTAAGAACTGCAGTTGGCAGGTATTTTCTCAGTATGTAGTGAATGGCCAAAGGATACATCTGCTGTTTCTCCAATTGAGAAGAAGAGCATAGCCTGCTGTTAGGAACCTCTTGACTATGATTTGCATTTTTAGTGATAGTTTAGGAAGGTCTTTGCAAAATAACCCTTTCAGCAAAAGCATAAATTTCTATTTAATCATATGCAAAGGCAGAATAAATACTGGCATCGTGTGAAAAACATTTATTCAATAATATTTTAGAGGCAAGTATATAAAATGAAGTCTATATCACCATTATGGAGACCAAACCAGGAAGGACCTTTTTAAATCCCACAGGATTGCATTTGGTGTCATACTGATGTGATTAGACACTCAACTTCTCCAACTAGGATGCAGCTGCCTTGATCAGAGCAATGCCTACATTGTAGTATCTATCTGTCCTTGAATCTTCAGCACGCAGGCTGAAAGAATACCTTCATGACTAGCTTTCAATTTATATCTGTCAATTTTAATATTTTGGAACACCCTATTCTTTAATCTACATAATGGAAAGAGAAAAAGAGAAAACATCAGGAGGATTGATAAACTTTTGTGCTCTTTGGTGTTGGGATATCTAAATTCTGGAAATGCATTTATATAGAACATTCCTAGTTAGTGCGCTTCAACTGAAACATCAGAAGAATATTTCTATCCCCTTGGTTTTCTTAAAGTACAAATATTAGCTAGACAAGAATTTCTAAGTCACAAAACAGGCCAAGTGGACGAGGTAAATTTGCTCCTGCATCCCTCCATGTCTTCCTTTGTTTCCGTCTTCTTCTTTCTCTTTTTAGAACATGCTTGTGTCTGGGGTATTTTAGTTACTCATGGATCTATACTTGCAGGCTCCCACCTCAGACCTGCTGTCCTGACCCTCTCCTCCCTTGAAACCAACACTTCCTTTGTCTTGAGTCTTCTGATGACTCTTGCTTCTCTACTAATGCTTTTGATTCAAAGGTTTATCTTTCACAGTGAGCATATTCGGCAGTGGGAGAAATATTTTGTCCAAGAAGTCATCCCATTGACCACTGAATCACACCACTGAATCAAGCCATCCACCTTGGCTGCCTGTTCTGGGGCACAGGCTCCATTTATCTCCATGCAGTAGCATAGCTCCTGCCATTCTTTATTTGGTTCTCTTCACAAATTAAACTTTTTGGTGCCCACAGTGGATCTGGCATAAGCTCACTGGCACAGTCCCACTTTAAGAAGTTCACATTCTCAACAGCAAAATCAAGCTGCTTCAGAATACTAGCATAATTGGCAAATCAAATTCCCTCCAATAATTAAACACACATGAAAAGCAAATGGTTGTTGACCTCTTTTGTTGGCATCCATGATTTTGGATAATTTCCTGGGATGGTATTTGCCAGATGCAGATTTGAGTCTTTTTGTGTGTGTGTGATAATGGGTACTTTAGGAAAGCTTATTTAAATGGGAGACATTAATATAGACTGGGGAGACAACAGCCCTAGAAAACGATGCATTCTGGGCAATGGTGGACAGAAGCAGGAAAGCTTCTGCTTATGGACGGTGAGAAATAGCTGCTAATAATTCCACTAATAAAACAATGAGGCAAGAAAACTAAGCTGAAGGCCATGACAATATTCATCCGCCAACCAAAGCTCCTTTGGCCAATCACTGATAAAGGTCAGTAGCACCACGGAGAACTTAAATTCAGTGTTCTGTATTCAGAACAATTCTTAGTACAGACATTGTATTTACACAACCAAAAATGCCATTTAGAATGGATTTGCCTGAAGGATTTGCAAAGTCTACAATAGGCAAATAGTCTACCTTATTTAAATTTGCTCAGTCCACTAGCCAACCACCCCAATTGTTAGGTCCCTGTTTGTGGAAGATTTTCTTTTTTCGTGACAGAATTCATTTGACTATCCTTCCTATTTGGGGTGGGTGGATTTAGCCACCCACCATTTAGCCACCTCTCCATTTAGGAGAGGGTTTGGGGTTGCTGGATTTAGCCGAGACCAATATTGAGTGCTCTGAGTGCTAAGTGGTGACGATTTTCACTGTCAAACTGTTAGACTGACATATCCAGTGTAGTACTGAAAATCAGAGTTACAGGCATTTGAGTAGTGAAGATGACTAATATTGTCAGCCTGTCCTGTGTTTCTCTGGAGGGAATAGCTACCTAAATGGCTATTTTTCAGGGAAATAAAAGGCCTCACAACTGAAATACAATTTTTTTTTTCACTGACCAGCCAAGAAGAGTAACAAGGAAAAAGGGGTCTCTGGAAGAGAATGGAGTGCCCATAAAAGCAACTTCAATGCCTAGGGCAAGCTGTAATGGGGGATAATATTGAAAGAACACATAGGGGTGATTTCAGACCCAAAAGTGGAAATGAAATGTGCAGGCTAAGTAATAGCCAATTTTCTCAGAATTGCACAGAGTTCTTTATTTACTACATGTCCCAGATATTTTAAATTTATTATACACTGATTTTAATATAGACTGCAGAATGTGTGTATGCATCTATTTACATATAAAAATAAGCAAACCAAGTAGTTTACACACACACACACACACACACACACACACACACACTCTTAATTAATTAAACTTGGCTAATTCTAAGCCCAAATATATATACACATCTTTTTAAAAAAATTTTCTTCCATTGGATTTGTATAGAATTTTTCGCTCAAGTCAGAGATAGAAAATTCTTTATGAATAAACAAAAAACATTGAATTTCTCTTCATTCTTTCTTAGATTCAAAGTTAAAGGACTAAAGTTTTTTTTTTACATTGATAGTATTATTAGTTCACTATTTTCTTCAAAGAACTATTTTTAAAAAGACCACCCAGAAGTTTCAACTAATTGAGGAAGCAGTCTTCAGCTTACTTAAAAAGAAAGGCTGCATGGGACACATTCCTGGCACCAGTACTCTGTCATATCTGTTTGGGTTGGATATAATGCAAAGGACAATCTTAAATTTTGAAAGGAACTTGGTATTTTCTTTTTGCCCCTAAAACACCCAAAGCAAGAAAATAGTTAGGAATTTCTGATACCTTTTTCAGGGAGATTATTTTATAATTTGAGGTTTAGTAATGCCAGGGAAAAAATGAGCCACCCAAGGAGATCATAAAAACCAAAATCACAGATGTAGAAACAGGTTTTAGTAGTGTGATGAGTTTCCGAGTTTGGGGAAAGTATAAGATGTTATTCAAAGTGGATCATTTAGGCCATGGAATTCTCATTAGCTGTTTGGTCATGAGAGAAACATCTGTAAATGGGAACTAAAAGGCTTTATGAAAAATATTTGATGAATACGTTGGGACCTAGAATAAGAAAAATGTTGGGTAATGGTAGAATTAAGTTGGAAATCAATAACAAAAAGATATGTGGAATATATCCATGTATTTAGAAACTAAACTACCAACCTCTAAATAACCCAAGGGTCATAGAAAAAAATCAAAAGGAACATTAACAATTATTTCCAACTGAATGAAAGTGAAGATTCAACATATCAAAATTTCTGGGATGCAGCTGAAGCATTATGTAGCGAAAAGTTTATAGCTTTACATACCTACAGTAGAAAAGAGGAAAAGTCCCAAGTCAATGACTTCAGATTCCACCTTAAGAAACTAGAAAAAGAAGAGTATATGAAACCTGATATAAGCAGAAGAAAGAATTATAAAGATCAGCACAGAAATCAGTGAAGTAGAAAACAGAACCAATGAGAAAATCAATGAAAACAAAAGACGGTTCTGTGAAAAGATCAATAAAATTGATAAACGTCTATCCAGGCTAATCTGATGAAAGATAAATAGGACTAACCATACCAAGTGTTGGAAAAGATGTGAGCAACTGGAACACTGTCACACACTGCTGGAGAGAACGTAAAATGATGTGATCACTTTGGAAGTTGTTTGGCTGTTTATTAAATAAATAAACATAGTTGGATAGTTGAAAACTTTCTGGGTGATGAACGCTTTTATTATCTTAATTGTAGTATTAGTTTTACAGGCATATATACATGAAAAATTATCACTTGTGCACTTTGAACATGTCCTATTTATTGCATGTTGATTGTATCTTAATAAATGTTATAAGTTAATACAATATCTGTAATTCCAATGGAGATTAATTTTGTTTGCATTTTATTTCATACTTATCCAAACATTTTAGTCAAATATAAATGCTTTTTATTTCTGCTGAGATGGAACAAAATTATATGGCCTTTTTAAAAGCGATTTTTAAAACAATATATAATGGGCATCTTTTCATTTCATTAAATCCTCTTTTACATAGTTTTTAATACCTGCATGTTACACTATTGTATGTGTATGTCAAAAATATTTTAAATAATTACCCGTTTTTGGATATTTAAGTATATTTGTATTGTTTTACTAATAAAAAACATTATTACATAGCTTTAGGTAAATATTTTCTTCAGCTAGATTCTACAACGTGAGGTTACTAAATTAAGATGTGTATCCACAAAGTTGTGTAGCCATTACCGCTATCTAATTCTGGAACATTTCATCACCCCTAAAAGAAACCCTGTACTCATGAGTAGTCACTCTCCATCCCCCCTCTCCCCATTCTCTGGCAAGTATTAAGCTACTTTCTGTCTATGTGGATTTATCTATTCCAGACATTTCATGTAAATGGAATCATACAGTATGTGGTCCTTTAATGACTGGCTACTTTCACTGAGCATAATTTCAAGGTTCACCCATTCTGTAGCATGTATCAGTACTTCATTCTTTTTATGGCTGAAAAATAATCCATTGTATAGATACACCACATGTTGTTTATCCATTCAGCAGTTGATGGATATTTGGGTTATTTTTTCACTTTTTGGCTCTAGCGAATAATGCTGCTATAAATGTCCATGCACAAGTTTTTACGTGAACATATTATACACCTAGCAATGGAATTGCAGTTCACCAGTTTATATTTCTACCAGTGATGAATGAAGGTTCCAACTTCTCCATGTCCTCACTAGCACCTGTTATTTTCTTTTTAATTATATCCTCCCTAAGTGGGAGTGAAGTGGTATCTCATTTTGTTTTTTATTTGCCTTTCCCTAATGACTAATGATGTTGAGCATCCTTTCATGTGCTTATTGGTCATTTACATATATTCTTGGAAAAAATGTCTCTTCAAATCCTTCGCCCATTTTTAATTTTTTTAAGTGTTGTAAGAGTTATTCATATACTCTAGATACCATATCCTTGCTAGATATATGATTTGCAAAATTTCTCCCAATCTGTGTGTTGTCTTTACATTTTCTTGATATTGTCCTTTGAAGAAAGGTTTTAATTTTGATGAAGTCCAAGTTATCTATTTTTTTATCGGTTGCTTGTGCCTTTGGTGTCATGTCTAAGAAAACATTGCATATTCTAAGTTCATGAATATTAATTTCTATGTTTTCTTCTAAGAGTTCTATAATTTTAGCTTTTATGTTTAGACCTTTGCTCTATATTGAATTAATATTTGTGTGTGATATGAGGTAGAGGTCCAACTTAATTCTTCTGTATGTGGCTACCTAGTTGTCCCAGCATCAATTTTTAAAACAAGTATACCTTCTCCATTGAATTGTTTTGGCACTCTTGTTGAAAAGATGGTACTAATTTTTAAGAACTCTTTGTATATTAAGGATACTGTTCCTTTGGTGTATGTTGAAGACATTTTCCCTCTATTTTGATTAATAGTGTTTTCTGTGTATAGAAATTGTGAACATTTATGAAACTAAATGTATTCATATTTTCCTCAATGATTTCTTCTGCCATTATTAGATAAATATTTACCTATATTTCCCCTTAGTAGTAGTTTATGAAAATAATAGAAATAGTTTTATATGGTGCTTTACATTTATTATCATGGTAGATCCTCAGAACTACAAACACTATGAGGCAAATACTATCAATCATTCTATTTTTAAATGGATAATGAAACTCAAGGAGCAATTTGCACAATGTACATAGGTGGTCACAGTAAAATCTGAATTGGAATTTAAGCTCAGGTCTACCGAACTCCATAGTGCAAGCTCCAAAATAACTGAAATAACTTAAATTTGAACTTCATTAGCATGGATATAAAAAGTTGCCCCAATACTTTTCTAATGCAGCAACCTTATACATGATGCTCAATTCTATTTAAGGATTAGCCTCTCTTGATTAAGGGAAATATAACATTTTTAGTGTAGAATATGCTATTTCAAAAAATTTTAAACATGTTTAGTAAATTTTTAATCCCCATGTAATATATTAGTTATGAAAAATCAAATTCACTGTTGTGTGTAAATTATCAATGATTTTAAAAAAGAGAGAATGCTAAGTCAGTAAAAAGTAAACTATCAGTATATAAAATAAAGTTGAGGTTTTAAAAACCATAAAGTAGCCAAACAAATATTTAATACAATGTATCTTACCATCAATAAACTATTGAAGGTAATTATTTTTTAAGTATTTATTTATTTACTTGTTTTGGCTGCGCCGGGTCTTAGTTGTGGCACACGGGATCTTCGTTGAGCATGAGGGATTTTTTTTTTTTTTTTAGTTGCAGCATGCGACTTCTTAGTTGTGGCATGGGAACTTCTTAGTTAGAGTATGCATGCGGGATCTAGTTCCCCGACCAGGGATCGAACCCGGGTCCCCTGCTTTGGGAGCTCGGAGTCTTACCTACTGGATCACCAGGGAAGTCCCTTGAAGGTGATTTTTGTTTTTCATAGAATTGATTCTTTCTGTCTTCCATCTCCTTCCATACTCCCCCTTGAAGTAAGTTTCTAATCCCTGTTACGCTTTGTGTCTCAGCCCACAGGCAAAGGTTTTACAGAACCCAAATGTAAAGATCTGGCTTTATAAATAAAGGTCCAGTTTGTCTGCATCTTCCTTCACCACTTTTCACTTGGCTGTTTAACCAGTTAGTAAACCACCAAGGGCAGATAATCTTGACGGAGATTATTTTTTATCAAGTGTGTGTGTCCAAAAACTGTTTTGGTGACCTTATATGGTGACGACTATTATTAGGGCATCTTACATAGAGCCTGTTCATGCTGAATGACAAGCACTTTTCTGGTTGTCCTTAAGGAGCATATATACAGTTCAGATTGTAAAATTTATTTATTGACTGATTGATTGGCTGCATTGGGTCTTCATTGCTGCATGCGGGCTTTTCTCTAGTTGTGGCCAGAGGAGGCTACTCTTTTGTTGCGGTGCACGGGCTTCTCATTGTGGTGGCTTCTCTTGTTGTGGAGCACGGGCTCTAGGCACACGGGCTTCAGTAGTTGTGGCTCATGGGCTTAGTTGCTCCACAGCATGTGGGATCTTCCCAGACCAGGGATTGATCCTGTGTCCCTTGCATTGGCAGGTGGATTCTTAACTACTGAGCAACCAGGGAAGTCCGAAATTGTAAATTATCAAGGCCCAGGATGCCTTCGTTTTACTTCAAGGAGAAATCCTAAGGGCTGTGTAGAGAGTTGCTCTGCTCCTGAGCAATCTTCCTTAATCAAAGGCTCATAGGCATTACACAGAGCACGAGTGCAATTACATCAGAATCTCAACTTCACAGGAAGTCAATACACTGTAAGGCATTTTTGTGTATGCTTAGGTAATTTTCAAGTGTATGTCAGGGCACAGATGAAGGGAAATGTTTTTGAATTCATTCAAAATTAAGTTTCCTATACTGTTCACGCATGCACCAAAAATTCAGATTTGTGATTCGTGGGAACATTCTGTTACATAAATGAAAAGTGTAAACAAAGAAAGAACTGATTCCCAATATATTTAATATTAAATCAATCCTGTTCCATAGTTTAGGATAATAGGTTTAATTAACAACCGATTAAAATGTTGGTAAGAATAGGAGCATAATTCAGGCTATACTTCTACTTTAACATCAAGAGCAGAACACTGGAATTCTCCTGTTGGTAGGTTGAAACAAATGCTTTATTTAAAATCTACTGCTGTACCATGTAGAAACCAAGAGGTTTTTAAAAGTGGGAGGCCTGGCATTCGAGGTATTGCAGATGTCTCATCTCTGAATGACCCTCTTGCCTTCTATCAGTCTGAGGTGACAGCTGCTGTCCTATGGCAAATCCATTACCTTTCAGAATTTACAATTATTATTGTTATTATTCAGGAGTCACAGATTTTTCACACTTTTTTCACTTCTCATCCTTAGCATAGATACTGCAAGGAGGACTGGGGTGGAGGGAAGCATTTTTTTCAAAGAATGTACAGTAATACAAATTAATGTCACATGTTGCTTTATACCAATTACAGTAAATTGGTATTTTCTTTTAATGTTTAGATCTCATATTCTTCAAAATATGTTATTTTATCTTTGGGAAATCAGTGCATTACCACTAATCATAACTATAAGACAAGCTTGGTTCCAGTTTTTGATATCCTAACAGTTTAAGGATACAGATATTCAATGACGGTACAATGCTGTTTTCATTCTGTTATCTGAAGATTAATTTGAAATAGTAACAATACGTAATGAAGTGAAGTTAATAAAAGAGTGCAGATGATCAATGCCTTCTGTTTGCAAAAGAAAGGTTTTCAAGTCTGCATTGACGTTTTTTCCGTTTCTCTGGTGCACTGGTTATTTGTTTAATAAAAGGAGACCTTTCCAGTGACAAGGACATTATCTTACTCATTTCAATAATTCTGTGAACACTATCAATCATGAGGTTTGCTTTCAAGTCACGTTAATATAAATGAAGTTTTTCCTTTCAGAGTTTCAAGACTCAAAGCCCGCAAGGGCCATAAAGCCTAGTACTAAGAGTAGTTGAAATGTGGCTTAGAAGCTACAAGAAATAAAATGATCTGCAGAGTTTGGAATGATGTGCCCAAAATTTCACAGAACATAACAGTGTTTTGCATTTAGAATTAGATTGCTCAGATATAAACTGGGGAAGGTATTAAACTTATTCAATGTAACTTCACAGGGCAAAACGGGAACATGTGGATGGAAGTTAAGGGAGCCAGTTTTGCACAATGTTGGGAAGAACTTTCTGGTAAGTCCTCTAAAAGTGAAATGAATTGCCCTGTGAAATACTAGTGCTTTCTGCCGCTGCAGGTGTTGAAGCAGATCAGCAAACATCTGTCAATTATACTACACAAGGGATTCCTAGAGTGGGTGGAACATTGGAACAGATTTGGTTCTTTGAACTCCAATTCCCAATCTAACCTTTCAGGTCAGAACACTTTAGGACATCAGATGGATAAACAATCTGCTAACAAGAAAGACATTTCAACAATTAAATACAGTATAACACATAGAAAGTGTGCTAAGTAATGGTGATACAGATAAAATATTAAGAAAGGATTGAGAGAAAAGTGCATTCCAGCTAGCAGTACAATGTAAAATTGCTTGGAGGAAGTGTTATATGAAGGATCCTAGCAGGAGTCGTATTTCAGGTGGGAGGGATAACGTGGTAAGGGATGCCTGCCTGAAAGGAGGGCATGAGCAAAGAATTAGAAGAATGGAACTCCATGAATGTCTGGTAAGAGAAGAGAAATATTCTGGAACTTTTAATTATCAGAATCTTTGTGATAAATTTGTATTTACTTTGGCTGCCAAGACCTGTCTTTCAATGCCTTAAACAAATAGTTATAACATTGTAAAATATCTGGCATACATAAAAAATAATGAAATAATGCCATTTGCAGCAACATAGATGGACCTAGAGATGATCATACTAAGTGAGTCAGAAAGAGAAAGACAAATACCATACGATATCACTTATATGTGGAATCTAAAATATGACACAAATGAACTTATCTACAAACCAGACTCCCAGACATAGAAAACAGACTTGTTGTTGCCAAGGGGGAGGGAGGGAGGTGGGGGAGGGAAGGACTGGGAGTTGGAGATTAGCAGATGCAAACTATTATATACAGGATGGATAAACAACAAGGTCCTACAGTGTAGCACAGGGAGCTATATTCAATATACTGGGATAAACCATAATGGAAAAGAATATGAAAAAGCATATATATATGTATAACTGAATCAGTTTGCTGTAATATACAGTAAGTCCCCTACATACGAACCTTCAAGTTGTGAACTTTCAAATATGAGAATGTACGTTTGCATGTCCAATCATGTAAGTTTGTTCACGTGTCTGGCATACATTGTCACATGTGGGCATCCTCTACAAGTGGTTGTGCTTTTGTGTACTTTACTGTACAGTACTGTATAGAGTACAGTAGTACAGTGTCTTTATTTTAAGCCCAGGATGTCCGGAAGCAAGCGTAAAAGCAGCGGTGATGTAGCTGGTACTACTGTACTTTTCAAGGTAATGTACTCTAAGATTAAAAATGTTTTCTTTATTTTTAGTGTTTGTTAAGTATTATTTGTGTGAAAAGTATCATAAACCTATTACAGTACAGTACTATATAGCCGATTGTGTTAGTTAGGTACCTAGGCTAACTTTGTTGGACTTACGAACAAATTGGACTTATGAACGTGCTCTCGGAATGGAACTTGTTTGTATGTAGGGGACTTACTGTATATATATATGTATGTATGTATATATATATATATGTATATATATCGCCGGCATAAATCATCAACTTCTCAATCACATTTATTTCTTCTTTGTAATCTAAAATAATCTTAGTGATAAAGATAGATAGGAGACTCCCAAATTGCTTCCAGAATTTTCCTAGATAGCAATAGGACTGTACAGCATCTGAGGACAGATTGCAGGAACTGAGTCACCACTAAGATTTATCTCAGTGCAGCTCCTTTGGGGAACCAGCCACACTGCTGTCCCTCTAGGCTTGAAGACTTTGCTCTCAGAGAAAGTAGGCTGACTCGATAAGATCCACCCAGAAGACGACCAAGCCAACCGACTGATTTTTGGCATTTTCCTAAAGTGAAAAGAAAAGCAAAATTTCCAACTAGCTAATTTGGCTACTTGTTAGTCTATCTGAAGTCTTTTGTTTCTGGAAGTTTTTAACATTCTCTCTCTGTTTTTGTCAGCAGTTTTTCTATATCATGCCTGGCTGTGAGCGTTTCATTTTTTTATTTTCTGGTTTTTATCCTGTTGGGCTTTGTAGTGCTTCTTGAATCCCTGACATGGACAGTCACAAGCTATTATTTCTAAGAGATTGTTTCTGCCCCACTTGCTGATTCTCCTGCCAGGGCACCAGTGTCTATACTCCACATGGCTTTTACTTTTTTTCCCCTCCAGTATCTTTCATCCTTTTTCTATCAGGTTTCAGTCTGATTATTTTTTCAGAACTATTTCCCAGTTTACTAATCATCTCTTCAATGTATCTAAACTTTTCATAAACTCATGTATTGAGTTCTTAATTTTGGTTATTCCATTTTCTCAGTTCTAGAGTTTCCATTTGAATCATATTTTTGTAGTTTCCAGTTCTTTGCTAAATTTCTTAGGACCCAGTTTCTTAAAATAAACATAAAACCTGCATCTGATAACTCTAATATTTAGAGCTATTGATCTGTTTCTACTGTTTTAATTTTTCTGGTCATTTGATCCTGTCAGCTGGGATGCCGGGTCACTTTAGATGAGAGATGAGGCTGGAAAGGTAAGCTAGGGCTGGTCACTGAGAACCCTGCCAATCATATGAAAGAACTTGGACTTAATTTTCACAGCAATAGAAAGGCATTGAAGGGATTTAAGCAGGCAAGTCTTTTCCGTTTACACTTCAGAAGGTGTGAGGGAATGTGGGAGAATGCATTAGAAAGCAGTAAGACTTTCTAATCTAAGCAGTAAGACACAGAGACCAGTGGGTAAGGTTTACAGGAATCTGAGAAGAGAGGGTGGCAATTAGGGGTAAGGTTTATGCTAATGGAGATAAAAAGGGTGTATATATCTAAGAGGTATTTATGGGCTAGAGTCTACATGATGATTCCCATGTTTCTGGTTTTTGGAAACTGAGTGAAGAGAAGGTGCCATTTACTAAACTAGATAAAATTGGGGGAAGTTCAAATTCAGGAGAAAGAAAAGGAGTTGATTTGGGACCTGTGGAGTTTGAGATGTTAGGGTGACTTCCTAGTTGTGAGATGTTTGTGGTCTGGACACTCGGGAGAAAATTCTGGGCCAGATATAAAGCTCTGGGAGTCATCTGCACACAGGTGAGAGTGGTATAATGCAGAGGAGTAGATGGAAGAGTACAGGTAGGGTGAGGTGTCCTGGGTGGAAGCTGTTAGAGTACAGAGCTGCTAAGGGGCAGGCGGGCTCTTGGAAGCCTGAAACAGACTGAGATGGAGTCAGCAAAGAAGTCTGTGGCAACTAGGGGAGTGGCTGTCACAGAAGCAAAGGGTAGAGATTGTTGTGAAGGGAACGTGGTCACCAGCATGAAATACCACTCAGCAAACATACTGTAAACAACTCATTGGTGTGACCCTGGTGAGGAGTGTTCTACTGGAGTGCAAGTAGAAAGCATGTTGCCGGTGGGCTGAGGAGTGGATGGGTGAAGGGGTGGAGAGCGAGCACGGGGTGCTTCTTGCCCTCAGAGTGAAGTCTGGCTGTGAGGGAAGGAGAAAGCTGAGCAGATAGGATGTATGTGAGGTTAGGGAATGTCTGATAATTTTAGGACAAAAAGATTTGACCATGATCAAATGCCAAAAGGAGGAAATTACCAGAGTGGGACAGGGTGAAGAATACAAGAGAGAAAAAGCATAATTAATAGCGAATATCTTTGAAAAGACTGGAGGATTCAGGATCTAGAACTCAGGGGACAATGTCTGCCTGAGATGCTTAGAGGCAAAGGAGAGAGATCCTTTTCTGTTGTTGTTTTTCCTAACAGAAGGGAAAAGAAGGTTGTGCTAGGGATTAATTTTGGTGGCAGGACAAAGAGAGGGTTCTTTACAGATGGTTTCTCTTTTTAGCAGGATTAGGGAGGCTTGGATATCTGCTGCAGGAAGTTGGAGAAGCAAAAACTTTCAAGCAATATGGTAGAATGGCCACATAGCATTAAAGATCCAGCTGAAATCAGATACCATGAAGTTGTGCACTGGCCCCATGCTGCAGGGTGATGAGTTCTCCCAGCAGTTGCCAGCAGTTTGGAGCAGCTGTGGAGGAAAGGGACTGTTAGATGTACCCTGAAAAAGGATTTGGGCCTGCTGGGTGCCTCTGCAGACAACAGGACAAGGCTAATGAGAATGTTGACAAGTGTGATGGACAGTGGAGATGAAAGGAAGCAAGTAGGTAGAAGGAAGTCTGAGATGGAGGTTCCAGGTCTGTTTGATGAAACAGACTCTACATTTTCTAGTTTGGGTGACTGGGATTATGATGATTTTTAACTTATATATAAGAAGACCGGTTTACTTGAGACAGTCTTGGTTTATACCTGTTTTGCTGGAGTAATTAGTAAGGCATCCCATTTCATTTCACTTTCGAGTGTCCTGGTTTGGATAATAAATGAAATGTCTTGGTATCTATATAGAGATGACATGGACCAGGCTTGGTAGAAGGGAGAAAATGAGTTTAATTTTGGACATGTTGGGTTCAAGGAGTTTATAGGAAATTCAGGTTAAAAGGTTAAGTAGACCAAACATACAGGCAGATACAACCTATACTCACCCATAAAACATAAATTAATACAGTACTAAATGACTTATAATTTAGTGATTATCTCGAGGGATTTAATACATTAAACTCCTAGAAAATATTTACATTAAATACTTGAGGGCCCTTTCTTGGTATTAAAATTTGTGGCGTTTCTGAGTGAAATGGAAAATATTAATCATGTGAGGAATCATTGTAATATTGACCAAATTGTCAATCTGGTACAACACATTAATGGACTGAGTTAAATTGGGTCATGTCTCAAAACAGCACAAGGTGGCAGCACAACTACAATAGGACATATAATTAAGCGAAAAGATCCTTTTCAGATATTCTGCAGTTAGAATAGTTATGAGTTTATAGCCATTGTACATTATATAAATTTTTCTAAATGTATTCTCTTTCATATAAAAGCAATTAATTTGTTTTATCATTATTGCCAACTTGAAGATGTGAAAATTAAAAAGTTTTATTTTGAAACGTACATTATTTTTAAATATTTAAAATAGACTAAAACACATCACTGATAGACACTCATGGCATTCTTTAGATAGCTATTAGTATCCAGGGTATATCATACAGTAGTTATAAATGTTTTATAAATTTGCATCTTGATTGGTATATTGTAGTTAGATAATTTTATTTACAGTATCTTTTTAATGCATTTATCTCACTCGTGAACATTCACTTTACAAGGGGAGTGTTCAGAAGTCTCAAGAAGAAATTCTTGTTTCATATTTTGGCTTTAATAACACAAATGTGGGAGGTGGGTAGGGTTATCTGATTTAGCCAATGGAAAATACAGGATACCAGTTAAATTTGAACTTCAGATAAACAGCAAATAATCTCTTTAGTATAAGAATGTACCATGCAATATTTGGGACATACTTATACTGAAAATTACTCAATTCTTCAATATAGTTTACATGGTAACCCAAGTAGGGGGCAACAGGAGGGAGAAGAACTAGGGGGAAAAAAAAACAAGTTGCAGAGAAATCCGGGATTCTAGACTCCAAATCTGACCTAAGATTTAGAGGTCTTCAGGACCAAGGAACCAGAAAAAGAATTATAAATGGACTTGAACTAGGCTACATTCTGTGGAGAACTTATTTATATGTTAAACTAAACAACATGGGCTAAGATTAATCAAGTACTGTGGTGAATTACTATCTACACCACACATTGGTTACTGATTTTCAAACAACAAAATGCAACAACATATATTTAAAGCTAGCTCAGTTTTGGACACAATTGAATAAATAACTGCAATTCAGACATTTCAGGGGCTTACCCATGCTCAGGGTTATCATTATGAAAATCTGTCATTAGAGCCTGAAGGCTCGGAAATGCCATTTTAATTTCATTTAATTCAACAAACATGTCTGGCACCTTCTATGTGCAGAGGACTGACTAAGACTGTGAGATATAAGAAGTAATAAAACATTGATGTTATTCATCTCGGGGGACATTTATTGTTGACAAAATGAAAGTTAAAATCATATATAAATAATGGCAAACTCATTCTTACCAATTTTTCCCTGGGTTTTAGTCCTTGGTCAACTGTTTCTCCCTTTGTTCTTCCTTGGAATGAACTCCTTTCTCTTACGTATGATTTGCAACTACCATTTTAATACTAAAGACTTCCAAATATCTATTCCAGCCATGACTTCTCCCCTGTACCTAAGTAGGTATGTTTAACTAATATGAGTTCTCGGCTGTCCCATGGGCACTTCCTATATTAGACTCACCGTTTTCTCCAGAAACTTTTATTCTTCCTTTATTCCCAATCTTAGTCAATTGCACCCCTCTTCATGTTATCATCTGCCCTTGAAACATTTACACGATCCTCAAATTCTCTCCCCCATCCAGTGTATCCTTACTAGATCGCGCCTATACTGTTCCATGTCCTTTCTAAACTCATTTCCTTCCTCCAGTCTCAATTTCCTTAAATTTGGAGATTTATTAAAATTATCAATTAATTTTATTTACATTATTAGTTTTTTACAATAATTTACACTAATTATTTACAATAATTATTTTTTAATCTGAGAAGAGTTTATGAATTTAATGACATTGAAAGATAAGAAGAAGACTGATAAGGAAACAAAGGCAGAGTCAGGGAGTGGCCTGGGGTTGGGAGGTGTTCAGACATCTGAAATATAGGCACTTGGAAGAGAAGGTGGGGAGACCCCTCCAGCCTCAAGTTTGGCATGGTACTAGGCACTGATGGAAACAACAGGAAGCATTTATAGGACACTTACTGAATGTCAGGCACTCATATCCCTCAGCTAGGTGACTGATGCAGGTCAAAGATCACTATACTCTAAGCTGCAGGGAAGTAGGGGAAGGAAACCAAGTCTCTCAATCTGGGTCATTAGTCTTAGCAATTTAAAAAGTGATGAACACATCTTTATATCACAGGAGCATCTTACAGGAGCATCAGTGGTGGCATAGCAAAGGAGTATAATCAAAGAAAATGTAAATAAATCTGAAACAACTAATAACGTGATTATCCGTATGCCCTATGTCAAATATAAAATAGGAAAATATTTAAACAAATGACTCTGATCATTTGTTTAAAAAGCCAAGGCAAATTTTCACTGTTTTTTTTTTTTCCTCCAGTTAGTTTTCCAGAATCTGTAGTTAGCATTGATGTTGAAATTTCTCTGAAACCAATTGGAAAGTACCTGAGCACACATTTAAAAAAGATGCTGGCTTTGACCCATATTTTCAACATGATGGCTAATACCTGTGCTTGTCCTATGCATACCCTGTCTTCCTCCTTCAAAACCTTGACTTAGAGGAGCTCTGGACTGAATATGTGGATTCTCACTGCTCCGTCCATCTATTTGGGGTGACATAAGGGCTCAAACCATAGAACATAAGAAGCTATAGGTGTTCTACCTGTCCAGGGGCAGCCACCCAAGCATGGTAATAAAGGGCTGAGAGGACCCAAGCAAAGAGAACAGGAGGGTTCAAAGGGATGGGCTGGGATGCCCCTTGCGATGCGGGAGGGAGATTGTGTCTGGGCAAAGCACTGGGGGGAGGGTGGAAGGACAGGTTGATCAGGCCTTGGGTTAGCAGGACCCAAGGTCCTGCACATTTCTAGAAACAGGCCTTGAGGGAATCTCTGTGGCCTCACATATGGAATGGGGATAACAGATTGAAGACCATGGAGGACTAAATCGGCTTAATTATACACTGTGGTGTGAGGGTGGGAAGGCCCCCAGATGCTTGAAATTCTTTTCACAGAAAACAAAACATTTACTTTACAGAGATAAAAGGCTTGAAATGTAAATGCATGAGTGGAACTCATTCACACTTGGGTGTAATCAGTCAGTCAAGAAATCAATAAACAGAGAAGTATCAGATTCTTGGGGTAGGGAGCGGAGGGCAGGAGTCTCAGTTTAAGAGGTGGGGCGGGGGTTGCTGCAGAGTTTGGCTAAGTGCCACGGAAAGAGACCCAGGATACTAGGAAGGCCAGCTTCACCTACTTGGCACATTTTACTAGTGATTCATGAGGTGCGTCCATCTGTCTTCTCCACTGGCTTGTGAACTCCTTGAGCCAGTGACTCTGTAACACCTAGCATGGAGCCTGGTGCAAATGGTAAGCACGAAATCATTCTGTGCTCAGACTGAATTTTAGTTCCCAACTGGTGGACAGCAACTGTGTGCAAATGAATTTTTGCTTTTCCTGCCCAGCCAAATAGACAGATTATTGGAACCCTTGCCCTCCTGGGGTTTTGGAGTGTCAGAGCTGCCCTCTCAGGCCCATCTGTGCCCACACAACCAAGAAACAAAGCTCTTACTCACTCAGCTAGGAGATGGCAAACAACGGAAGATGATTTTAAAGATGCATGCTCAAAATTCTCCTAATACAAAAACTATGAGGCGAGAACATTTTGGTTGTTTCTGTCGCTTAGAATGTACCTCAGCATCTTGCAACATTTTCCATGCATTATCATCGATGTGGGCTTTTTGATTTCTTTAGTATCAATTTTCATGGTATAAAGTGAAGGGTCCAGCACTCAGAGCTAGCACAGTGCCTGGCAAATAGCAAATGTTCAATATATTTTTGTTGAATGCATGAATGATCGATTGAGGTGATCTCCAAATTCCAAATAAGAGAGTCAAAGTGAGGAAAATTCACACCATATAGGTGGAGACTAAGCAGAAACATTATCCATAAAACTTTGTGAAAAGTTGAGGAAAATCCTGATTTATCATAAAAATAATGGAATGTTATTAACTTAATTGGATTTTATTTAATACAGTAAATGGAATTGGAATATAGTAATCAGAATTTTGGAACCAATCAAGTAAATTGTGTTCTCTTTGGGTTAAGCAAGGTTGGTCAAAAGGGAAATTTCTGTTGCCCTTATAAGACTGAGGACCTATCCCTGAATTTCCGTAATTTTTCTAGGTTATTTAGAAAACTCTGTGAGTTTGTTTGTTTTGTTTTGCAAATAGCCCCCTGGCTTTCTTGCAATACGCCCATCTCAGATATCACTCCCCTATCCCCTATTGAGCTATAAAACAATTAATAGAAGCTCAAAATAGTCCAGGAACATTTACTATTTTAAACAAACCTGGTTTTGTCTGAACATAGCTAAGAACTTTTCAGCCCCAGCAAAGCCCCCTCCAGGTCTCCACCACTGAAAAAGCCATTATGCAGAGCTCTTACAATACAGCCAAGAACCCAGTAGCATCAGGCCATTTCAGAAAGCTTGGCTGGTTCTCTCTTGTAGAGTTTGTTCTTCTCTAGTATCAAGTCGCCTGAAACCGTTAAAACTTCTTGTAACGGTTTTCCAATTCATGACTAAATTTCTACTTTGAGGACCTCTGACTTTTAGGCAATTTCTCACTAAAATGAATCTATGATTCACGCTAGATCACAAGGATGATCAGATGAAATCGTTAACAGAATGCTGTGTTTCTGGTGGATAATAACTCATTGGAAATAAGAATTAAGATAATATGCTTTATTTTACATGATTGTTGATGTTGATTCCAGCCATTACCTCCGATCAAGTCAGGCTATAATTTTGTGGCATTAATGAAGAAAGACTTAATGAGCAGCTCTCCTTTCACAGCGTAGGTCTCGTTGTTGTACACAAAACCAAAGTCCCCTAAGCAGGAAGGTTGCATTCCACACGAGCAGGCCTAACTTGATTTGTGGATTACACCTTCAGAGCTCAGCAAGCAACAAATTAATCATTTTTTTTCCCCAACTGAGGCATTTTTCCTTCCAATCTGAATTTCAGAGCTTGTCTTGATTAAGGCTGATGTGCTGAACGCTGTTGCCATTAAGTCATGTATCTTACAAAGAGCCAACTGGAGTAATAATTCATATATATCTCCCAGAGAAAAGTTTTTCAAAAGTCTCTGTGCAATATTCCGATGGCTTAATCTCCTATGATATCCTGATGATTTTAATTAATTAATTAATTTATTTTTGGCTGTGTTGGGTCTTCGTTGCTGTGTGGGCTTTCTCTAGTTGCCGCGAGCGGGGGCTACTCTTCGTTGTGGTGCGCGGGCTTCTCATTGTTGTGGCGCACAGTCTTCAGTAGTTGTGACACATGGGCTCAGTAGTTGTGGCTCTCGGGCTCTAGAGCACAGGCTCAGTAGTTGTGGCGCATGGGCTTAGTTGCTCCGCGGCATGTGGAATCTTCCAGGACCAGGGCTCGAGCCTGTATCCCCTGAATTGGCAGGTGGATTCTTAACCACTGCACCACCAGGGAAGCCCCTGATGCTTTTTTCCAACAGTGGCTTTCCTTGTAATTCTTCTTGCTTAAGATTTTTTTCTAGCATGTCGACTTAGAAGCAATGTTCCTGCTTCAAAACTACATATGAACAACAGGTATAGATGAAGTTGTTCTACATGCTGATCATTAGTGTCTGAGAGCAATATTCTGTAAAACATACCTCACTACCCAAAAGTAATTTTTACTCTTATCCTTTTGCATTTAGTGAAAAAAATCTAAAGATTATGTAATAATATGTGCTAGTATCAGCGTGCTAACCTTTTAAGCTAATCATTAGTTACCCACTTAAAATCAGTAACAGTAAACTTTATAGAAATTTATTTCCATTTGAGAAAGTGATTCAAGATTCAAACTCTCCCCATCCTTTTTTAAGCTAGGTCATGACATCTCTGCCAAAAACCAATCCTGTATTAGAAGCGAGTTATGGTTATTAGACTGTATCCTCATGGAGGCAGAAAGTTGATGGTAAATTACCCAGTAAAGAGTAAACTGATTTTAAATGCAGCTACCGGGAATTTAATCAACCATTAAGTGGTGCCTTGATTTTTAAATTATACGAAAGTCAGCTGCTGTATTTTCTACTCTGAGTACCTACCCCAACGTCTGGCCTGCAGTTAGTGTTCAATGACAACAAAATAGAAATCTCAGAATTTTTTACTAAGAGGCTGGTGAGAAAGCTTTCTTTGACTTGTCCACTAGGTGGCACATAGGGACCGTGCTTCACACGTGGAGCCGTCACAGACCCTCCCATTCATAGTGTAAATAAAGAGCTGCATTATTAATTTATACCATCGCGTCCACTCTACACCTAATATTTGTTTAACCAGCTGTTTCCTCCAATCCTCCTTAAACACTATTGATTAAAATCCTAAGAATATTCAGGTTTCCATTCCAGTTTTTCCCCAACAATATATCGTTACCTTTAAATAACAGACTAAATACATTTAAATACCATAGGCTAAGAACTAGGGTTACTAATAAGGAATACAGGAGGTCGGAAAATTAACTAAAGGTAACAGAAGACTATAATGTAAAGGTTATTTTCAAATTTGCTCTGCATTTTGCTGGAATTTTAACTGGTGGAATACCATTATTTAAAAAATGTAACCTGGAAAATAAAACATGCATGGGGCAAAAGGAAGTGAAAAGAAAACCATTTCTGAGAAAGGGAGTTATTTTCTGAATATGCCTCTTGTTCATCTTTACAAAGATGAAGTGCTGTGCTACCTTAAGATTCAAAGACTTCTTCAACTACTCAGAAAATACCGACATTCCACATCCAAGATGCTAAAAGGCAGGACTGTTTAGTAGACCATCTATTCATAAAGCATCTTTCTGAGTTCGCCGAATGTATTTATCCTGGATGTGTTACCAGCTCCCAAAGGAAGGAAAAGGAAGTGAAACCACTAGGGATATAATGAATCGATTCTTCTCTGTGAAAGTATCTTCAGTTCTTCTAAATTACAGTGTCAGTCATTCCTCTGAGAGACAGGGCCTAGCTGACAATAAATGGCTCACTTTATAAGAACATGATGTTCCCCTCTTGCTTGTTTCTCACAGAAAGCCCAAGCCCACTGAACACTCCTCGTTGGAATACTGGCCTCTAGGTTCATTCTCTTTGGAGACCAGTGGTCTGGAGGTTGTTGGGTTTCTCTTGATCATTAAGTTACAGGTAAACAAAATTACTTCTTATCTAGTTTTCCCATTTTTAAGCTGTTTTCAATTTTCTGAAGAGATTACCAAAACATGTAGTCATTCTCTTAGCTTAAAAATTAAATTATTAAGAACATATAGTCCCGAAGTGTCTAAAGGCTAAAGCTTAAATGCTCAACCAGCATTTGGCTTACATTCTATTTTACTGAATGAAAGAAAAACTTCTTTATTCATAAAAATATATGGAACTGAAGTTAAAAACTGTTGTAAGGATTAAGAAATATCACACTAAAAGTTATCCAAAGAGAACTACTATGATGTATTTTTGGTGGAACGATATTCCCATTTTATGAGTCCATTAAAATATCTAAGTCACTAAAGTGTATAAAACGACTGCAAATTTAGTACACTGAAATAATCAAATGGAAATGGTTACCAGAAACTACATTTGTAATGAATAAATATTACATTGCGTTCAGAAATTAATTCACAGGCTTTATTTCTTAAGAACCATTAACTTCCAAGAGGTATGTTTGATTTTATGACATCACGCTGGAACGTGTACAGGAACACTTTCCACCCTAAAAACTCCCAAATGTATTGGCTACTTTGTGTATTTTTCCAGGGGTAAATGAAAATAAAATAACTTATTTTCAAAATAATAAACCATCTTATTTGGAACACAACAGTCATAGTCAATGGAAGAGAACAACTTCATTTCAACCCAAAAGAGTTCAGATTTGCTTAAGATGGTAAATAAACAGTCTCAACACAAATAATCCCTTTAAGCACCTTTTAAAAGTAATCTTACCAACCATGACTTAAAAAATCTTCTTTTCAGTGCATTAATATTATCTACCAACATCATTCTATATATGAACAGCATCATAATTCTGTGATCTTAATTTCACAGTTAAGTTGAGAAGAGCAGACCAAAACTGGTAACATCTCAAAGATTATCAATCTAACAGGTATTACCTATGATTACAGTAACTTTCTTTTTCACGTAAACTTACATATTCTCTAAAAGAAAACTCATACATGTGGAATGGACCTTCCCATTCCTCAGCATTTTCTTCAGTCTATACTATCCTTTTTTTCAGGTGTTATAAAAATGTTTGTTGAAATACAGATGGAAACGCTGCCACTTGGAAACCATGCATCTACCAGATTTATATAGTAGCAGTAGCAAAAGCTGGGATACTGGACTTAATTCTTGCCCCAGTTGAGACTGAGCTTGTTTACTGCAGTACAGTATTTTATCTGACAATACGCATCTTAAAAAAAGTTGAGATGTCAGGTTAAACTCAAAAGAAAATTAAAGAAAAGTTATTTTAATGTATACATATATCATGATATGCATTGCTCTCTGAAATCTTAAAGGTATCAAGGTTTGACAGAAAGAGTTAAAAAATTATGGAAGTTTTACCTTGTCCTAAAATCCAGAAGTTCAGATGCTCTCAAGTCCTGCTGAAGTTGGAGCCTGGAGATCAAGTGAAGCTAGGGCTCTTTCCCCTCACCTTAAGTTTGTTTCTGGGTAAGTGTGTGTGCTTGTGTGAGTGTGTGTGTGTGTGTGTGCCTGCGCCGCGCAGAATGTCTCTTTGTGGCGCTGGATGGCAGAGGTCCTGGTCCTGGGAAGAAGGAGGCACTTTCTCACCAAGAGCAGAAGAAAAGCAAAGCAGCGTCACCAGGAAAGTTCTCCTCCCAGATCCCCTAATTACAGCCTAACGTGCACTTCATGCAAACTTCAGGGAGGAAAGGAGGGGCAGCTCAGTGCCCAGACCTTGTGAAACAGCAGCCTGTTAGATGACTTTGCCCTCTGCTCCGATCCCCGAGTAACCCGCTCCTCGGGGGTTCAGGCAAAGAGGTAGCTAAAACCACAAGCCCCCCACTCACAGCACACCTCCTGGATCTGTCCAGAGGGGATGGGGCAAGGGGCTTGTGGAATGATCGTGCGGCAGCGGGGTGAGGCAGACAAGCGAGGACAGTGAATTTTCATTTTGCTTTTTAGCCTCTGCTTAAAAGGAAAATCCAAAGGTAGGAGAGGTCCTCGCTTTCCCGCCTCCCTCTCCCCAAAGTAGATCCAGCGTAACCAAGTAGAAAGGTAATTATGACAACAGCGGATAAAGCTTCCTAAACTTGAGGTACCCTTTCACCCAAATTGCCAGAAGTATGCTTTCTTGTTTACTGGACTCAGTATTGATATTGAGTTTGAATCTCCGTTAACAAACAAACAACTGCTGTCGTATCCCTGGGTGACAGAGCTCAAAGAACCTAGATTTATTTATAGAGTGAAGAATGCGAGGGGCAGACAGGATGGGTGGGGTTGGTTTATGGATCCATACCCAGGATTAGAACCAGATGGGTACAGGGCGCGCGCACGCACACATTCGCGCGCGCGCCCGCCCTTAAAATAACCACTGGGGAAGATGCTGGGACGCGCGGGAAAACGCCTCCTGAACAAATAGACATTTATTTATAACTTCTGGGAGAGTATATAGGTCCATTGATTCCCGCTTTGAGTAACCAAGGGTTTTGGAGAGGAAATGGCTTCATATTTCAATAACAGAGCCACCTTTGATGGAGCCTAGGAGAGGAAAAAAAGAAACATACCGCAGGAAGCAAACGGCTGTTGCAGCCGCCGGGAGGAGGGAGCAGGGCTGGCCCGGGGATGAGGACAAGCAAACAAGCCCAGAGGCCCCTGGCCAGGGAGGAGGCGACACGCAGGCCGGTCCGCCTGGGGGCCTCGGGTGCAGGCACCCTGGGCGCAGGGCGCTCAGGGGCGTCCAGGGAATCGGGGCTGCGCTCCCGGCTCTCGCCCTCCGGCTTGGGAGGCGCAGGCCGGGCTGCGGGCTCGTCACGTCGGCCGCCGCTCAACTGGTGCACTGGAAGGGCAGGGGAACCGGTGGGGCAGAGGTTCTGGAGAGCCAGAGGACTGATGGAGCAGAGGGATTGGTGGGGCAGGGAGACTCGTGGGGAGATGATGTAGTGGGGTGGGAGGCACGGGGACCAGTGAGGCAGGGACGCCGGTGGAGCAGGTGACTCGTGGGGCTGATGAGCTAGTGCGGCAGGGGGACAGGTGAGGCAGAGGCGCGAGTAGGGCGTTGCGCGCGGCCTGAGCTGCGCTGGAGGCGGCGAGCGGCGCTATTGTCTTGGAGATAAAACCTAAGCAGTGTTGGCGGCTTCCTCTTAGAAGAGAGGCGGGAAAGAGGTCTTTAAAAAAAAAAAAAAAGTCTTCTTTCCCGCTTTTCCCTGATGTATTTCACCGGTTCCTGCCCCCAGGCTCACCCTTGCCATTCGGGTCTTTGGTAAATTAACAAGTGCCTGTTGAAAAGATTTTATTCCAAAGACAAACCGAACACCCACCAAGTCTGACTGGATGAATACAGTTATATTGGAAATGAAATAATTAAAAACGAATCCTCCAGCAGGCAATTCTACACTTTTCTTGTAATTTCAAAACCAGGGCAAGGCGCCTTTTTTCATTTTTTCTGTTTGTCCTCACAGGCAACAGGCCGCTCTAGGCTTTGCAATTTTATGTCGTTAATTTCGTAGCTATTGAGACAGCTGTTACACTGTAGGCCTCACATTAACTGCCAATAAAAATAAGATACATCTCTGCCTTTCAACTGTGAAAGAGTTTTTATGCTATTTCTTGTAAATGTTCAGGATGGTATGTATTTTAAGGAACATAAAGGAATTGGACTTAAGAACAAATATCCTACATTTTTTACATTAAAGCTCCACAAAGGTGGTGAAGCTGGTGGTACGTGGCTATGAAATGATATAAATATAGTTAGAATACTGATCTTGTTCCCTCAGCTTAAACACCTAATCTCTGGGAGTTGCCTGGGCAGTAAATCAGATTAGCTGGTCCATCCATCATGGCACGTGTTTCTTATTCTGCCGTCTTCTCCGTCCATATACTTATTCCAGCAGAGCATTAAGAGAATGTAATGTGTTCTCTTCAGAAATTGTTTATTAGCCACATAAGACCATCCGTTTTGCATTTTAGATCACAGTGAGTTGTACCAGAATTTTTTTTTTTTCCAGGTAAACCCATACCAATTGAGATAGGCTTCCAGACTCATCTCGTCAATCCTTCCTCGCCCCTATTTCCTATCTTCCCAGATAGGCCAGTTGCTGGTTGTGTAGTCAGGCCTCCTGAGATGGCTATTCTCTTGCTCTCTCTACATCCCCTGCTGGACCAGTCCCTACTTTACTTAAATCCTACTCACCTGAGAGATCCTCCTACAAACTTGCCTCTAGCCGCAGCTAGTGATTGTTCTAATCTTTAGATCAGAACACCTCCACCTGGATAGTTTACTAAAGGGGAGGCGAGGGGCGTGCCCCTCTGCTGGTTTCCCTGGTAACTAATGAGCCAACCTGACTTCAATTCCCCCTATAATTGGTAACCTCCCCTTCCCCCGGGAGCCAAGACTGCTGCCGTGCTCTGCGCGATGCGTGCTGCACTCGATGGGGTGCTGCTCCAGGACCTTGCTTCCGACATGTAAGATCCTCCCCTCTCCATTAAACCAGGGGCCCCCAAACCCTGGGCCGCGGACCGGTAGGAACTGGGCCATGCAGCCGGAGGTGAGCGAGCAAAGCTTCATCTGCGGCTCCCCATTTCTCCTCCCCGGTCTGTGGAAAAACTGTCTTCCCCGAAACTGGTCCCTGGTGCCAGAGAGGCTGGGGACCGCTGCATTAAACCGCTGACGTCTCTGGCACTGACTCCAGGCTCTCACTTAGGTCGAGGCTCAGCATGTACAAGGCTTGTAGGCCTGTGGGGTGCAGCCCAACACTAGCCTTTGTTAAAAGATCCCCAGTACAGTGTTTTTAATCACAGGTACTTGATTAAACCTGTCAGTAGTGTAGATTTGATTTTACTGATATTGACGCATGTATTGATATTATATACATTTCGATTCACTTGGGGGTTCACATGGTGTATTATTTAAAATTTACACTGGAATTAGCTCTAAGTCTTTTAAAAAAAGATTTTTGTGTTTAGTTAATGTTCAGTTTTGTAACTATTTATAGAGGTATACATTACTTTGATCAGTCATTATAATTATGCGTCAGGGCAAAGTCATTATAATAAGCTTTGGTTTAAAAAATCACATCAAGTAAGTAAATTAGTACAAATCTATTTTCATGACTAAATAATTTTACAAAGGTATAAGTTGTAGAAAAATATTAGAAGACACAAATGTCTTTTCAAGGAAAAGCATATCAAAAGAGTATTCTGGGTATGAAGATTCCTTCTAATTATTAACATTAATAATGCATGTGGAAATGTTCCCGAATGCAAGTTTGTGTGCCCCATGCATGGTGAGGCCAAACAAACCTTGGAGTTTGGAGCAGAGAAAGGTTTATTGCAGGGCCAAGCCAGGAGAACAGGTGGCTCGTGCTCACAACCCCAATCTCCCCCATGGTTTTCTCGGAGAAGGTTTTATAGGCAAAATGTGGAGTAGGGGCTGCCAGGTGTATGACTTTTTTCTGATGGGTTGGTGGTGAGGTGACAGGGTGTTGCTTCCCGGAACCTGGTCCTCAGCCTGAAGTTCCCATCCTCCACCAGGGTAGGGGTCTTAGTTCCTGCAGAAGAACTCAAAGATATTGTTATGTATATCCCTTCAGCGGGGGCGGGGGGGGGGGGACTGGGGAGGGGGAAACAGGGACCCTGACCCATTGCTGCACTATTGCTTCTTGACTGTTCCTCCCCTGTTTCTGCATTCCCTCACATCCCTGATTAGCTATTGTTTGAATCTGCCCTTTGGAACTCAGGTAAGATCTAGGAAGCTGAATGAAACCTACTTCCTACAAACAAGAAACTGGGGGACACGGAAAGGATTTGTACCTGGGAGGGCCCCAGAGGGTCCTGCTGAATTTCAGAAACATGTCTTTCATGGGCTAATGAAGTATTTTGTTTTTGTTTTGGAGAAGGCAGGGAGAGCAGCTTTCTTAAATTACAAGGGAAAAAAACCCCAAATATTTTCTTCAAAATTAATTTTCAAAATGACTTATATGCTTAAAATTCATGTGAAGTTTTACCTTAAATTACCTGGCTAAGTGCTAGAGATACAGAGCCTAGAAATTAAATGGCAAATCAAGGTTCTGGAAAAGCCAATACCAATTTAGAGCTAATGGATATTGAAAAGACCTTGTTTTGCATAATGCAAAAGTATTTTTTAAGAATGAAAAATAGGTCAGAATGGTGTTATAAAATGTAACTTCACCTTCTTTTGCTAATGGTAAGACAATTTGAGTAATGGGGTTGAACCAGATAAAATGGGATATTCAACCTTTTTTTTTTTAAAATTTTTATTGGAGTCTAGTTGCTTTACAATGTTGTGTTAGTTTCTGCTGCACGACAAAGTGAATCAGTTATACATATACATATATCCACTCTTTTTTAGATTTCTTTCCCATTTAGGTCACCACAGAGCACTGAGTTCCCTGTGCTATACAGTAGGTTCTCATTAGTTATCTATTTTATATATAGTCATGTATATATGTCAATCCCAATCTCCCAATTCATCCCACCCTTCCCCTTCCCACCTTGGTATCCATAAGTTTGTTTTCTACATCTGCGACTGTATTTCTGCTTTGCAAATAAGTTCATCTGCACCATTTTTCTAGATTCCACATACAGTATAAGCGATATTATATGATATTTGTCTTTCTCTTTCTGACTGACTTCACCCTGTAGGACAATCTCTAGGTCCATCCATGTCTCTGCAAATGGCATTATTTTATTCCTTTCATGGCTGAGTAATATTCCATTGTATATATATGTACCACATCTTCTTTATCCATTCCTCTGTCAATGGACATTTAGGTTGCTTCCATGTCCTGGCTATTGTAAATAGTGCTGCAATGAACATCGGGGTGCATGCATCCTTTCAAATTATGATTTTCTCCGGATATATGCCCAGGAGTGGGATTGCTGGGTCATATGGTAGCTCTACTTTTAGTTTTTTAAGGAACCTCCATAGTGGCTGCACCAGTTTACATTCCCACCAACAGTGTAGGAGGGTTCCCTTTTCTCCACACCCTCTCCAGCATTTACTGTTTGTAGATTTTTTGATGATGGCCATTCTGACTGGTGTGAGATGATACCTCATTGTAGTTTTGATTTGCATTTCTCTAATAATTAGTCATGTTGAGCATCTTTTCATATGTTTTTTGACCATCTGTATGTATTCTTTGGAGAAATGTCTATTTAGGTCTTCTGCCCACTTTATGATTGGGTTGTTTGTTTTTGGATATTGAGCTGCATGTGTTGTTTGTATATTTTGGAGATTAATCCCTTGTCAGTTGTTTTGTTTGCAAATATTTTCTCCCATTCTAAGGGTTGTTTTTTCATTTTGTTTATCGTTTCCTTTGCTATGCAAAAGCTTTTAAGTTTAATTAGGTCCTATTTGTTTATTGTTCTTTTTATTTTCATTACTCTAGGCAGTGGATTGAGAAAGATCTTGCTGTGATTTATGTCAAAGAGTGTTCTGCCTACGTTTTCCTCTAAGAGTTTTATAGTATCCGGCCCACTCCATCTTAATGATTTATTCAGTTCTCATTTCTCACTCAGTTTTGAACGTTTCCTGCTGTTTGTTCTCCCCGCCTCCAGTCTTGCACCCTTATGGTTCTACCCTCTGGTCAGAACAATAAAACTCAAATCTGAACACAACACATCTAAATCATTCAATGACTCTCCACTAATGCCTTTCACCCCCTCCTCTGTTTTCATTATGTTGTTACAATCCTATCCGTCTCCTTGGTTAACCTCCCCAGGTCCTTCAAGACACAGTTCAGGTGTCACCTCCCCAAGGGAGGAAAAAGGATACAACAAATGTCCCTCCTGAGTACTCCTGTAGCACCTTGAATTTATATCCATCACAGTTCCCGTCACCTTATTCTAAAATGGTTTACATCCTTATCCCCTATCCCAAAGTTTACTTTGAGCGAAGACTTTTGTTTTCTGGCATCCCCGGCACCAAACACTGGGCGTAACATATATAAGTTATTTGTAGGTAAATGGGGAAGGAAATAGAAGGTGTTATCCAAAGTTTAAGTACTTATGATAGTAACAGAAATGTCCAATTTCTAAATGCAGTTTTAGCTTTATTTATCTTGGGGATTAATGCTTTGCTGCATGGCGTTTTCTTTAATTCAAATGTTATATCAACACTGCTCACTCCTATTAGATGGGTTAAGCTATCCCAGTCTCTTTTGTTTCCTTCTTCCCATCTCTCCTGCTTTCACACTTATTTCTACTTTAAAATAACTGTTTGAAAAGATGATGTAATGATGATATAAAAATATTCAAGAAGAAAAAAATCTTATTCTTATCATCAAAATACATTTTTTTTGCATCTTTATTGGAGTATACTTGCTTTACAATGGTGTGTTAGTTTCTGCTTTATAACAAAGTGAATCAGTTATACATATACATATGTTTCCATATCTCTTCCCTCTTGCGTCTCCCACCCTCCCTATCCCACCCCTCTAGCTGGTCACAAAGCACCAAGCTGATCTCCCTGTGCTATGCACTGCTTCCCACTAGCTATCTATTTTACGTTTGTTAGTGTATATATGTCCATGCCACTCTCTCGCTTTGTCACAGCTTACCCTTCCCCCTCCCCATATCCTCAAGTCCATTCTCTAGTGGGTCTGTGTCTTTATTCCTGTCTTACCCCTAGGTTCTTCATGACATTTTTTCTTATTAAATTCCATATATATGTGTTAGCATATGGTATTTGTCTTCTTCTTTCTGACTTACTACACTCTGTATGACAGACTCTAGGTCCATCCACCTCACTACAAATAGCTCAATTTCATTTCTTTTTATGACTGAGTAATATTCCATTGTATATATGTGCCACATCTTCTTTATCCATTCATCCGATGATGGGCACTTAGGTTGTTTCCATCTCCGGGCTATTGTAAATAGAGCTGCAATGAACATTTTGGTACATGACTCTTTTTGAATTATGGTTTTCTCAGGGTATATGCCCAGTAGTGGGATTGCTGGGTCATATGGTAGTACTATTTGTAGTCTTTTAAGGAACCTCCATACTGTTCTCCAAAGTGACTGTACCAATTCACATTCCCACCAGCAGTGCAAGAGTGTTCCCTTTTCTCTACACCCTCTCCAACACTTAATGTTTCTAGATTTTTTGGTGATGGCCATTCTGACTGGTGTGAGATGATATCTCATTGTAGTTTTGATTTGCATTTCTCTAATGATTAATGATGTTAAGCATTCTTTCATGTGTTTGTTGGCAGTCTGTATATCTTCTTTGGAGAAATGTCTGTTTAGGTCTTCTGCTCATTTATGGATTTGGTTGTTTGTTTTTTTGTTATTGAGCTGCATGAGCTGCTTATAAATTTTGGAAATTAATCCTTTGTCAGTTGCTTCATTTGCAAATATTTTCTCCCATTCTGAGGGTTGTCTTTTGGTCTTGTTTATGGTTTCCTTTGCTATTCAACCATTTTTGACCTACCAAAAAAGGCAATTCATCTGGCTTAACCTAGCACAGACTTAAATATGTGCATAGTATAAACGTAGCAGGAACATTTAAAAATATCGGTATAAAATATCATGAATCTTTAATGTGTGATAAATTTGCAAACAGAGTGGTATTCCTCCTGGCATATTACACTTCTAATGAAATATACATTTATATTCAAATGGAGATTATCTAAATTCATCTTCTTTTCAAACTCTGAAAGTGGCTGCTCTATTATCTACTGAATTTCAGAGAACTCCCTCCCAGTGAATTTGTGTTTCCTGGAATTTTTGCCTCAGACTAATATCATACCTGGTGGAACATCTGCTAGGAAAAAGGTGCAGCTATGTGCACTCTGAGGTACTGGGATGGGGGTGGGGAGGAAAGCCATTTGACCTTTCCTGTCTGAGGGCTCGTAACTTCATTAAAGCATCCCTTGGGCTTATGGGCATAACCGTGAGAAAGACATCATTTGTAATTAAGTCGTTCCCACTGGCTATATTCCTGTTGAACTCCATGATTAAGATACAAATTCAATATTTTAAATGGTCACAAAGCATTTGATAAAAGGTTATTTTGCTTTTAATGCAATGGGTGGGATGACTTTTCAAGGGCCCACTTTTTGTACTCTCACTCTCAAAAAGTGTCCTGCAGAGAGACTCTTCAAAGGGCAAATGAAGTAATTAGGCAATAAATTGTTGAAATGTTAAGAGCAGAGATGTTCCAGAAGCTACTGAGGCCGCGTGAACATCATACCAAGTGATAAATATTCTCAACTCTGAGAAGTTAAGTGCCTGCATGTTCTCTGGCTTGCCTGTTGGATTGGTTTTGGTTTCACAGCATCTTGTAATCTATTGTTCCCTCAGTGTGTTTCTTTTGTCCAGAATGCCCAAACTCTTTCTTTAATTTTTCAGTACATTGATGTCTATTTGATTATTAACTAGGTTACTAGGTTATACTCATTTTGCAGTAGGGCCCAGATTTAGTCCCATCTCCTTTGTTGTGCTGTTAATTGTTAAGAAACTTCTTCCCCCACTCACAATCCCATATTACTCTTAAGAGCACTCATTGGCCAATTTTAAACTACCTTGCATTTTATTTATATTTTCATGTATTTAGTTTTTTTTAAATCAGGTGTACTGTAAACTCTCTGAGGGGCAACATAATATCTTTGCATCTTCAGTTTCTAGCACACAGCCTTGCTGGTAGAAGCTGATCAAAAAATATTTATTGCTGTTGTTGAAGATGACAGTGTCATCTTTTATATTCAGGAGAGACAATAAGAACAAATGAGGAAAGCTAGTTATTGAACAAGCTAGTTCAGGGTATTTTGCATCTAATAGCCAGTGGCATAAATAGTAAATCATCAGAGGTTGATTAATAATTTGTATCATTGTTATTGATCTCATAGAATTAAAGGAAACATAATACATATTTTTCTTCCATGCTTGGCTGATGAGTGATTGTATAAATGATAATCAACAAAAGTAAGATATTTTACTCTTAAGAAACTAGGTTGACGTTAGTCATAAAATAAGGTTATTGTCTTAGAATTACAATATCAGCCACTTGAATATTGATTTTTTTGCTTGTATTTATAGTTATTTTAAATTTAGGCCAATTATAACTATCAATAAATGTAGTCCTTATTGTATTTTCTTTTTGCTCCCTGTAACCTTCAGAGTAAAGGATGTCAAGTCTAATTGAGCTGAAGTGATTTATATACAGTTCTTTTTAGGGTAAAACGGGTGAATTAGCTAATGCATCAAGGTTGGCATAGGGCAGGACTACTCAGGAGAGACTAAAGTGTAGGGCTTTGCTTATTGGGAAGTGAAGGAAAAGCCCAGCCTTGTCAGAAAAATGGAGAGAAAGACAGGAGTATATTGTATCAGAAACCTATGGAGAAGAATTTCAAAAGGGAGAGACTGGTAAAGTGCCAAGCTTAGAGACAGTTCTACTAGAGACTAGAAGAGAATATTAACCTAAATACTTAGAATAGCATGCCTCTTAGTAAATTTTGACTTAAGTGGTTTGGAATAAACATCTGGATGTTTTTAAAATTGTCTGTATCGGTCTATGCTAAACTTGATAGGTAAAATCTATTTTTTTTCTTAATATCACCAGAAATACAGAATTAATCCTTTCTTTACATACAGGTTTTAGGCAGGCACTAGGCAGTATTTAAAATAGCTAATATACCTATCAATATCTTTATATTCATGTATCTATCATATGTATATCCCCCTCCCTTTTTTTTTTTTTTTTTTTGCATTAAGTTCATTAGAAAGCTCACATGTGGTCTATTTTAAGCATTGAGGAAGTAAAAGGATTTTGGAGGGAGCCTTTGAACAGTACATGCGGAAATAGTCTTACATGCATTTATCTTAAACTTCCTTTCACAGACTAGTTCAGCCAATTGATTCTACTGTAAATAGGAAATCTGCACTTCTTCCTTAACCACAATCTAGTTGTTCCAACATATGGCTAAATTAAGGCACGAAAGGTTAAATTGGAAGGAAGAAGACTCTTATGAATAAACAAAGAAAGGAAAAAGAGGAAGTATTTCTCCATTTTGTGTCTAATTGCTACTGGCCTTGTTGCTGAATGCACCGCAGATCTTCAGTAATCCTGCCCTAATGGCAACTAGAGAATATTCGCTTGCTGGTGCAAATGCCTGGTGTTGGATCTCTTTTGAGCTTAAAGGCCGGTAATTTGGGAACATGAAAAATTTGCAAAGTTGAGGTGCCTATTATCTCATCTTGTATATGGAAAGAAATGTCAGTAACTTTAGAATCTGGTGATCTCTAGGAATTTTTTCCCTATTAATGTTCTCTATTCTAAACTCTATTGACCCCCTTCCAGTAACACTTAAATAGAAAGTGTTTAGAATGAAAAGTAAGCTGAAACGATTTAATTCAATCCTTCACTTTCTGGATAAGTAAACTGAGTCTGTTCAGATTAAGGAATTGTCCCCAATGTTACGCACATATCCTGATGTAAGTCTGTGAATTGTCAGAGCCACCCATTTCTGCGAATCAGAGTAGTACTTAGGATGCAATTGTGACCAATGTACTTCTTTTAGAACATAGCTAAGAATGAATTATTTCTTCCTCTCCATTTATTACCTTATATCTCTGTTATGGAACTTTGCACAGCTCAACTCATCAGCTAGGTATATATCTATCTCTCATTATACTGTGAGCACATTGCTTGTTCATGTCTAATTCATTCTTAAATCTTCCAGTGTTGCCTCCACCCCATCCCAAGCACAGTGCCTTGCCCACGTAGGGGTAGAGAAAAGCTTGCTGAATTGAATCACGTCAAAACCATAGAGAAAGCATGTTAGCAGGGAGAAATCGGAAAGTGATTTCTAGTCGAACTTTTCAGGTTTATCTTTCATTAAAAAATAGCCATACGTTTTGATTTAAAACCCAGCTTGACTCATTTTTGTGCCCTTTATTTCTTCCCTCTTAGTTTCTCTCTTCAGCATCTTAATGCCTCGCCACACAAATGCTTGATCTTTCCTGCTAGTTGGAAATTACCATGTCAGTAATCTGTTGACTCTGGAGGGAAGTCTGAAATGTTTCTCACACCTGTCACCTCTTTTGCATTTTGAATATGCCTTTCTTATTTGATCCCTACTCTTTTGTAGTAGCATCCTGGTGCCTTCCCCGACTTAGTTCTCCTTTGCAGGGGTCCATTTCTACATGCCTGTAATGCTATTTTCCTCTGCCATAGCTCTGAACATAGCACTTCCTTCATCAAAAACTTTGATAAGGCTTGCTGGATAGCTGAGTTCTAAAAACTTAAGATGTGTATTTAGTTTTGTGACCTATACATTAAAATCTACACTGCTTTACTGTAGTTGGCCTGAGAGTGGCATTCTTTACTCTTGTGTGTAAAGCAGTTTCAACTTGATCCAGAGGTAGTTTCTATAGCCTCCAAACAAAGCAGTTCAGAATGCCACTTAACTGCTTTGTTTGGAGGCTATAGAAACTACCTCTGGATCAAGTTGAGTGAATATATCAATAGTGGTTCATCAGACTCTGGCAACTCCTAAAATATATATTTTTCATTACTAAATTACTGTGCATGAATGTTTCTTAAATAGGTCTCTGCTGAATGGAATTTTGTACTCCAATTTCATAGATAGTCACTATGCTCCATTTCTGTATATCTAGGCTCATAAAATAATAGACAAATATTTGTAGAGCAAAAAGTATGCTTGATAATTTTGTATTATGGTTTGATCACTTTGTGGATTTTCTTGTGGATAAAAGGCTTTGTGTTATTTGAGTGTTACTTATTATTTGAGTACTACTATTAGAATTGTGTGCAGAGAGTTCAGAAGCCCCCTCCCTCAACTGGAATATTTGTAAAAAACTAACAAGCAAACAAACTGTGTGCATGGCCTTCTTGAGATTCTATTTCTTTTAAAAAGACAATTTTTTAGAGCAGTTTTATGTTCATAGCAAAATTGAGAGGAAGGTATAGAGATTTCCCAAATACCCCCTGCCCCGACACACGCAGAGCCTCCCCCATTGTCCACAGCCCCCATCAGAGTGGTATATTTTTTACAAATGATGAAACTATATGGACACATTCTTATCATCCAAAGTCCATAGCTTACATTAGTGTTCACGCTAGGTGTTGTATATTCTGTGGATCTGGACAAATATATAATGACATGTACCTGCCATTTCAGTATCATAGAATATTTTCAGTGCCCTAAAAATCCTCCGTGTTCCACTTATGCATCCCTCCTTCCACCTAACCCCTGGCAACCGCTGAGTTTCCATTTTTAATGCCTCTAGATAATTTAAGAAGCTAACAGTGAGCTTCTGTGAGATCCCATACTGAATGAAAATTTATAGTCCCAGAAGCCACTTAAAAAACACAAATTAGGGAGCTTTAAATACATGTTATTTATTTCAAAATATGTCTAATATTGTCTAGTTCTATACAGAAGGGAAAATAAAAGTTTTGAGGTAAAATAATTCAGTATATCAGGAGTATATTCCTGTCTCTTAAATGAGAGTAAAGCTTCATTACTGCCTAGTACACTGTCATGCAGCCTGCTTCACTACTACTGATATTCACTAACTAACTTTCTTTCAATCTTTATTAATGGTATTATTTTCTATTTTGTAATTTTGCTATTAAAAATCATGAATTGTTTTAATCAACTACATAACTTAAAGTGAAATTAAGGTTCACAGCATTATTTTCATTTCAACATAAAATATGTATGTCATTTGTGACTACCCTTTTATAAGCTAACTATGAAAATGACTTCTTTCTACCACCTTTTTTTTCTTTTTTAATAATTAAGCTTGAAGCATATTTTGTCTCACTGATTCTTCAAAGTTCTGGCTGTCAAAAGATATCTTTTTCCTTAGAGGAAAAAAGCACTCAAATAATAAAATACTTAATTTTAATGCCTGTATTCTTTCTGTATGCTGATATTATCAAAGAGGAAGAAAAATAACAGGCCCATGACTGTAATTTCCATTCTTGACCTCTAGGAATGAAGTAATTTGATGCAATACATGTTTGTTGTTTTGATGGGATGACTATTTTAGTTAAGGTTAATTGACCAATAAGATAACAATCTGTTCTTAATGCTTTAAATTCTTTAGTTTGTGTTCTTGTAACAAAATATTCATCAACAATTGTTCAGTCTATTTTCATTTGTTCAATCATCATGAGACAATGAAATAATAGAGTAAGGGCTTCCCTGGTGGCTCAGTGGTTGAGAGTCCGCCTGCCGATGCAGGGGCCACGGGTTCATGCCCCGGTCCGGGAAGATCCCACATGCCGCGAGGCGACTGGGCCCGTGAGCCATGGCCGCTGAGCCTGCGCGTCCGGAGCCTGTGCTCCGCAACGGGAAAGGCCACAGCAGGGAGAGGCCCGCGTACCGCAAAAAAAAAAAAAAAAAAAAAAAAAAAAAAAAAATCAACCAAACAAAAAAACAAAAGTAATAGAATAAAAGCATATATGTATATATATGCTTTTATTCTGTGGCGGGAACTGGAAAAGGGTGCATTACAGTAACTGAATGGTTTTGAGATCACATGCTTAGTTGAACTTGTACTTTATATATTGGTAAAATGATTCTCCATAAAAGCCTTTGCATCCTCCTGTCCAACAGAACACATGTTCTGTCAGGGAAAGATTTATAATTATGGATCTTTGATGTTTGGAAAAATTCCAATTGCACAGTAATTTTGGAATCCTAATTGTCTTGCTAGGTAAATTTTTGTTGATTTTTCTCAAAGACATCTTATGATTCTCTCTTCCTAAAAAGTGTTTATCAGCACATTGATAAAAGGGGCTGTAATAATTTCTGGTTTTTATTGGTACTTGAAGAATAGATTTTGGGAAAAGTCATCCATTTAATCTGCCAAAATACTGAGAGACTTCTGCTTATGCGGTCTTAGCATTTCAGTCTCTATAAAGTGATATTTTAAACCTGATTAAGCTGTTATCATTATAATAGATAAGATAATAGATAATTGCTGCCTACGGAGGTCTAACCATTTTTAGGAATTAAGAGTGCAGTTACATATGAACAAGAAACAGAAAAGGGCCAGAACTTTAAGTTTTCTTTTGCTCCCATTATTAAGGTATTCTTCATATGAGGGACGATAAACGATGGAAAATGTAATAGATTTGGAAGTGAATGTTATCTAAATTTTTTGTCTTAAAGAATTACAGCTTTAGCTTCTCTGTCATATACTCCCTTAGCATCCTGAACCCCTTAACATCATATTTTTATGACTTGTTTGATATCTGTCTTCCTTGGTAGAGTTTAGGCTACCCTAGGGCAGAAACTAAGTCCATTTTATTCACTGCTTTATCTTCAGTGCCTACCATGTGGTAAGTTATTGACAAATATTTGACAAGTATTTTAAAAATAAAGTTTATTTAAAAAGTAATAAAAATAGAAAAGAGCAAAAGCTCCTTAACTAAAATGAGGTTTCATGTCCAGGGTGTCTTTAATTGAAGCTTTGAATGACATTGACATTTGAGAGAAAAATGTTTCCCTACCCTAATTTATATATTCCTCCTCATAAGTCTTCTTCCAGATCTATTAATAAGACATGGTATTAAATTCCTTTGAGCTGGGATGATCTTACTTATAAACAGAGTGGGAGGCAATGTTAGTGGTATACTTTTAGGGACAGCAAGAAGTAGGTCTGTTCAAAAATAGCTCCCACCTGGTAGCCAGAGTATTTGGAAGCCCCATCATTGGAGTTGTTTTGTTGTTGTTGTTAAGGGGTCTCTAGGAGGACCATTTTAAATTTATATCTTCTGGTCATTATGAAAACAAGATGACATGCTACCTCCTTTCTGGGGCAGGACTTGTAATTAGGGGTTATTGTGTGAAAGGTAACAAACTTTTGATCAGCAAAATGATATATGATGGGCTATCATTTTGTTGGATAGGCAGAGATTTTCTACCTGAAAAAAATTTGAGAAAGAGAAGAAAACATCTCTGAAAAGTTCTCTTAAGCGTCAGGTAAGGATTAGAAGCTATTCCTTTATGGAGGGTAAGCAGAGATTAAACAATATTAGCTACAAGATTAGTTGTGGAAAATTTAAGGAAAAAAAAGAAAAATGAAATATCCCTGAAGCATGAAAGAACCCGTTGAATATGGACACTCAATGTATTATTTATTTGGATTATGTATTTGGATTATGGAATGGGTAGGATGACAGGGCCAGAGTTTGAAGAGCAGTGATGGGTAGGACATATACAGGGGTGAGGAAGGGGTGTTGCTTAGCAACCCAAAGGCCATCAAGGCAAGGAGACCTTTTCAGAAGAGATGCCCTGGCTTATGGAATCACCATTTGCCCACTTACCTAAGCCAGGAAACAAAGGAGAGGTGGGAGATTTTGCTTGTTTTACTTAAGGCTGACTGTGATATCGTGATTTATAATAAGCAATATATCTTTGATATTGGTTCTCATTTCTAAAACCCTTGGAATTCCCCAAGTGATAAGAGAGACAAAGGTGTCTTTTGTTATGTTAATGAGGGGACTTCTGGACAGCAGCTAGGGATGGGGGCTGGTTGTCAGTGGAGCCAACCAGGTGATTAGAGGGCTGGGACTTTCAGTCCCATCCCCTGACCTCCTGGGAAGGGAGAAGGCCTGAAGGTTGAATCACTTGCCAATGGCCAATGATTTAGTCAATCATGTCTTTGTAATGAAGCCTCCATAAAATCCCCAAAGGAGAGAATTTGGAGCGCTTCCAGGTTGGCCAACACATAGAGTTTGGGGAGAGTGGCACATTCTGAGAGGGTGTGAAAGCTCCCTGAGCTTCCCCACACCTTGCCCTATGTGTCTCTTCAGTCTGGCTGTTCCTGAGTTATATCCTTTTAGAATAAACTGGTAATCTGGTAAGCGAAATGTTTCTCTGAGTTCTGTGTCCTGCTCTAGCAAATTAATTGAACCCAAGGACAGGGGTTGTGGGAACCTCTGATTTATAGCAGTCAGAAATACAGGTAACAACCTGCACTTCCGCTTGGAGTATGACGAACGAGGAGGGAGTCATGGGAGCCTCCACTCTGTAGCCAGTGGGTCAGAAGCACAGATAACCACCTGTCTGATGTGGGAGGGGAGAGGCAGTCTTATAGGCCTGAACCCCTAACCTGTGGAATCTGATGCTCTCTCTGGGCAGATGGTGTCAGAATTGAGTTAAATTGCAGGATCCCCTGCTAATGTTCTGAGCTTTGCTTGGTGATGTGGGGGAAGACCGTCCCCTCCACAAACCACAAATGAATTGGGTGCTGTTTGTTGGTGTGGAGAGAAACCTCCACACATTCGGTGACTGGAAGTGTTCTGTGTGGCTGTGTCAGTAGCATGAGAGTAAAAGAGAAACACCGGGGGAAGGACTGGGTTTCCCCTACACAGGTAGCTGGAACTGCGTTTTTCCCATTTATTGACTCTCTTGTTTGGCATTTACCTTTTCTATTTTCTGCTTTCTCTCTGGTAAAGATGATACTGTGTTCTGTGGTGGGCAGAAGGCAAACTCAGGAAAGAAGGAAGGAAGTAATTCATGACTTATTCCCATGATAAATAGGCTCCTGAATCATTAAGAATATGAGTCATTTGCTACTTGTTTTCTTAACCCAGATTTTCCTCCACTGAATAAATGAATGGTGTACAAGTAGAGGAAAAGCAAAGGATGAAGCCACTACCCGGTACAGGTTATTTATATTCAAATCTGGGCCCTGCCCTTCCCCAGCAGAGTCCTCTCTCAGATCATCTAACCTTTGTAAACTGAAATTTATCCGCTACAAAATGAAGATCATAATGGCTGCTGATTGCCGGCTATGTGAGGGTTAAAAGAACGTGAAGAGATCATAACCCAAGCCGTGTTCGCAAACTGCTCAGTAAATATCAGCTATTATTTCTCAGGAGATAAGAACCCCCAAGCCTGGCCAGGCTGGAATGATCTCCAAGTTAAAGATGACCCAGAAATTCCTGATGTATTTGGAGATTCCAGTTTTGGCATCTTTCTAGCCAAATATGGGAAATAATCCAAAACCAAAAACCGCTGAGGGCTTCAAATGGCATCAGGAAGTAACTGCCTCACTGTCACAAATATGAGGAAAAGGAAACCTTTGATCTCTAACAAAAGTGACATTTCATTGAGCCAGTTTTCTCCCTAGAAGATTTGAATCACGGGTGGTTTGTTTCACATGAAGTTAATGCTAACTCATAACTAAGTTAATAGAGAAATGTTAATGAACTGTAATCACGGAGAATTTAAAATGCTACACGCTGGATAATTAACTTGACAAACAAGTCATGCTGGGCAGGCTAATTTAAATACTCAACCTTTTGAACTTCCCTCTTGCACATTACAACAGACCTACTTTTTTTTTTTTCCTTTTTTGGTCTAAACTCTTGTCACTGTTTCAAAATTTTCCACGAAATTTTCCACGAGAAGCTTCTGAAAGTATCTTCTTTCCCTCACTTTTAATGCCCAACGAACTGTAAGTTTGGCTGCTGCCTCATCCGCTTTGCTGCTCTCCTAACAGCATCAATAGTGTCAACTTTAAAACCAGTGGATACTATTCAGTCCTCATATGCTACTTTTATACTGTTGCCCATATTACATGGTTTTCAAATTATTTATTCCTTTCGCTTTGGTGATGATATTCTCTCCTTGTTCTCACAAATCTCTAACCACTGCTTTGTTTTGCAGGTTTTTTCTCTTCTGCCATCCCTTTAGTGTTTCCAAGGTTTAATCCTTGGTCTGTTGCTCTTTTCTTTTTACCTGTCCTTAGATAATCTGGTTTGTTTATTATCAACGTGTCAATCACTCCTAAATCTGAATCTCCGGAGTTGAGACGCTAATTTTCAGATGTATGGCTGACCGTCTGTCCCTAGTGAACGTCTGCACCTAAACCAGCCCCCTCCTTCTCTTTATTTCTTCTCTTGGCTTATGGACTCACCATCTACCCATTCACCTACAGCAGAAAGCCTAGGAATCACTCTCAACTACTCTTGCATCTTCTTCACCCATCTCAAAGTCCAGTCAGATTTACTTCCCAGTATTTCTCATTTCCGTCTAAATGCCTGAGTCTTTACTGATGTGAGTCACTGTGTCTTTATTATTTTAGTAGCCTTCTAAATGCTCTCCATTCTTACCTTTTAAATAATGATGATAACAAACCCTGAAATAGCAGTTACTACTTGCCAATCTCTGTTCTAAGTGCTTTATTTATATTAACTCATTAAATTCCCAAGATAAGCTCCCAAAGCAGGTACTCTTATTATCTGCTTTTTACAGATAAGATCACTGAGGCACATAGAGGTTAAATAACTTGATCACAGAGCTGGGGGAGGCAAGATGTAAACCCAGGCAGTCAGGCTCCAGAGTCCATCCTCCTCACTGTTACCAGAGTAATTGATACACAAGGACATTTAACTATGTTGTGTGCCTGGTGCCCATAGCCCAAAGAACAGAGCTTAATTTCTTCAATGGGGCATAAAAGCTCGGGCTCTACCTGTCTGTATGGCTTCAGTTGTCACCTCCCACTTCACACTGTGTTCTAGCCGCACTCACCTGATGCCATACTCTGGCCATAATCTCTACAGCGATGATGTATTCTCAACCTTTGCTTGTCCACCATGCAGCTCGGCATTCATTTTCTCTGTTCTCATACTGATATATTTCTTCAACACACAGTTACAAATGCTGTAATAGTTCAGCCAGTTTGTTAAAAAGGTATTGCGCCAGACAGAATTCCAGGATGCCCCTGTCTCCCCCAGTTCCTGACCCTTGGTGTATGTATAGCTTCTCCTAGTTATTCAAACAGACACTAATCTAGGTATTGCTGTGAAGGGATTTTGTAGATGTAACTAGGGTACCCAATCAGTTGACTTTATAATAAGGAGATTGTCTTAGTGGGCTTGACCTAATCACGTGAGCCCTTTAAAAGCAGAGTGTTTTTTTGTTTTTTTTTTTTCCCATCAGGAGGAAGTCAAGAGATTCAAAGCATGAGAAAGATTGGATGTGCTATCACTGGCTTGGATGGAGGAGGCCCCGTGGCAAGGGCTGAGGAAGGCCTCTGGGAGGTGAAACTAGCCCCTGGCTGAAAGTCAGCATGGAGACAGGAACCTCAGTCCTACAAAGGCAAGGAACTGCCTTGTGCCAACAAGAATGAGCTTGGATCTATTTTTAAATACAAGATCACACCATCTGTGAGTAAAAACTGTTTTACTTTCTGCTTTCTAATCTGAATGAATTTTATTTCTTTTTCTGCCTGATTTCCCTAAGTAGAACTTCTAGTATGATATTGAATAGAAGTGGCAAGAGTGGAATCCTTGTCTTGTTCCTGAACTTGGTGGGACAAACTATTCTTTTTTAAATTTATTTATTTTTGGCTGCGTTGGGTCTTCGTTGCTGCGCGTGGGCTTTTCTCTAGTTGTGGTGAGTGGGGAGTGGGGGCTACTCTTCGTCGCGGTGCATGGGCTTCTCATTTGCAGTGGCTTCTCTTGTTGTGGAGCATGGGCTCTAGGTGCATGGACTTCAGTAGTTGTGGCACGCGGGCTCAATAGTTGTGGCTTGCGGGCTCTAGAGCACAGACTCAGTAGTTGTGGTGCAAGGGCTTTGTTACTCCGCGGTATGTGGGATCTTCCCGGAGCAGGGCTCAAACCCGTGTCCCCTGCATTGGCAGGTGGATTCTTAACCACTGCACCACCAGGGAAGTCTGGGGACAAACTTTATTTAGTCTTTCCCCATTAAGTATGATGTTAGCTTTGGGTTTTTTGTAGATGCCCTTTTTCAGTTGAGGAATTTCCCTTCTCTTCCTAGTTTATTGAGGTTTTTTTTTTTTTTTATGAAATGATGTTGGATTTAGTGAAATGATTTTTCTGCGTTGATTGAGGTGATCATGTGTTTTTGTTGTTTACTCTATTGATATGTTGTATTACAGTAATTGATTTTGTGATGTTAAGACTATTTATTTCATTCCTGGGATATATCTTACTTGGTCATAGTGTATAATCCTTTTATATGTTGTTGGATTCAGTTTGCTAATACTACATTGAGGATTTTTGTGATTCATAAGGAACATTGGTCTGTAGTTTTCTTTTCATGTCTTTGTCTGGTTTTGGTACGATGATAGAATAAACCACAATAGAATTATATTATAAATCAATAAAAGAATGAAATTTAGAAAATTCACAAATATGTGGGAATTAAAATAGTCATAAATAACCAATGGTCAAAGTTGAAATCACAAGCAAAATTTCATTAAAGATGAGTGAAAACAAAAACACAACATGCTAAAACGTATGTGATGCAGATAAAACAGTGCTTTGAGGGAAATCAATGCTGTAAACACATAGATGAAAAAGAACAAGAAAATCTCAGATCAATAACCTAAACTTTTAACCTTAAGAAGCTACAAAAGAACTAGACTAAACTCAAACTAAACAGAAGGAAGGAAACAACAGTGATTGAAAATAAATTAAATAGAGAATAGAAAACATTAAAAGAAATCAGTAAAACCAGAAGTTGGTTCTTTGAAAATATCTATAGAATCTATAAACTTTCATTTATAGAATGACCAATAAAAAAAAAAAGAGAAAGGGCTCAAATTAGTGAAATCAGGGTAAAAAGAGAACATCACTATCTGAGTCCTAATTTCCTCATCTGTAAAGTGAAAATTATAATATATGCCTCATCAAGTTGTTATAGATATTAAATGTGAAATTACTGGCTACTGTGCCCGGAATATAATAGGCTGTTTATGAGAGGTTGTTTCCCCCTTCCTCTTTTGTACTTCTAGTTCGTTTTGCACTGTTTAATTCTTTCCAGAGTCTAGCTTAAAAACCAGAAGTGATTATCCATGCCTGTTAAAATCTACTTCACTGCTTATCTTCAGTGCCTTCCATATTCTAACCCCAATTTACCTTTCCATTTACAGTCCTCCCTACACTTTGGCATTGATGCTTAGCTTCAGCCAAACTGTTTCATTCACTTCTCCTTGGATTGTAGATGATGTAGGGATTTGTTTTCATGTATTTATCTGTTTATTTTCTGGCTCTGGCTTTCCCTTTATCTCTGTTCTCTCACTGGTACTCTGCAGACTATTCTTTTCCCCTCCAGCCCAGAGCAGAGCAGAGCAGAGCAGAATCAATGAGTCAAGGCATTTCTTATTTGAGTGAAAGGCAGAAGCTTTTGGCTTCTGCTAGCAGATCTGTTTCTGGGTCCCCTACTCCTTATATAAACAGCCTTCAAATTTTTCTCTGTCCTCATACTATATACCATTTAGACCCTCAAGTCCTGCATCCCCCTTTAACTTTTCTTTCATGTCCAGTTTGAAGCTCAGTCCATTTCTGAATGTGATTGCAATCAACTTACTCAATTATTTTATCTTTTGATTTGTTTAATTGCTTCATGACCAAAGCTTTAGTAAGGTGTGTATACCAGTGTATTGTTACAATGTTACCTTGGATTGAATTACAAATATCAAAAGAAAAAGCTCAAAATTTTAAAAGGTGTGAGTATAAAAGTAAACAATATTTCAGAGAGGGGTTAATAAAAGGAGTTTTTATGCAGTTTGTTCCTGCATAATTTTGCCCACAGCTTCTAAAATAAAAATGAGGTATTGTTTAAACAATGCCATTCAGAAAACGGTAACTTCAGATAGCATCTACTGCACACCTACTGTAAAAGATTAGGAAATCAATCACACACATTTTCCCGCTTCCTATCAAACAACTTTGTCCTGTTTTGTCAGGCTTATTATTATTTTTTACATTTTGAGGTTTATAGTCTTGACCTAAAGATAAATAGACTGCCAGTTAATTCCCTAGCAAAAATGGGTGTGTTCGAGATCAAAAAAGAATTGAAATTCGGGTCTGCAACCGTGGCGAGCCATATGCAAGTCCCCAGGCAACAAGAAGAGAACTGTTTTAAAAAGGGTAAAAGGAAGCTGGGAAATTTGTAGTAGACAAAGTGTTCATTGGCGAAATTGAGATTTCGAGATGTAGTGGCTTTTCGTTGGCTGCATAGTGACAGTCTCTCATTGGCTGAGCTCTTGCCAGACAAGAAGAGGAAGTCTTTCTTCTTCCTGTTGGCCTCTGCTATCATGATAGGGTATGGGAGCTTCTCCTTCTAGCCTCCTGATTTTATTTTAATAGAGGTTTCTGTTTAATTTTTATAAGAGTATACTCATTCTTGAACTGGCTTGTTAAAACAAAGCAACAAAATGTCTACATCCCTTTGAGATGATAAATATATTTTTCAGCATGTGTTCTGTGGATGCATAGTAGATTCTGTTGTATGGCTGTACCATAATTTATGTAACCTATGTACTATTATAAGACATGTATGGTTTTCCATTTTTCTTATATAAGCAATATTCTGATGATCATTTTTATAGGTAAATTTTTGCTCATATATTTAATTTTTTTCATTCTTTCCTAAGTCTATCAAGATAAAACAAAGACAAGTTTAAAAATATAAGTCTGGGTAGTCATTGGCTATCATGTTGACCAAGCACACAGGAGTTTCAGTTAATGTATACTAAACCTACTGTAGTTCACCCGTAAAATTAAAATGTAATGTCTTTTTCCCCAGGGTTTTGAAAGTTGCATTTAGATAACATCTGAAAAAGGTACGCTGTCAAACAGTGCAGAGTATTACTAATTTCACTGTTGAGGCAGTTTTATGAAATCACTGCCCCCACAGCACTGCTTTTATGCTTTATTACCTTTTGACGTAAATGACTACTTACAAAATCTGAAAACACAATGAAAATGTCAGAACAGTCCTGGTTTCTACACATCCTTGGCTTTATAGACTCTAGCGCATTGGGAGGTTTCAAGTGTGCTGTCATTAAGAATTCCTAACACACATCTCTTTGGAAAAATACAGGGTAATGACTTTCCCAAATATTTCCTTCACTGACTGTTGTATTCAAAATTCTAAATCTAAAATTTTATTTTTATTTATTTAGTTTTTAATTAATTAATTTTTGGCTGCGTTGGATCTTCATTGCTGCGTGCACGCTTTCTCTAGTTGCGGTGAGTGGGGGCTACACTTCCTTGTGGTGTGCGGGCTTCTCATTGCAGTGGCTTCTCTTGTTGCGGAGCATGGGCTCTAGGTGCGCGGGCTCAGTAGTTGTGGCTCATGGACTCTAGAGAGCAGGCTCAGTAGTTGTGGTGCAGGGGCTTAATTGCTCCACGGCATGTGGGATCTTCCTGGACCAGGGCTCGAACCCGTGTCCCCTGCATTGGCAGGCGGATTCTTAACCACTGAGCCACCAGGGAAGTCCCTAAACCTAAAATATTAATATGCAGAATATTGTTCCCACAATTGCAGTATAATCCTACCCATTTTAGTGATGACATTTTGTGTGCTTAAGGAGAAACATTGTCAGAGGCTCTACATATGCATTGTAAATATAGAGACTAAAAGAATCACTGTTAGCTAGGTAGTACTTTTCATAATATTTCCAAATAACAATGACTTCACAAAATGGGTGAAGTTTGGAGGAGTTTATTTTTAAGAATCTAGCTGAATATATGCTTAGGTTAAAGGAGAGGCAGTGTGCATTAATAATTCAAAATGCTATCTTTTATACTTGCCTAATTACATAGGCTCTTCACTGAATCTGTCGAGTGGAGTGGCGTGTCTGTATGCTACTAACGTCTCCACATCATTGGCTTTCCTCTTCTATTTAGAAGTGTTTAACAGAGAAGCAAATACTATTGTAAATATGCCATGGCTTTGCAAGGGATAGACAGTTAAACAAACATTTATTGAGATCCTACTATGTAGCGGGCGCTATGCTACTTGGTAGAGGTCTTAAGATCAACGCTCTGTGGTTTCTGTCTTTGAGTTTACAGTTTAGAGGGAGAAATAGACACACAAACAGCCCATCTCAATATAATAGTTTTAGATTAGTATTCAGGCAGAAACATTCAAAGTATTTTGGGAAACAGAGTATTGACCCTGTCTGGTAAGGTAAGGAGGGCAATGCCTGAACCAAGTCTTCAAACTTAAAAGCTAGCCACATAGAGGCCAGTACATGCAGCTGAATGGATGGGAGCAGTTTCCACCTGGTTTTATCTAGTCCTGCCTTGGCCAGTGTGCTGAGTGCGGTTGTTCAGGCTGTGCATTGGAGTTCAGGCTGTGCATTGGAGTTCAGCCCATGCTGCTCTCACTTGTACTCTTTTGCCAGTATGTAATTCATCTGCCTAGAGGGGGCACCTTTCTGTAATTCCCCCATCCACAGAGGTGCCTTTTTAGATTTGTTCACTCAGAAGGACCTGTTTTCTTGCAGTTTTACAAAGGTGTTATACTTTTAGCCTTGTACTGCTGGTCAGAGAGCAAGGCTTGCTCTTCATACCATCTTTAACTCATGAGTTTTCTAAGCATCTAACAGTCCCTCATCCTCTTTTCTGAAAGCTTCCAAGTGTCCTAAGTTTTCTACCTGTGGGTTGCCAGCAGCTAGCGAATTGGGAAACGGATGGAGAGGCTGGCTTGAACCCTGGGCTGTCTCTCTGTGGTCTAGATCAAAGTCAATACAAACCAAAAGAAATGTAGACAACAGGCTGCCCACTCAGGGAGTGTATCTCAAAAGGGAACAACTGCACAATGAGTTAGCTTCCAGAAAAGTGAGCTCCCAGCGGCTCGAATTTTCTCCACTATCTTCTCATTTCTACATGGTGCCTCCCTATCTTTTCATTCTTTCCTCCCAACTGGTTGCTTCTATAGGCTCTGCCAGTGGAAAACTTCCTCTGCTATAAGCCTCCAAACCGCTTTCTCTTGCATTGTTCTCAGGCTTTATTTATCTTTGTGCGGTAGGTGATCATATCTACCTGTCCCTGTGCAAGCCTGGGAAATTGGAAGAGGTCCCCTGGGTGGGGGATGGAAGAATTCACTAAGTTCAGGGAAGGTGTGGATGGAAGGAAAAGGCAGGTTAAAATTTAGAAATATATTTATTACCGCATGTGTATATGCTGGAAATCACTCACAAAAGAACTTTTAGGGGCTATCTAGGGTAGTGGCCAGTACGTATAGCCACTTGTTTTATGACTCCTTCATTCAGGTAGACTCAGTCTCTGAGAACTAGGTCTAGTACTGGTACTGAACAGTGTCCCAGTACAATTTCAGAACTCCAATAAGCAAAGAGATGCGCTTGGTCAGCACCTGACTATCTTTGAAGTCGTTTGGCAAATATTAACCCTGTAGATAATAAAGGATGATGATCAATAGTTTAAATTCCTTTTCTACTCCTTGGGGGAGACATAAGGAGGCCCCTAAGTGTATTGAAAAGCCTTTGAATTTCTTATTTAGTATCTCTGAGGCATTCCAAGGAAAGGTTGCAAACTGGGAAGCATGACTTTGAACAGAAGTTGTGTGATCTTCGGGGAAGTCCCAATCTAGCAAAGTCCTGCTTTACTTAGAAGTCGGACACAAAAATCTGATCTCTAGCCAAGAAAACCAGCAGTAGCTGTTCAGCAGCAATCAATTGGCAAGTAAAATATACACTTTGGAGAGGAAAAGTACTGAGATATTATCTAGACATTATCTAGGCAAAGACGAGAGTAGTCAGGTGCAAAGTAATTTCGGCAAGGTGAACAAAAGTCTGCACACTCTGCCATCACCTTACGCACAACCTTATGGCAATGCTTCCTAGGTGTAGGCTGAAGACCACTGAGAGCACAGTGTCCTGGGATACTGTAAAGTGTCTGATTCCTGGATCCTACCCTGGCTTAATGGCATCCATCTCTCTGAGAGTGAGACTTGAGAATCTGGCTGTTTTTTTATGACCCTGAGTAATTCCTGGGTCTATCATTGAAGAATCATTGACTTATAGAATACTATGTACTGTATACAATACTAACAGGCAACCTTGTGGGAGTCTGTTTACACAGAGAGGCTAGAGAAGTAAACTTGAAGATGTAGAAATTCCATGGTATGCACGTCTCTTCATGGGAGGTCTGCGGAGATATATTGCTACTTAAAAATAAGAGTACTCCTACCAAGCCAATATGTTTCTCAATTAGGTTTTTCCTCCATTAAAAAAAAATTAAATAGAGAGTTTTTTTTTTTTTTTTAATGGATGAACTGGGAGTGGATAGATGAGGAGGAAGGGAAGAAATGTCTGATGTTTATAACTGAAGTGATAAATGTGGGTACGTAAATTGCACCGAGTGCTCTGGTGGTATGCTGGTAAATGTTGAAGCACTAACTCTTTGGGGAAAAAGTCCCGATTTGTAGAATTCACTGACTTTTGTGGTATACATACTTCCAGATTTATCCATTTCAAGCTACCAGTGATTTAACAACCAGCTAACAAATTTCCTAAATTTTTTTTTTTTTCCTGTACGCGGGCCTCTCACTGCTGTGGCCTCTCCCTTTGCGGAGCACAGGCTCCGGACGCGCGGGCTCAGTGGCTATGGCCCATGGGCCCAGCTGCTCCGTGGCATGTGGGATATTCCCGGACCGGGGCACGAACCCATGTCCCCTGCATCGGCAGGCAGACCCTCAACCACTGCGCCACCAGGGAAGCCCCAAATTTCCTAAAATTTTAATATCAGTTATTATGAACCAATACAAGCCTACCAGCCAGCTCCATTGATTTTATACAGATGCTAGTATATTTATATCTATTTTTCAAAGTGAACTTTGAAACTTATTTATTATATTGAACAGTACATTGTTTCCTCTCCAAGTCCCAGCCAACATTTGTGTGTCAACGTATTTTTTCCCTTTTGCTGCTCTTTTTGCATCATTATGACTTTGATATGTTAACGTGGCCAGTGCACTTTTCATTCAATGTGATTTTCTAGAATTACATATTCTTAATGTGCTTTGAAAAGGAACAAAGAGACTTTATAACAGTAGTGGAAAATGAACTACAACTACTATATGACGTAAAAGGTATTTTTTAGAAGTATTTATAAAACTAAATGCACCAATATACCAGATACCAATCTGATTTGTCTTAAAACAATTTTCTCCTTTGCAAAATAATTTGTTCGTAGACTTGGAGAATAAAGAGGTATCTGGTTCAATTGTTAGAAAACTCTGGCAGGCAGTGCATCTGTCGCGGAAATATTCGTTGTATAATTTGCTGAAAGGAAAGTAAAGGCATGAGGAGAAATTTGGGAAGATCTTTTAACAGTACCTACAGATATCCACATACAACTTTTCAGAGTTGGAGAGATTAGTGAGAAAGACAGGTATATTTTGAGAAAGCTTCCCATGATAATTCTGATTTAATTATTATGTAACTGTCTACAGGCTGTGTTCCCTGCTTCTGCCCAACTCACTCTCTCTTCAGAAGCACTTTGGTAGGATATAAGCAAATATTGGAGTAGAGCTATGATTATAGTAACTTGGTTTTACCTGAAAATGCTATTCTTAGAGGAAATTTGAAATTAGGAATTTAATTTTTCAGAGTGCCATTAAATTGTTTTACTGAGTAATGCAGCTAAAGCAATGTGGGCTAAGTAGCAGGGAGGAATTGCATGGGGACATTGGTTAAAAATGGTAAACATCTGGATTATGTGTTATGGACTGAATTGTGTCCCCCCCAAAATTCATAGGTTGAAGCCCCAACTCCAGCCTATGACTGTATGTCTTCCTGCTTGATGACATATGCAGCTGCATATGCAAAAACATTATTTTGAACATCCAGCATTATCAGGTGGTATGAGTTAATCAGAAAAAGTAAATAAAAATCTGTCTTCAGTGAGTGTCCATCATAGTTGGCGAGCAAATTCTAATATACCGTGGAGAAAAAAATTTAAAGAAAATATATTTCAAGATTGGATGGAAATAATTTAAGGTAGGACTCTATTGTCCAATTATCTGTATTATTTTATTTTAAATATAAATTTAGCTGTTTCCAAAATAATTTAAGGTAGATTTGAAAACACTTACGTACATAACTGATAAGTTCTTCTGTATATTGCTGTATGTGGGAGCTTAAGGACAAAAAGGGAATCACATGGTAAAGGAAAAGTAGTTCTGTTCACCAGGGGTAACATGGTCTGCAGAAGTGCAATTAAATTGGCTCTGGGAGTCTTGGTATTTCAAGGAAGGAATAATCTAATAGCTTGCATAGATCTCCTTGTTGGTATTACTTGCTTTATCACTTTGCAGTACATTTCATTGTCCAAACTCTGCTTAACATTCTGCTGTAGAACAAAAATAGCTGATTTCTAAGAATGAATCATGATGGTTCTGTAGGGTTTCATCAATTCACTTAGGTGCAGTTTTTCCTTGTGGCCCTTAGCTTTCCCTTGCAGCTGGGTGATTGCAGTATCCCACATATTCTGGCTTCATGAAAAGGAAGAACGTGCTTGCTACTGCCCTATTTTCTTTTTTTTTAAGTATCTGTATCTTATACATGTATGTGTATATTTCCTGGCTAAAACAAAGGGTGACAAAGATCCTTCCTGTTTTTGCTATCTTTGGTCTCTTCCTGCATTCTTCCCTCTGGCTCCCCAGCTTCTTCAGATCCCGTGTTGCCCATTTGCTTGAACTTTGACCTCCCATCCGGCACCCTCTGTATTAGTCATGCTCTTGTCTCTGACTGTGTAAGATCTTTAGTATCTTTGAGGATTCTTCTTTTCTTTTTTTTCAATAGATAAGCTACTCAGGTTAGTTTTGGGTTCCAATAACTAGAATTCAATTTATTGAATTCACAAGTTCAAAAACTTGTGAGTTCAATAAGAGTAAGTTATTGTTTTTAGCTTACAAATCTTACGATTATAATTTTTAGGTCCAGCAACTTTTGACCATCATTTTTGTACCATTTCAAACTCAGTTAACTAATAAACACCTTTAAATATATTTAGCTGAATTTATAAATTAAATATATTCAGTATTCTTCTTAAATATTTCAGTTGTCCAAAAGACATATTCAAAATTAAAAATCATCTTTCTGCATAGTAAATATTTCCCGTTAATGTGACAAACAAATTCTTTCAATTCTCTTTATATAAAACAGTTTAACTTTTATTGAACTCTATCCTGGGACACTTCATCTTAAGACTGAAGGTTTCTGCTTGGTTCTACCCAGCTGTCATGTGCTACTGAGAATTTCCTTTAGAGGAAAGCCATCTAGATATGGATATCTCTCAGTGCAGTACCTTCTTCAGTTTCTGCCTGTTTTTGATCCCTCTCCATTGCTTTCAACTAGTTGTTTTCCATAATTTGTCCAAAATTTTAATTGTTTTCTGTGGGAGAGTTAGTCTGATACCAACTACTTTATCATTACCTGAGCTGGACCTCTTGCCTCAGAGGCTCTTGATTTGTTAACCTGTCACTGAATATAAGGTGAAGGCTGGAGAAGTAAAGATACAGCAGATAGTTACCAAAGAACAAATAAAGTCTTCTTTCACAGGCAAAGCTGGAAAATGAAATGCAGAATTGATACATATCTTGTGTCATACCAATGAAGTAAAATGTCTGAAAATCTATTCTGCTGCCAGCAAACTGTTGGCCTACTAACTAGCAAGACTAAAGAGAAGCTGTCTTTTCATTAGTGTGACCAGCAGTGCTCTGCCCTTGGCAGTGGCCCACAGCTGGTCTTTCAAAACTGTGCCCTAGAACCAAAGTTGTATTTTGTTCTTCTTCAAGTGACTCAGATACCTGACAAATGGCAGATTATTGGCCTTTTAGCCTGCAAAAAATAATGGATATGTCTTTAGCATATTGAGACACTTATGCAGACTTCAATAACTGTAAATTCTGTGAGTCTAAACCCATAAGAGAATTTGTCATTACTCCATTTGAAACGTACATGCTATTAAAATGCCTCATTAAATGCGATGGATAAAAAGTAGCAAGGAGCAAGTACAGAGAAGGATAGTGGAGGAGAAGATAATTTCCAACAGAACATTACACATAAAATGTATCTGAGAAAAAGGAACAAAGAAAAGTAGGGAGATAGGATAAACCATCTCCAACAAAAGACTAACCCCTTTTGTGAACGAATCTCAGTCAATTTAGCTGGCCAGCAACGTCACCTCAGATGAATAGGAATATGTGGGGGCTACGCATTCCCCCCTTCATGTTACCAGGTGATGTTTTATGAGAAAAGCGAGTCTGAACCTCGAACCCAGTTCTGCCTAATGTACAAACATCTGTTAGCAAACAGGAACAAATACAGTCATATAATCCATTCTTGTTACTTCTGGAACATCCGTCTCTCTGTCCTCAGCCCCTCTGACATGCATCTTACTGAAGCATTCAGCCAGAGGCCAGTGCAACCAACACTTACTGGGGTCAAATGACAGGGCTGTCCTTGAAATGGAGTGGCCCAAGGCTGTCGGAACCCTAAATCTCCAGCGATTCCCAATTTAGATTTGTTGAATTTTTATGCCTTCTTTATTTAGTCTCACATACCCTTTCTAGCCAGTCATATATTTCAGAAACCTTTTCAGCAATGAAAACTTTTTTTTTTTTAAGATGATACACGTTTCCTACTATATTTTTCAATCATGTGGTTAGAAATTACAGAAAGGATTTTGGATAGCCCTTCTACCAGAAGAAAATTACTTTCTTCAGTTTCAAGTTTAACAGTTATTACGTTTGCTACACTTCCAGAAATAAAAATTGAAAACAGCTCCCCCCGCCCCATAAGAGATATCTCAAGCTTTTTGCAGATGATTTACTACATTAATCACACCTGTTCATTCTTTTTTTAAATTAATTTTTATTGGCCTATAGTTGATTTACAATGGTGTGTTAGTTTCTGCTGTACAGCAAAGTGAATCAGTTATACATATATGTACATCCACTCTTTTAGATTCTATTCCTGTATAGGTCATTACAGAGTATTGAGTAGAGTTCCTTGTCAGCAATGAAAACTTACTGCTAAGATTTCTTTGTGATTAGTAAAATTTCTCATAAAGATTTTGATAACATATTAGAAGGGCTTAAGTGCACTTCCAGAGTATCGTTTCCTCTTTAAACCAATTCAAATGGTAATTGAATGCCCCACCTTGAGGATTAGAGTTAACCTATACCTGTATACATGACACTGCTTACAGCTGGATTTTAAAAGTAATTTATTACACAGATAATATAACACTCTCAATGACAATCAGATTTGTCTAGAATCTCTTAGCCCAAACGAATAGATTTGAATCACCACCCATGTACTGAGGGTAGACACTGCTAATGAATAATTAACTGCTTTTCTTCTGGGATTAAATGTAGATTCAAATCTTCAGTGGCAAAGGCAGCCACTACCAGTCAGAATTTTCAGTTACGATGTAACTTGTCATCCTAGCCTTAGTCCTTCCTCAGTTTAATATCAAACATTTATCTTATTTAAACATCGAAGTAATAACCAACATTCCCCATTTCACATATTGTATGGCAGCAGCTTCAGCAATACATATCTGACATTTGCAGTCATTAAGCTCTTTTTTTTTCTAGTGGAGACAAATAAAGTGGAAAGCAGTTCAGTTCTGAGCATCACAGCTTTAAGAGAAGTCAACATTGCAGATGATTGCTTGGAAGTTGTAGCAGCAAGAGACCACCTATGAGGAAAATAGAGATAATTACAAACAACAATCACAGCTGTTAATGGCAGCCCTCATAACACATCCTCAGCATGAAAAGATTGCAACTGATGCATCAGATGTTCAGCCTCATTCAGTTACTGTGATGGACCCGGAGTAGAGACAATCTATAGACGAAGCCAACATTAACGGCAGGAGAGGTCAGAATTAAAGTCCAGAGCTTTCCTTGCATGAGAAATTTTTAATCATTTCAGAATTAAGGCCTAAAATCTTAACGTATTTTGCATAAGAAATATATTACCGAAAGTTTACTTATCAATCAACGCTGTAAAATCTCTTACCATACTTTAACATTTCCTATAGATGGCACTTGAATCATTGTGCTTATTTTTCCCAACTGCATAAAGAACCACCCTTCATGCAGATACTGTGCTCTGCATTCTTGAGCTCCAAAGCCGTTTCGGAAACATTTCATTGCTCCCAGACAGGAACATATAATTTTCAGTAGCCAAGGACTAAAGTATGTTGGATTTTTCTCCAGAAAAATAATTATGATTTATTGAAGAATATTCATTTTTGGAAACACTTATTCATTTCATTTCCTGTAAAGCATATTTAATATTGAAGTTGTTTAGTGTCTTTTATCCTCTAATTTCTTTTGTGTTAATATCTTACCAAGCGCACGAAATAACCAGCCACCATGACAAGTAATATAAAAAAATAAACCAAGCATAAAAATAATAATAGTATAAGTCCAATAGACTAATTCAAATTCTGATAAAATCACATATAATTTAAACATAATTAATACTACTTTGAAATAAGCAGCATAATCAGAATATATTAAGATTTATAAAAATGATAGAATAAGATGATATTGCCATCACCTCTTTTCTTTGTGTCCCAAATCTGCATATCCTGTTAACATGAATTATATGCATTTGAACTGTTGATTGTCACACACAAAAAAGATGTTTTGCCTTTGGCAAAATGTTAGTATACAATGTATTTGCTTAAGGGACACTGAAATGCAGGAAAATATTGACGAATTTAGTTTTTGTTTGAAGTCAATGCGGGTTAGCTGGTCTGTAGTGAGATTTAGCTGAAGGTATCTATTTGAGAGACAAAATCCTGCAGATTAGTTGCAGCCTTGGCCAGAAAGGAGCTTCTACAGGGAATGTATAGAGGAACATCTATCCTAAGCGCAGAGGAAGGCAAATTAAGATGTGTATAGAGTTAGACAACTTAAAAGAGAGAAGAGGGTTATTAAGAGAATTCCTGTGTCATGTATTGTTTTCTCTTAGATGAGAGGTGAGGTCAGTTTAAAAACCCATAGTGATAATTACTTAGAAGTCTAGAAAGTAGCCCCATTTCTTTTTCAAACCTTAGTTTTTTCCCCCAAATCTGTTTGTTCCCTCCTGCTGATGGTGATTTTGGGGGGGACCTTAGAAAAACTTACTTTTGCCATACACCTGGATGCATATCAATGTGGAGATATAACAGTGGGAAAACTGATTTCTTACCTTCCTTAACAGATCTTCCATCTGTGTTAATAAGTCAGCCAGTTAAGCAACTTTCGAGTATATCCGAATGCGTTCTCCATGGAAGATATATTAAGTTTTCAAAGCATTGTCACATTTAGTATTTCTATTGATCTGAACAACAGTCCTAAAAGTAGAAAGGAAAGACATTCTTGTTATTAATAAGACACTGTCATCATCTCATATCTATAGAGCTTATAAATAATATGCAAAATGTTTTCATGTAATTTTGTCATTCCAGCTTCAAACAAATTATCAGAGTATCAGAACAATTTGCAATAGAATAAATATGAGTAGTTAATATTCACAAAAGTTGTTCAAGATCACTTAAGATCAAAGAAGTAAAAATCAAAATTACCGAAAAATATTTTCACCTCTCAAATAATTGAGGGAGTGATATACTCAATTTTTTCAAGGGCGTGTGTTGGCAAAACAGGTACTGTTAGGTGCTGCTGGGAAAGTCGTAATTTGTTATGCCTTTCCCGAATGACATTTTGGCACTAGGAATTTATTCTGAGGAAGAATGGGAGCGATAAACAAAGGTTTACCTGTAAATGAATTCATTACAGAGTTTTTTTATAACATAGAATATTAGAAACACACTTATCTGGGCAAATGTAATTTGAGACAGTCATCTTGGAACATGAGATCTTGGGAATGTAGACCCTATACTGTGAAACCAAAGTTGGAAGAAGGTTGGGATCATAGCTGCCCTAATCATCTACACTGACATCCCTAGAGTTTAATATGAGAAAAATAAAATACTTATGTAGGGCACTATTCTTCGGGGACTCATTTGTTCAGCCCAACCTAATTTTAACTGGCCTAGGTATACTTGCTTGCTTCTGTATGTGTGAATGCGTTTATTTAATACATAAAAATGTGTCTTAGGAAAACTCTCAATCTCTTTATTATAAGCATAGAATCTGTGTTATTAAGGAAATTGTAGGAATGAGCCTACAAGGTAATAACTTTACCCATCGCAAAGCCAATAGATTTTGAAAGCCTAAAGTTATTTTTAAAACTATCGAAATGTATGTCTCTGATTAAACTGGCTTAGGTAATATCCTTTATTCTGATCCTAGGACTTGATAATCCTGAGATTTCTTTTAGCTTTATGAGTCTATGGCTGATTTAGCTGCCACATTTATTATCTGAAGAAAGTGAGAAAGATGGTGTGAAATGTTCCTCAAAGTGGAATTGAGGTTTTAATTATTACAGGATATATGGGGAGAGAGTCACTGAACAGTTCAATTCTACGCCTGAGAATTTTTCAGTGACTATTTAAAAGTACAACAGTGTGGCTCTTCAATTAGAAAGCTCTTGTTATTTGTTTATTTGCTTTCACTGGGCACAAATTTGGCCACTCAAGTCATTACAGCACTTCCAAATTAATAAGGAGAAAACTTCTTTAAAGCACTGATTAAAACTCCCTTCCTTTTCACTTAAAATCAATGCTATAAAAACTGTAACACTTGTGGCTATGGGTGCATATTTTGTGATGTAAATTAAAGGCCCCCATAACAGTAGTGAAATCTGCAAAGTTGAATTCAGTGTAATGGGCTGTAGGAAATTCTCAGATTTCTTCTCTTCCTGAATTATTATAGTAAAAATGCAGACTTCTTGCTCTTTCAAGAGACTTCTTAACTATTAAAACAACTTTACTTAGAGAATACAGAGTCTCTTCCACAGATGCTCTCTCAGCAGACTTTGTTCTTTTTTTTGTGACAACCCTCGTGCTGTTTAACTCTTCTATAGCACCTTACATTATTTATTATTTTATCATTTCTCCCTCTCTCCCTCCTTTCCTTCTTTCTTCTTTCTCAGTTATTGAGATCAAAATGTTGGTGCTACTATAGATAAGGACAATGGGAAATTGTTGCTTCATTTGGGCAGCCAAATGGGCCTAAAATACTCCCTCGAATGAATTTTCGCCCTGGACACTGACGTAGATGAACCTGCAGGGCAGTGTACCTGTCATGTGTGACCTGAGGACATGCGGCTTCAGAGGCGAGCTCTGCCTTTTTGGAAATGCCCTCAACCCTTAGTTTCTGTCCCAGCTCACTATCCTGTTCTTCTCTGCCCTCTCTCTATCTCTTGGATGAAGCTTCTTTCTTCCCTGCTGTCTCTTTTTCCTTTACCATATTATCCTTAGGCTCAGATAGTCCTAAGGTTCGGTCTTCTTCCATATACCCACTTCCTTTGGGCCCTCTTTTTATACTTGTGGTTTCACCTATTATGAAAGCAGACACCAAATATATTTCTCCAGTTCCGGCTTCTGGGCCCCTCACTGGACATCAGTATTAAAACTCGTTTTTAAAACCAAACTCTTTCTCTTTCCCCTTTATAAACCATTCCTTTGATGTCATATTTTTGCTACTATATCAGCACTTTTCCAGTCCCCCAGACGCAGAAAGTCCGATATCCTTTCCTCTAATCAGACATTCCTTTGCCATATCTCCAGCATCCATCCTTTCCTTTCTATTTCCACTGATACCAGCCTGGCTGCATTCGCTGTGAGATCAATTGCACGGAATCTGAAAGGACCACACAAAGATTAGTTTATGCTCGCTGTGTTTTCAGTCTTTCCCTTGTCCAGCTCACCCTGCATACATCTGTCTTTTCTAAGATTAATCTTCTTTGCCTTTGGGATTAAATCCCTTTATACTGCATTGAAGGGTTCACACAATTTACCTTTTATATACCTTTGCAGCTAATCTACTTCTCTCACACAAACTTTCCATTCCAATCCAACTTAAGTAATCGCTATTTCTTTAATATTGTTTTTCCTCTATGTCTTTGATCACTCTGTTATCCCTACCCAGACATATTCTGTACATTTCTCTAGCAAAATCCCACCCTTTCTTTAAGGTCCAACTTAAACTTCACCCCCTTTCGTGAGCTTCTCTCAACATAAAATTACATATGCTGCCTTTTGAGTTCAGTGATGAGTTTCTATAACATTTCTTGTTATTTATCAGTTTTATGATGCTTTGTTGCTTTGTATATTTTAATACGTTTTATCTCTAGTTTTAGATTATAAGCTACTTGAGGGTAAGGAGTTAATTTGTATTTTCCAATGTTAATAGGAAGGTTCAACATATCAGTTTACTGATTGTTACCTAGGGATTATGTCATCTATTATAAAAACTACTTACCTCCTTTCTTTCCATGAATGATGAGTGATTCTGAAACTTATTATTCAAGATAGCTACCTACATAAGAGGAACTGAATTTTTCTTGATGACATATGTACTTAGTTTTTGTTTCCCACTTAAATACTGATGTGGGTTTTACGCTATTATTAATTTTATTCAACTCTTGGGGGACTCTCAGGGTCTTTAGAGCTCTAGGGCTCTATTTATCCATAGTAAATCATATCATCATCCAAAAAAGGAAATCAGCAAACCAAATTTCCTCATTGTATAACCACACGCAAAACTGCCAGATTTAAACTATCTGAGAACAGGAACTGCCCCATAAGATTTCTTTGTTAAAATCCATAAAGCTTTGAAGACATTTCCAAGGCTGAAAGTAACACATAGTCAAGTCAGGGGTCCAAAAAAACCAAGGAAAAGACTTTTCCCAGAAAGACAGTGTAGTTATCGCTGTCCTGGGACATGATCTTTTTCTCCCCCCCACAAAAAGGTGTGTGTTGATAATTAAGCTAAGGGTAGATTCCCTTTCAGTTTTTGAAATCAAGGGTTGGTAGCTGGAAGTAAGAAAACTAGCATAATGACAGCAATTTCCTAGTATAAAAAGCCACACTGCTTAAACTTCAGCATGAAATCAAAAAGTTCAAATAAATGGAATTGATGTTCTAAAAAGCAGTTCACATAATTTGCAGTACTTACACTATTCTTTTGCAAAAAAAAGTGTAGGAGAGCATGACCAGAAAATGATGTAGTTGCTGACAGAGAAAGCTCTTTATTCTCAAATGTGAAGTAATTTGGACTCTTTTGTATATTGAAAGCAGCTTTGAGTTACAGCCATGCTGGAGTTGTAAAGATCTATAGAGTCCTCTTTTTAAAATAATTTTTACTGCTTCATCTATAAGCAGAAATATTAGAACCCAATTTTCCATAAACTGCATTCATCAAGTATTCATTAAAATATTCCATATTTCCCATAGCCTCTTTTTTGCATTCTCTTTTCCAGGCAAGCTAAACTAGGAAGTGCTCACTTGGTAGAATTCCCCATCTCTGAATTTCTATCTTACTGTCTTTCCCTCAGAAGTCCCAGGGGATTGCAGTACATAGGCAACCCAGTCTTAAGTCATTTAAGACACAACTAGCCACACCCTTTCTAACAGCAGACAAATATGGATTCAAGTTCAACCTTAAATTATATCAAAGTCATCTAGCACATACTCAATTCCAGCTACTGAATAAACATCATCTTATATCTAGCAAAGGGAGGAGCTCTAAATAGTTAAAATAGTGGGTGTATAAACCACCCTTGTAGTTTGAACAGTGATCTTGGAAAAATATCACGGTCTCTAATTTTTGGATCTTAAGATACTTGCTGAAAGAGCAAGAACGTAGAGTTTTTAACATCTAGATTTCATTTTCAGGACTCCATAGAGCATTTTTATAACACAACAAGTCTGTAGTCATTTCAATTGCTGTTTATGTCCACTGTCTCAGCCGGTTCAAGTGGAGGTTAAAGTTGACTGCTTCAATGGTGCTCCCTATTTTGAAGTGGACCAATTTTCTGTTCTTTGGCAGTGTGTGACTTTTTAGCACTTCAGTGTATTGCTTACAATCTGTATTTTGATTGCTAAGGTTTTCAGACTTTGTTTTGGAAGGAAGAACTTTTGATTATTTCTTTGAAAGTTCTAGCTTTAACTGATCATGTTCAGCATGTGCTTAGAAATTAAAGAAACAACGTCTGATTAGATGCTTGAGAGACTGCTGAGCAAAAGACAGAAAGCTAACGTTCAAGTCAGTAGGTGAAATGCCTGGACTGAACTGGCTTATCTGTGTAAGGAAGCTTCTTAAAATATAACTGCTGAGAGTCACCGTGTCAGGGAATTTGCTGAAGTTATCTCATGTATTTGTCATGGTGACTCTGTAAAATAGGGATGAATAGACCATGCTGTGGACGTCGGCTGCTTTGTGAATTGCTTTAATCTTTTTCTTTCGGAAACTACCTCTCCACGTAATTCAAGTGGTGCAGTAAGGTAATTGTGCTTTCACTTCCGTGTGACGTAGATGAAATTTGCCAATCTGTACTAATCTCAGTAGCCAAAGTTACTGTCCCAAGAGAAAGAACTCAAGAAAAGCCATCCAGAATCCACGCTGGAGATTCATGTGGTTCTTGGAGGGGAGATACCTTGCCATTTTGTCTGAAGTTTCTAATATTGAGAGTATGTATACTTGGAATGGCAAGGGACCATCTTTGCTCCTGCCTGGGAAGAATATTCCTACAAATGAAGCCAACCCAGAGGAAAGCAGAGCCAAAAACTATGTTAACCAGTACTCTTTTTTTTTTTTTTTTAATGCTGAAGCCAATTTTAGTAGGGTTACTGACATTTACAATCAAAAGAATTCTAACTAATATTCCCTTCCAATTTTGTTACATGAAAAAGGTTACCTAAATTTGCCATATATACACAGCTAGTAGGTGGCAGGCCCAGGATTTGAATACAAGTCTCTACGATTCTAGAACCATTGTCACATAATGACACTTAGAGTAGCTTGGGGAATCTTGGGACCAGTCAGTTACTTAAGACCTCAAGATGGCCTTGGACTCTGATTCCAAATTGTGCAAACCATTTTCTTCCCAAGAGGTTTTTGTGTGTCCCCAAATGATAAGGGGACTAGTTTTTGAAGAGTGGATGTAGCCCCACAGATTCTCGCATATCTTATCTATCTTTGTTAAGACAATCTTACAGCATGTTTGCTTATCTTAACCTTGGCAAGTGAGAATGTTTTGTAGAAATTGCCTCTTTACCTCTATCAGTTGGCTTGCACTGGTTAAAAATCCTGACGTTTACTGTTGTACAAATAGTCAATGTAATCTGGTACCAAATGATGGGAGTTGCTGAGAGAATCCCTGGATTTCGATCACCACCCTCTCCTGAGACGGACCTTCCCACTTTCATAGGTGGAGCAGGGCTGTTTCTCCTCTCTGGCCCCCACTGTGTTTTGATGACCCAGTTGGTAAGAGGTCTCTGCTTGGATGGCATGGATGACTGTAACGTGGGGAAGCTGCTTCTCTGATGTTTGAGACATTCTATGAAGTCTTATACGCTGGTAAATAGTCATGGACCACTAAGTATATCCCCTTAGGTTGAGATAAAAACAGCTGTAGGAATTTCAAAAGATTTCAAAACCCATTCTAAAATGTCCTTGAATTAATATGTTGGAAAAGAAGTTACAGTGTTAAGATGGTAGTTAGTTGTAAGGAGAATTGCCTTCATTGCTTTCTTCATTTCATTTCTTTCTTCATTTAAAGGAATTTAAATCTCTTAATAATTTATGGGGATAGGGTTGCAGGTATTCAATTAATTTAAGTGCCTCAGACTTAATGCAGTGAGAACATATGAATGGTAGATTGTTCAGGTGTCATAGATGTTCAGGTTTTTGTTTTATTTTTTGGACTCTTTTGTTTACTCCAGAGCATGAAGAAAACTTTCAATACATTGATTCCAAAGGCTAGGGTTCAAATATTCAATATTTATCAGAGTGCACATTTTAAACTCAGTTTACCCAAGTTCCAGGACAGAGGCTGAGTTAAATACCTTATCAAAATTACTCTAAAGTGAATTTGTATTGCCTGCTATCCATTCATATTTAGTTAAAAGAAAAAGAAAGCCTACAACTTTCTTGTTAAAAAATCTGGTGTTTTGGGATTACAATAAATAAGCAGACATGGCTAGCTTAGCCTCAATATTAAAGTCTATAAAAGTATACTATAAAATGCAAATTGGAAAGTTAAACACAGTGAGTTGCACAAGCATTAGCTTCTGTTGCTTCCTGAAACTGCAATAAAATGACAGTAAAGAAATAAAAATGACAGTAAAGGTATTTTTTTAAGGTTGTAAATAAACAAGGACAATGAGAAGAGACGAGAAGATGTCAGTAACGCAATGTTGGAAGCTGAAGAACAGATGGAAGAGTTATAACTGACTTAGCAGATCCCAGAAAGCTGAGTCCCAATCACACAGTGGAGAAAGCAAAGAGCAAACTGATTTATACCATGGGACCTCCAAAAGGCTCCAGAATTGCTGTTGCTGGCTAGTGCTGGAAGTGGAGATGCAAGTGCGCTGAAAACAAGGGTTTGGGTTGAAAGTTTTTTAAGAAAGTTAGTCCTCTAGTTCTTTCCTCCTCTCTGTGAGGCTCATCACTGCTGTTCCCCAATGTGGCAGGTTTGCTCTCTATAGAAGGTCTCTGTCCTGTTTCCGTTCTAAGGCACATGGAGAACAGAATGCCCCATGTAAACAGGGAATGAAGTGAAGATTTAGGTACTCTATGTTGACCCGCTAAGCTTGGCTGTTAGGCTTATATCCTCAAGCAAGAATTGAAGCAGCTGTCTCTGAGGGATCTGATTGGTCACCCAGTGGACTAATTTAGGCAGACAGCACTGAAAAGAATTCACATTCAATACCTATCAATACCTATGGAGGCAGCTCCATGTAAACCTTCTAATCAACAGTTGACGGCTCAGTCATAAATTTGAGCAGACGGTCAAGGATCACTAAGTATTTGAGAAAGCCTCCAATGTGAAAGCCATAAACCAAAATAAAGAAACAAAACAATTAAAAAACCCCAATAATTTGGAGGAAAGAGATACATGAAACAAGGAGAAAAACAATAATGACTCAAACCCAGTTCTCTTCAAAACACTCAGAGATAAGAAAATATGTTGTGTCCAAAAAATAAAAAAAGAATGCCAATAAAACAAAATACTTTCATAGAATATAACAGAGCTCTTGGAAATTAAAAATATATGAAAGAACAGAAATGAAATACTTTGTAGGAAAGTTGGAATGGTTGAAAAATTCCCCCAGAAAATATAGCAAAAAAAAAAAAAAAAGAATAAAAGATAAAATTAGAGCACCAATGTAGAAAGTTCAACATCTGAGGAGTTTGGGGTGGGGAAGTGGGAGAAGATCACAGAAGAAATAATTCAGTGAAATTCTGAGCATTGAAAGTTATGAGTTTCTAGATTTAAAAATGTATACTATATCTGATACAAGGAATGAATAACAAAAGGCCTCATACCTAGACACACTATTTTGAAATTACCTTGAAATTTCACAACATTAGAGACAAAGAGAATAAACTAAAAACCACTTTAAAATTCTGATGGGAAAATGGCTTCTAATCTAGAAATCTGTGTCCTGCCAACCTATCACTCAAGGTTGGGACAAGATTAAAGACATTTTCAGAAATGCAAGACCCCCCAAATTTTAGAACCCATGCTCTTCTCCAGGGATATTAGTGAAGTGTATGCCTAAAATAAAGAAATAAACCAAGAATCAGAAGACACAGGATCCAGGAAAGACATCCAACATAAGACAGAAGAAAAAGGAATCTCTAGGAAAAAGTTCAAAAGAATAATTGGCCTTTATTGAAGCTTATCATCAGGCTCTAGGAAAAATTTTTTCTAGAAAATAAATTTGAGTGCCTAAAAAGTTTCAATTAATTTAGAGGAGATTTAAGTAATGGGTGGGGGAATAGTATAGAAATCAATTAATAATAAGTTATAAAGAAACAAAGCACACAAAAATAAGATGCTTATTAACAATAGAGACAGTAAAATGTGTAGAAAAGGCAAAGTAATCATGGTATATACTAAATAGTATACTACAGCTGAAAAATGAACATTGATCTAATAAAAATTATGTTTTGATCATCTTGAGCGAAGGGGAGATGGCAGGATGAATGCATGTGATGGGAGCCTTGTCTGCACAGTGGTAAGTCAACAGTGTCTAAAACTCAAAGATCAAGAAGAAGCAATTTAAGTAAATTAGTCAGAATAAAAATAAATTTAGAAGTTTTAAAATGATTTAAAAATGGTTGCCTCTGAAAATCAGGAAGTAGTGGTACATGGGAGGTCAGAGGCGTGCTGTTTTTTAGAACAAGCTATTAACTCTAAACTGTGTTCAGGTATAACTTTTCAAAAATGGAAAACCAAATTAAGAATAACGATAAGGAAGGTACATGCTGGAAAAATGTTTCAAAGGATACATAAGCATTTGGAATACAATTTTCATGGACCTCCTCCCCGTTCTATGTCATAACATGTAGTCATGATTCTGTGTGTATATAGACATACATATTGTACACACATGAATATATTTTCACATTTCTTTTTACTAATGAGAATAAATCTGCAGTGACTATCCTTAATCATGTAACTTTATTCATAAATATACACATACACATGTGCACACACATGCTTATACATATATCCAAATAACTATTTTGTAACTTAGAAATGAGGGCCTCCAGAAGGGAAGACAACAGAGAAAGTTCCAAAATCGCACCAGAGCACCCTCTGGTACACATAAAGCATGAATTTTCATTCTTACCCATGTGTTAGGTCAAGCTGAAGTGCTACTTCTTTTTTTTTTTTGGTGATTAACATAATTTTATTCATTTATTTTTTAAATTTAATTTTTTATTTTATATTGGAGTATAGTTGATTTACAATGTTGTGTTAGTTTCAGGTGTACAGCAAAGTGATTCAATTATACATATCCATATATCCATTCTTTTTCAGATTCTTTTCCCAATAGGTTATTACAGAATATTGAGTAGAGTTCCCTGTGCTATACAGTAGGTCCTTGTTGATTATCTGTTTTATATATAGTAGTGTGTATGTTAATCCCAACCTCCTAATTTATCCATAACTCCCACCTTTCCCCTTTGGTAACCATAAATTTGTTTTCTAAGTCTGTGAGTATGTTTCTGTTTTGTAAATAAGTTCATGTGTATCTTTTTCTTTCCTTTAGATTCCACATATAAGTGGTATCATATGATACTTGTCTTTCTTTGTCTGACTTACTTCACTGAGTATCATAATCTCTAGGTCCATCCATGTTGCTGCAAGTGACATTATTTCATTCTTTTTTATGGCTGAGTAATATTCCATTGTATGTATGTGCTGCATCTTTATCCATTCCTCTGTCAAGGGACATTTAGGTTGCTTCCATGTCTTGGCTATTGTAAACAGTGCTTCAGTGAACATAAGGGTGCATGTATCTTTTCAAAGTATGGTTTTCTCTGGATATATGCCCAGGAGTGGGATTGCTGGATCATATGGTAGTTCTATTTTTAGTTTTTTAAGGTGCCTTCATACTGTCTGTTCTCCATAGTGGTTGTACCAATTTACATTCCCACCAACAGTGTAGGAGGGTTCCCTTTTCTCCACACCCTCTCCAGCAATTATTGTTTGTAGACTTTTTGATGATTCAAATGCCACTTCTTTCATGAGCCTTCCCTGACCTATCCATCTGAAAGTGAAGTGTACTGTCTGCACCCTTCTCTGTCTTACCTTTTGGTGTCACAAGTGATTTTCTTTCTGTTTCTTCCCTCTAATCTTCTGTTACCACTGATAGCTCCTTAGCCTTACATTCTCACAAATTCAATCTCTTGGTGAGACTGCTTGATTATTTCTTTGGTTCCAAGTTCAAAACCAGCTTGGGTCAGGTGCCCGTCTCTATGGCCAGGGCTTAGGGAGGATTTCGTTGACCATAGTGGCTCCTCTAAAACTGCATGAAGGAGAAAGGCTGTTTCCATAAGAAGGTGAAGGTACTGGACAGATGCTCCCTCAAGTGTTTTCTCCACTGGTATTATTATTGCTTTGGGAAAGAGATTATTGAAAAGATCACATTGGGTCAAAACTGTTAAGAGTACGAGATGTAGAGTATGTATGCATGCGTGTATGTATGTATGTATGTAGAGATTTGGTAAAGAAACCGAGCCGTGTAGCCTGGTTCAATGCTGCTCTATTCATTACATTAACTTGTTCCTTTGTTAGGTTTAATTAATATTGCATAACATTATTTTTAACAATTTCCATTTTGCCATATACAAATCTGGCAGTCAAAGCAATAATTTGATGAACTATTAATTCTCTTTACTAATAAAATTTATCCAACACAGCATCTTCAGAGGCATGTTCTGAAGTGTTTAAATCTTTTTAATTTCTGTAGAAATTCCAGTGAAAGGTTAGGATGAATCATTATGGAAAAATTAGATTAAACCAGAATCTGTTCAATAGAGAAAGGGACATGACTATAGGAAACAGAAGACACTGGGGGGAAATGCACTGTTTACCAGTTTAATGTAGCAATAAAATTGTCCAGCACAACCCATTGATTCAGGAATTATCATTGTACATCCTGTAACTGAGCAACAAAGTATGGCAAGAGAGCTTTTAGAAAAATCTATGTGACGTTTAGATTATAAATAGAAATATCAATTTATAAATACTAGTTGGAGGGGCATTCACCTCACTGAGAAATGATTCTCGTGAACACCATATTCAGATTCGTTATTATTTCATGGTTCAGGTTTTCACACTGAAAATACCTTGTCCTTTCTTTGTCTAAACATGTGTCTGTTCATTTATACTTAGCCCCGAACAGAATGACTTAAACATTATAATTTTCTTTAAAGAAAGTTGTATTCTTTGAGGAAAAGTTGCATTTTTATGTTGGATTCCTTTGTAATTAATGGATTAACATTGAGCTCTCCTTACTTCTGCATAAATGGGTATCTGATTGCTTATGTATTCAGTGTACATATTCCTAATTTAAAATACAGAACCTAATCATCTGATTTCCCCTGCTTTGAGAGCCTTGTTCTCCCAGCTAACCATTCATCATTTAAATTGCTGCAGGCACGCAGAAAAGGAGCTCCTTTTTTATATTTTCTTAGTATATTTTCACAGAAAAGAAAGTTAATAGAAGTGTAAAAGACTCCCTGAGAACTTCTGGGCCACTGCGATTTAGAAATGTTACTGAATTGGTAAAAAAAAAAAAAAAAAGTATGAAATAAAAGAAACAAAAAATGAGGCTAAGGAAACCTGCAATTTTGATTTTTAAAGTATTTGTGATGAGCAAAAAAAAAGCAACTCAAGTTCAGGCTGCCAACCATAGTGTTTCAAAACCCACAGCTAAGCTGGGACTAACACGTTCTCATACATCCTCTCACTAACACAGCTGCTAGATGATGGTGGCAAACGCAGACACACCTACTTTCATTCTTAATGAAAGACAAGTAAATTACAACTGTAATGAAATACTGTTTCCAGCTATCACACTGGCAAAGTTAAAAAGGTTTGCTTCTATGCTTCGAGGGTAAAAGTGTGGGGAAGACAGCTTTCTACCTTCACACACCACTGGTGGGAATGTAAATTGCAATGATCTCCACTGAGGATGATTTGACAGTATTTACCATGATTAAAAATGCTCATACTCTTGGCCTAGAATTCTACTTCTAAAAATGTATTCTTCAGAAAATAGATCCACATGTACAAGGATATTCATTGTGACTTTTCTTTTTGCAGATAAAATAATAAACCAAGGAATACCTTAAATGTCCATCAATAGACTGCTGGTAAATTTATGATAGGGAAAGTCTATGCCATAGGCAAGAGGTGTTATTAAGTGCAGAGCAGTGTGTGAAGGTGAAACACTACCATTCATGGTTGTTTTTTCTTCCTTCATTTTTTAATTTTTATTTTTAATGGTTTATGGAAGGCTTCAGAAAAGCTACGTAAGAAACTATTTACAAAATTTGCATTGGGAAGGGGGGCTTGAGGAGGACTGGGGTGGTCTGTTTCCATACATCTTTTTGTATTGTGAAAAAAAATGATGCCAACACAACATTTTCTGTTCAGTTAAATCTTCAAAACAAAATGGCAAACCTAGTTCCACGGGCTCAAGTTCCTACTGACAGCTGCAGCTCTCACCTGTCACAGCTACCCCTAAATGTCCACAGGGAAGCTCTGGAGGTGCAGGGAAAGTGGAAAACAGTTGGATGGAGCGTATATTGTGACATGAGTAACATTAGGAACCGTGATGTTCCCTCACATTTTTTGAACACTTACAGCATGCCAGGTGCAGTTTTCCATGCATTAACCTACTTAATCCTCACATCTATCCCAGAAAGTATGTATAGTCATCATCTTCATTTTACAGATGAGACAGACCTGAGAGACAGGGAGGTTGCAGAAACTGCCCCAAATCACATAATTATGAAAAGACTGCCTATAATTTCAAGGGCTACAAGCACTGCACTCAGCAGAGCAAAAGGTCCCTGCCTTCCCACCAACACTCTCCTGCCCTTTTATGACCAACTAGATCCCCAGTCCAATAAAAAAGGTATTTTTCTCTGTCAACTCATTCTCAAAAAGGGAGACCTGTTTTGATTCATTATTTGGATTTACAAATATTTGCAGAGACTGTGTGAGCACTATTAAGACTAGTTTCTTGGAGATTGGAAGGCTAAACAGACAAAAGAATGAGTGAAAGGTATGCCAGGCAAATGCCAAGAGAAGGACAGTGGGTTGTCGATATTAATATCAGAAAACACCATGCAAAAGTCATAATACAGGAGGCAAATTTTTAAAAATATTGACAGAATATTAAATTTTCACAGTGAAAATATCCATAACCATGAATGTTGAATTGTTAAATATGTAAAACCAAAGATATTAAAAATTCAAGAGGAAATGGACAAAACCACAGTCAGTATGGCAGATTTTGACACTCAGCTCCTTCTGTCTCTGTCACATCAAATAGATGAATAATGATGATATCAATAATAATAGAGGAATAAAAGAAAATGGAATTAAAATATATTTACTGCCTTAAAATGATTTACAAATCTATCTCATAAAATTTGAATATGCATTTATTAAAATTTTTAGTGGTCTAGGGATTTTGATGCTTCCTTCCCCTATACACTTTCCTGATGATAGAATAGATTATTTTAAAAGGTAGAAAAAAACATGAGCATACTGTAGGAATTATGCTCAGATGCAGACAACAGTACCATTCTTAGTAAGAATAGAGAAAAGAAAGTGTCTAATAAAGTATCTGGAGTCACACCGTAAGATACTGTCAATCTTAGGGGTAGAGGGTTATTTGCCTTGTATCTCTTTCACCCTGTTGCTGGACCAGGAAAAGTAGAATTTCTTTAACATCCTCCTCCTACAAGCAGGCCCTGATGTAATTGTCAGTAACCAAATGCCTGACAACCTAGGCCAGAGCCCATGCCAAAGAAGCAGAAAGATGCTGATGGGAGACCAGAAAGGATAAAGGACCATGGAGGGAAAGATCACATTTTTATGTTGATTGAGCACCAGGATTTCTTCTTCTGCGAATTGGCTACTCCCAATCTTATATCCATTTTAAAATTAGGGTTTCTTTTACTTACTGGTTTATAGAAGCTCTTTATATATTATTTATAGTAACTATTTATATTCAAATTAAACCTATTATGTCCAAATATTTTAATATTTCTATTCAAATAATTATATCTATTATATTGACTGTTAATGTTATTTTATATACAAATATATCTAGCATATTCACATATTTCCAGTACATTTTTCGGTTTATTTTTGTGTAGACTTTTTGTCTACAAATGTTTATATTTGATATAGTGAAGTGTGTTTATTATCTCCTTTATAGCTTCTGGGTCCTTGTTTGGTTAAGCAAAATTTAACAACTCCTCCAGATAATATTTTTCTCCCAAATTGGAATTTCTAAACTATATCCTGGTAGTTCAACTTACTGCTCTTTTAGGTGTTTTAATTATTACATGGACCTCCTTTAACCTTCCGCATCTATTCCTTACAGTAACTTTGGAGTTAACCCCTCACCCAGGGCTCAGTTTGGAGAATAACCTTGGTGACTCTTCTCTTCCTTGGACCACTTCATTTTCATTCTCTCTTAGCCGTCTGTGTTACGCAGTCTGTGCTCTGCTTGGATGTTCATTTCCTAAAACCTGTCAGCAGGGAAGAAATAACTATAACTGCCTTGTTCCATCGAGAGATACAGAATATCTTTATTTCCGTGTCCGATTTTATTTTTCCCTATTGCAATTTATAATTTCAAAATTTTCGTTATCCAAGCAACACATCAGTAAGCATACAAGCATATTAACATGCCCTTGATTACTCAGGGACATACACCCTGCCACATCTCTTCACTGATTCACAGCCCTCAGCTGGTGTCTTTAAGTGGTATCTGTCACCCCAATGGGGCGGTTGATGCTGCCTCTGCTCTGAACCCCATATTGAACCCCACCACTCTTTGGAACTGCTTTGCAAGGACTCTGTTCTCTCACTGTTCTATCAGTCTTTCTCTACTTGTCACCACCTTGAATCTTCATGGTGCTGGGAGCTTTGAGAAAGTCTGGCAGAGTGGGCCAAGGGTCTTTCCCCCGGCTTTGTATTATACCCTTTTAATGGAATTCAAAAGCTGAGTTATTTGGACCCAATGATACGTGGAGTTCAGTGAGTATCACTGTTCGGATTCCTCAAAAGCCAACTCCAGGACGAGGATTTGGGAGCAGGTTGTTGATTTGTGAGATATTCCAGTAAGCATGAGTAAAGGAGTGAGGGAGAGAAAGAGAAAAGGAAGAAGCACTGATCAAGGTTATGATAAGCTGGTTATGTGGAGAAACAGGGGCTCCATCTAATGAGGGGCCGTCTGAGATATTGGGTGGAATACACCAGAGACTTGTCCGCTGAGTATCTAGGAAGCTTGGGTATTTATCCACTGACTCCCGTTTCTCATTTGTTGAGGGGTGCTCCTGAGGGTGTTAAATCTCCAGCATTTCTGAGCTATGCTGCTGCACTGGGAAAACTCCCATAGCTTTGGAGAAAGCCCTAAGACTGAGAAACAGAGAGCTGGCTGCCTGTGTGGGAATGTCCACCATGGCTGCCAGTAAATGGAGTGGGCATGGACAGCACCTGCCACTGAGAAACTGCACCTTCGTTTTATATGTAAAACTCCCTTCTACCGTCACTGCAAATGTATGTTCCGGTGTGTTTTCTCTGAGCCAAGTTCACCGCGAATGCTGCTGTCCTTTGTGGGACGCACTTACTGTCAGCACACTCCTCACCCTCCTCCTGTCCTCCCCCATTCACTCTGTCAGCTCCTCCAGTTTTCCAGGTAGACCTGAGATGTCTGAACCCCACAAATGTATACAGGCTCAGTTATTTCCTAGGAGTCCCATGAGGCTTCCATGCAAATAGATTTCCCAGTAGTTCACAAGCTGCGGCCCATGACATATTTGAACTCTCAGCAGTGGACACAGCCATGGTCAAGCTGAGCATCACACCATACAACCTTAAAATACAATTTAATCTTTTATGTCTTTTTTCTTTCCTGAACTCTGCCAACTGGTACTTGACTTATTCTATATGATATAACGTAGATTTACTTACAAACAGTTCTTGCCAGGTTTCCCTAGATACCTTTAGCAACCAGCTTCTTAAAACTTGCCTAATGTGCAGACTTAAAGTGACAGCATTTCTTTTAAAAGGACAGAAAATTAATCGGTTCTATCATGCGTAGAATGCCACATTATTGTTGTCTCTGGCTTGTTATATACAGCCTCTTCCATTTATTCACTTAACGATGAATTTGGAAGAAATGGCATTCAGTCAGAACCATTCCAAGGACAGAAGAGAATGACTGGGGCTCAGATGATTACTGAAGTCCTCCCTCTTCTGCTGATTTATGCTAAAGCTCCAGGCAAGCAGGCCAGCTCCTCTATGTTGCATTTCCCTCAGTTTTAATATGGAAATGCTCATGTGCTAAAGGACTCCAGGGAAGGAAAACCAGGGGCAAGATGAGTTGCCCCTGGCAGAATTGGAAGTGGAAGGACTTGACAGAGGGACAGTGTGTCAGAGTTTGCAGACTCTTGTTAGCAATTGACATTAGGTGAAATTAACTTGTGTGTGGGGTACCTTCCCAACTAGCCATACATCTGAAGTAGCCCTTGTTGGGTTGAAGGATTTGTTGTTTGAGTTATTTGAGTTCTAATATTGGTTCGTATGGGTTGTAATCTGATTGGTGTCTCCTCTAGAGGACTTAGTTTAGTGCTTTATCCACGGTGTACTTAATAAATGCCAAGTGATGTATTGCTGTACACTGAGGCTGTATTAAATAGCCTCAAACCCCTATTTAATATTTTTCTCTGTATTCGGGGGAAGGGTGTGATAAATTCAGAGAAATAGAGAATTTCTCTTTTCCTCTAGTTCTAGAACTGAGGGAAGAGAAAGCAATCAGTCTGTTTGTTCATTCTCTCCAGTTCACATCTCTGTGTCTCTGTTTACCCTATTTCACACACACCACACACACACACACACAAACACACCACACACAATATGTAGATTCTCTTTTCCATCCCAAGGTCATTCCTCACACTTAAAGTTAGTCTTGACCTGTCTTGCCCTTTTGAGATCCATGATAGAGGCAGTGTAGAATAGTGTAAAGAGCTGAGGTTTTTTTTTTTTTTTGCGGTATGCGGGCCTCTCACTGCTGTGGCCTCTCCCGTTGCGGAGCACAGGCTCCGGACGCACAGGCTCAGCGGCCATGGCTCACGGGCCTAGCCACTCTGCGGCATGTGGGATCTTCCCGGACCGGGGCACGAACCCGTGTCCCCTGCATCGGCAGGCGGACTCTCAACCACTGTGCCACCAGGGAAGCCCAAGAGCTGAGGTTTTGACAGTAAACAAACAGTTTTGAATCCTGGCTCTGCTACTCAGCTACATGGCCTGCAAGTTACACAAACTTTCCTGAACCTTCCTTCTCTGAAGGTCCAAATAGTTGCTACCTCTTGCAGTGAGAGAATGATACATCCCTTCCCACGGTATGTGGCTCATGGTACAATCTCCCTAAGAGAGGATTAGACTTCCAGCCGTTATGTCCCCCTTGTCCATGTATCTTGCTTTAGCCAATAGAATGTGAACAGAAGTCTTAGGAGCCATGTTGTGGTTCCACTATTGGTCTTTTCTCCTGTCACAAGATGAGTATGTCCCAGATAGGGGCTGTTCCTTCAGCTTTGGTCCAGAAGAGTGGATCCACAATGGAGGCCTATGATGTGAGCAGAAAACAAACTCTTATTGCTGTAAACCACTAAGACCACACAGCACCTTAGCCTAAAGTGATTTACACATTTCCTTGTCTGTAAGATAGGCATAATAATATCCACTCTGCAAAGCTAATGTAAGACAGAGTGAGATAACTATATAAAAGCCCAGCAACTGGTAGTCAATCAACAGCTTGGAGATGGCAGTTTAAAAGTTTTAGGAGCTAGAAAGGAGGAATTTCTGGAGCCCCTACTGCATTATTTTTGAAGGTGCTTCTCATCAAAGGAAGACCCTTCTTTCTGAAGTAATCTCTTTCCTCCTTTCTAGGAAAATGTCAGCATATAATTCAAGTCACCGTTCTAATTTCACATCCTCAATAAAGCTTTACCCAACCCTCTGTCCCTGCGCAAAATCAATTGCCTCTGTATAGCCATAACAACATTGTATTATAAATGCTTACATGCTGAATTTCCCACGAGACTGTGCAGACCTTTAAGGTAGAAACTGATTTTCACATTCAAACATCCAAAAATCAATGGAATAGGTAGAAATTAGAGTGGAACCTCATCATAGAAACCATTTAAATTTTTGCTGAGAAACATAACAAAATTTGATATTCCATTGTCTTGCACAATGACAAACACATCTAGTAATGTGCGTGCCAACGATCGGGTTTATGGTGTGATGGAATGCAGTAGGCACTGCATGTAAGAAGGATACCTGAGGAGTTTTCATCTGACTCTTCATCACTGGGATTAGAAGCAGAATGGTTTGAGTGTGTGCATATTTTCCTTTTGTCTTTTTTTAGTCTACTTTAGTGGGTCTCACAGTATGCTCTGTATAAGAATGTCTGTGTGTAATATATGTGTGTTTATTGTAGTTTAGGGGCAAGTTAATGGGTTTTTAAAGAAAAATTTTTAATAACCTTATTGAAGTAAAATGGACATGTGATACATTGCACAGACTTTAAAAGTACAGTTGAAAAGTTGTCATGTATGTTTATACCACTAAACCATCACACAGTCAAGATAAATCTATTCCAGTAGAAGTTTTCCTGTGTCCCTTGTAATCTCACCCTCCCCCCCATTCTTCCTCACTGGCCCTTCCATCCCTAGCTGCCACTGACCTGCTTTCTGTAATATAAATTAGTTTGCTTTTTCTGAGCTTTATATAAATGGAATCATAGAGTATGTACGCCTTGTTGGGCTTCTTTCACTCACTATCATTATTTTGAGATGAACATTTGGGTTCTTCCCAGCTTGGGGCTATAGCAAATAAAGCTTCTTTGAACATTCATGTACATGTCTTTGTATAGGCATATGTTTTTATTTATCTTAGGTAAATACCTAGGAATGGAATGGCTAGATCATATTATAAGTTTATATTTGACTTTTTAAGAACCTGCCAAACTGTTTTCCAAAGTGGTTGACCATTATGCATTCCACTAAGAGTGTATGTGAGTGCCAGTTTTTCTACATCCTTGTCAGCACTTGGTATGGCCAGTCTTTTTAGGCATAGCCATTCCATGAGGTATATATCTCATTGTGGTTTTAATTTCCATTTCTCTAATAGCTCACAATGTTTAGCATTTTTCCATATGCTTATTTGTTACCTATATATTTTCTTTGGAGAAGTGTTTGTTCAAAATATTTTTTCCATTTTTTTTGTTATTTGGATTTTTACAATTGCAGTTTGTGAGTTCTTTGTATCTTTTCAATACAAGTCTCTTATCAGAAATCTGCCTTGCAAATATTTTCCCCATCTGTGGCTTGTCTTTTCATACTCTTAAGAACGTCATTTAGAGAGCAGAAGTTTTTAATTTTAATAGTCTACTTTATAATTTTTTCTTTTATGGATATACTTCTAGTGTCTAAAGAATTGGTTCCTAACCCAAGGTCATTTAGATTTTCTGTTAAATTCTCTTCTAAAAGTTCTATAGTTTTAGGTTTAACATTTAGTTCTGTGATCTGTCTTGAGTTAACTTTTATTATAGTGTGAGTTAGAGATCAAAGTTATGTTATTGAATATGGATTTTCATTGTTTCTGCCACTATTTGTTGAAAAGACTATCCTTTCTCCACCTTTGCAACTTTGTTAAAAATCGATTGTCCATACCTTGGCAATTGTGAATAATGCTGCAATGAACATGGGAGTGCAGATACCTCTTCAAGATAATGATTTTGTTTCCTTTGGACAGATACTCAGAGCTGGGATTGCTGGATCACATGGTAGTTCTTTTCTTTTCTTTTTTTTTTTTTTTTTTAATTTCTTGAACAACCTCCATACTGTTTTCTATAGTGGCTGTATCAGTTTATATTTCTACCAAAAGGGTTCCATTTCCTGGACATTCTTGCCAGTATTTGTTGTCTCTTGTCTTTTTGATAATAATCCTAGCTGGTATGGGGCAGCCTCTCACTGTGCTTTTGGTTTGCATTTCCATGATGATTAGTGATGTTGAGTACCTTTTCATGTACTGTTGGCCTTTTGTAAGTCTTCTTGGAAAACTGGCTATTTCAGGTCCTTTGCCTATTTCTCAATTCGGTTATTTGTGGGTTTTGCTGTTGAGTTGTATGTGTTCCTTGTATATTTTGCATATTGACCTTTTATCAGTTTTGTGGTTTGCAAATATCTTCTCATATTCATTATTCGGTTGCCTTTTCATTTTGATGATGGTTTCCTTTGATGTGCAAAAGCTTTTTAGTTTGATTTAGTCCCACTTGTTTATTTTTGCTTTTGTTACCTTTGCTTTTTTGGTGTCAATTTTTAAAAAATCATTGCCAAGACCAGTGTCCAAAGGGGCTTACCCTCTATAAAGAAAATGTGGTGTGTATACATAATGGAATATTATTCAACCTTAAAAAAGAAGGAAATCTTGCCATTTGGAACAACATGGATGAACCTTGAGGGTTAGAATATCTAGTATAATGTTGAACGGAAGTGATGAGGCTGAACATCCTTGTCTTGGTCCTGTTCTTAGGAGGAAAAGATTTAGTCTTTCACCATTAAGTATAATTTAGCTGTAGTTATTTCATAGATATCCTTTTTCAGGTTGAGGGAATTCCCTTATATCCCTATTTTGCTAAGAGTTTTTTTATCAGAAATGACTGTTTGATTTTATCAAATACTTTTTCTGCATTAATCTGGATGTCACATGATTTTGACATGTATATGAATATGAACAACTAGGGTGAATTACCTTGATTGACTTTTGACTGTTTAATCAACCTTGTATTCATAGGATAAACTCTACTTTGTCATGATGTATTTTCATTTTTTAATGTATTGCTGGATTTGATTTCCTAAGATTTTGTTTAAATGTTTGCATCTCTATTCATGAGGGATAGTCAGCTCTATTTTGCTTGTTTTTTTTTGTTTTAGTTTTTGTAATGCCTTTGGGTTTGATTAAAGAGTAATGCTAGCCTCATAGAAAGATTTAAGGAGTAGTCCATTCTCTTCAATTTTCTCAGAGTTAAAGCGAAATTGGGATGAATTCTTCCCTACATGTTTGGTAGAATTCACCAGGGAGACATCTGAGCTTGGAGTTTTCTGTGTATGAAGGTTTTTAACCTACAAATTCAATTCCTGACTAGATATGGGGTTATTCCTGTTATCTATTTCTTTTCTTCTTGAGTGAAACTAGGTAGTTTTATCTCTCAAGAAATTTGTTCAGTAAAGCAATTATACTCCAATAAAGATGTAAAAAAAAAAAAAAGACATTTGTTCATTTCATCAAATTTGTCATATTTATTTGCAAGAAGTTGTTCATAATCCTGTCATTTTTAAAATATATGTAGAATCTTTGGTGACATTATCTCTCTAATTTCTGATATTGATAATTTTATCTTCTTTTTTTCGGGATCAGTCTGACTAGAGGTTTATTGCTTTTATTGATCCTCTCAAAGAACCAGTTATTGGGACTTCCCTGGTGGCGCAGTGGTTAAGAATCCGCCTGCCAATGCAGGGGACACGGGTTTGAGCCCTGGTCCGGGAATATCCCACATGCCGTGGAGCAATTAAGCCCCTGCACCACAACTACTGAGCCAGTGCTCTAGAGCCCGCAAGCCACAACTACTGAGCCCGCGTGCCCAAACTACTGAGCCTGCATGCCTAGAGCCCGGCTCTGCAACAAGAGAAGCCACTGCAGTGAGAAGCCGTGCACCGCAACGAAGAGCAGCATCTGCTCACCACAACTACAGAAAGCCCACATGTAGCAACAAAGACCCAACACAGCCAAGAATAAATGAATAAATAAAATTAAAAAAAAATAAAAGAACCAGTTATTGTTTCATTGGTATCTAGTCTGGCTGGTGGGAACAGGCGCTATTCCCTGTCATGTCTGAGTTTCAGGAACTGTTCTCTCTTATCCTTACAGGTGGCTCTGTCTCTGTCTGTGGGCAGTTTCTTCACATGCACACACTGATCTAAACTCTAATGAGTATTCAATAGCGACCTTCTGCAGATCTCCAGTGTTCTTTTTCTGTGTAGCTCACTTCTCTCCAGTACTCTGTCTTGAAACTACATCTTCTTGGTCTCTTTAGACTCTCAGCCTTATCTCTTCACCTCAGGGAGTCCACCAAGCTCCACATGGATTCCCCCTCCCCGTAATACCATCTGGAAACTCTCTTGAGGCAATAAGCTGGGCAATTATAAGGATCACTTCACTTATTTCCCATCCACAGGGATCACTATTTTTCTTTGCCTGATGTCCAGGGTCCTTAAGTTCATTGCTTCAAATACATTGTCTGATTTTGGGGATTGTTTTAGTCAGGAGAGTAAATCTAATCCCTCTTCTGAAAGTCTCTCTTCCAAGACGGCAGAAGCCCCTCAAAACTAATTTTGATTTTGTGATTTTTCACTTCATTAAGTTAAATCTGTGAAAGTTAATTGATTTGACTAAGGTTTTACTGCTAGTAAATAAAGCCTAGCTAGGAACAGTTAGGCCTAGAACTCACAACCAGTCTGTATTTCACGCAGCAGTCAATCCTCAACAACTTTGGTTGAAAACATTTGCATGTAGTCAGATGTATGTTTGGGCACATATGCACAACTATACCAATTTTTGGTGCTTGATAACTTAATTTCAAGTAATTTACACATATGCCAGTAAAAAGTAGTGGGTGCAGTAAAATGATTTTTGCAAAGAAGATCTATTCCTGCCTGTATGCCTACAGTTACTTTGGTGTAAATTTACCATAACCTAGAGTTACACAGCTAACAAATCTAATTTTACGGAGTTTTTCCAACACTAATCATACAAAGCTGTCAGCTGTCAGCTGTGAGCTATATGTTTATTTTGCATTAAGTATATCCTAGAAAGTGAAAACTTGCATCCACATACCATGATTTTTATACAGAAATAATACTTAAATTGACACATAGGGAGATTTAATTTCATTTGCATATTTTAACATTATGAGACATTATATCTGCCAGATTTGTTGGTGAAAACGATGTTGTAGATTATTCTAAAAGTAAAGTTGGCTTATTTTTGTCTGTTATTGGCAAACACGTAATATTAATTTCTTCCATCTGGGAAAAGCCCTAGTGCTGAATGAAATGTATCATAGGAGAGTTTCTGGCAAGTGATATATATACTCAAAATATATTTATTGAGTGAATGAAAGAATACTTGCATGTTTCTTCAAGTTCCTGACCCTACTTTTCTTTTTTCTTTTTCACACACACACACTGTATTTTATTTTTACAAGAGATAAATAAACTGACACCAAGCATTGTAAATGGATAAACACAACAAAAGCAACAATGATTGCAATTACCACACATGAAACACACTCATACTATGTCATAATATTGATATTCCTTCCAGTAATCCTGCACTGTAACAGCTCCTTTACTTTGCAGTGAAAATTGATTTGTATATTTTTTGCCTCTGAGTCCTTGTGGGATTTTTTTTTTATTCAAACAGAAAGTCACAAAAATTATAATCATCCTCCTCAGTTCACTCAGTCCCATGTAATTAATTTCTTTTTCATCTTGATCCTTTGTTAGCACTTTTATGAACTCATCGGTTTTCCATTAGAGTTCTGAAAATGCTTATTCATTCAGTTCAGCAGTATAGTCAGTTACCAGAAACCTGTACTTGTCAGTCTTTTCCATGAGTTCCTTGAAGATGAAACTCTTTTATAGGAACATTTTTGCAAAAGCATCAGAGTACACCCAGAACTGTCTGTAAATGACGAAAGACTTAAAAATGACCATGGTTAAAGATTTGATGAAAGTTCAAAATAATGCAATTGACAAGGAAATTTAGTTATTTCCGAGATATACATTTTAAAGTAAAAACTAGAATTATGACTTATAACATTATACCAGAACATACAAGATTTTTAGAAATTTCATGTAATGTCTGAAACATTTATATTAACATATTTCCATACAAATAACCCAAAGAAAGTTTAGTATTAGTTGTTTTTTTGTTTCTTTGTTTTTTTATACTGCAGGTTCTTATTAGTCATCAGTTTTATACACATCAGTGTATACATGTCAATCCCAATCTCCCAATTCAGCACACCACCATACCCACCCCACCATGGTGTTCCCCCCCTTGGTGTCCATACGTTTGTTCTCTACATCTGTGTCTCAACTTCTGCCCTGCAAAGCAGTTCATCTGTACCATTTTTCTAGTTTCCACATACATGCGTTAATATACGATATTTTTCTCTTTCTGACTTATTCACTCTGTATGACAGTCTCTAGATCCATCCACATCTCAACAAATGACTCAATTTCATTCCTGTTTATGGCTGAGTAATATTCCATTGTATATATGTACCACGCCTTCTTTATCCATTTGTCTGTCAATGGGCATTTAGGTTGCTTCCATGACCTGGCTATTGTAAATAGTGCTGCAATGAACATTGGGGTGCATGTGTCTTTTTGAATTATGGTTTTCTCTGGGTATATGCCCAGTAGTGGAATTGCTGGGTCATATGGTGATTCTATTTTTAGTTTTTTAAGGAACCTCCATACTGTTCTCCATAGTGGCTGTATCAATTTACATTCCCACCAACAGTGCAAGAGGGTTCCATTTTCTCCACACCCTCTCCAGCATTTGTTGTTTGTAGATTTTTTGATGATGCCCATTCTAACTGGTGTGAGGTGATACCTCATTGTAGTTTTGATTTGCGTTTCTCTAATAATTAGTGATGTTGAGCAGCTTTTCATGTGCCCCTTGGTCATCTGTATGTCTTCTTTGGAGAAATGTCTATTTAGGTCTTCTGCACATTTTTGGATTGGGTTGTTTGTTTCTTTAATATTGAGCTGCATGAGCTGTTTATATATTTTAGAGATGAATCCTTTGTCCGTTGATTCGTTAGCAAATATTTTCTCCCATTCTGAGGGTTGTCTTTTCATCTTGTTTATGATTTCCTTTGCTGTGCAAAAGCTTTTAAGTTTCATTAGGTCCCATTTGTTTATTTTTGTTTTTATTTCCATTACTCTAGGAGGTGGATCAACAAAGATCTTGCTGTGATTTACGTCAAAGAGTGTTCCTCCTATGTTTTCCTCTAAGAGTTTTATAGTGTCCGGTCTTACATTTAGGTCTGAAATCCATTTTGAGTTTATTTTTGTGTGTGGTGTTAGGGAGTGTTCAAATTTCATTCTTTTACATGTAGCTTTCCAGTGTACCCAGCACACTTACTGAAGAGACTGTCTTTTCTCCATTGTGTATCCTTGCCTCCTTTGTCATAGATTAGTTGACCATAGGTGCGTGGGCTTATCTCTGGGCTTTCTATCCTGTTCCATTGATCTCTATTTCTGTTTTTGTGCCAGTACCATACTGTCTTGATTACTGTAGCTTTGTAGTATAGTCTGAAGTCAGGGAGTCTGATTCCTCCAGCTCCGTTTTTCCCTCAAGACTGCTTTGGCTATTCGGGGCCTTTTGTGTCTCCATACAAATTTTACGATGATTTGTTCTAGTTCCGTAAAAAAAAATGCCATTGGTAATTTGATACAGATTGCACTGAATCTGTAGATTGCTTTGGGTAGTATAGACATTTTCACAATATTCACAATATTGATTCTTAAAATCCAAGAACATGGTATATCTCTCTATCTGTTGGTATCATCTTTAACTTCTTTCATCAGTGTTTTATAGTTTTCTACATACAGGTCTTTTGTCTCCCTAAGTAGGTTTATTCCTAGGTATTTTATTCTTTTTGTTGAAATGGTAAATGGGAGTGTTTCCTTAATTTCTCTTTCAGATTTTTCATCATTAGCATATAGGAATGCAAGAGATTTCTGTGCATTAATTTTGTATCCTGCAACTTTACCAAATTCATTGATTAGCTCTAGTAGTTTTCTGTTGGCATTTTTAGGATTCTCTCTATATAGTATCATGTCATCTGCAAACAGTGACAGTTTTACTTCTTCTTTTCCAATTTGTATTCCTTTTGTTTCTTTTTCTTCTCTGATTGCCATGGCTAGGACTTCCAAAACTGTGTTGAATGATAGTGGTGAGAGTGGACATCCTTGTCTCGTTCCTGATCTTAGAGGAAATGCTTTCAGTTTTTCAACATTGAGAATGATGTTTGCTGTGGGTTTGTTGTATATGGCCTTTATTATGTTGAGGTAGGTTCCCTCTATGCCTACTTTCTGGGAAGTTTTTATCATAAATGGGTGTTGAATTTTGTCAAAAGCTTTTTCTGCATCTATTGAGATGATCATATGGTTTTTATTCTTCGATTTGTTAATATGGTATATCACATTGATTGATATGCATATATTGAAGAATCCTTGCATCCCTGGGATAAATCCCACTTGATCGTGGTGTATGATCCTTTTAATGTGTTGTTGAATTCTGTTTGCTAGTATTTTGTTGAGGATTTTTGCATCTATATTCATCAGTGATATTGGTCTGTAATTTTTTTTTTTTTTTTTTTTTTTTTTTTGTGGTACGCGGGCCTCTCACTGTTGTGGCCTCTCCCGTTGCGGAGCACAGGCTCCGGACACACAGGCTCAGCGGCCATGGCTCACGGGCCCAGCCGCTCCGCGGCATGTGGGATCTTCCCGGACCGGGGCGCGAACCCGTGTCCCCTGCATCGGCAGGCGGACTCTCAACCACTGCGCCACCAGGGAAGCCCTGTAATTTTTTTTTTTTGTAGTATCTTTGTCTGGTTTTGGTATCAGGATGATGGTGGCCTCATAGAATGAGTTTGGGAGTGTTCCTTCCTCTGCAATTTTTTGAGACGAGTTTGAGAAGGACGGGTGTTAGCTCTTCTCTAAATGTTTGATAGAATTCACCTGTGAAGCCATCTGTTCCTGGACTTTTGTTTGTTGGAAGATTTTTAACCAGAGTTTCAATTTCATTACTTCTGATTAGTCTGTTCATATTTTCTGTTTCTTCCTGGTTCAGTCTTGGAAGGTCATACCTTTCTAAGAATGGGTCCATTTCTTCCAGGTTGTCCATTTTATTGGCATAGAGTTGGTTGTAGTAGTCTCTTAGGATGCTTTGTATTTCTGCAGTGTCTGTTGTAACTTCTCCTTTTTCATTTCTAATTTTATTGATTTGAGTCCTCTCCTTCTTTTTCTTGATGAGTCTGGGTAAAGGTTTATCAATTTTGTTTATCTTCTCAAAGAAGCAGCTTTTAGTTTTATTGATCTTTGCTATTGTTTTCTTTGTTTCTGTTTCATTTATTTCTGCTCTGATCTTTATGATTTCTTTCTTTTTGCTAACTTTGGGTTTCATTTGTTTTTCTTTCTCTAATTCCTTTAGGTGTAAAGTTAGATCGTTTATTTGAAATTTTCTTGTTTCTTGAGGTAGGCTTGTATAGCTATAAACTTCCCTCTTAGAACTGCTTTTGCTGCATCCCATAGGTTTTGGATCATCGTGTTTTCATTGTCATTTGTCTCTAGGTATTTTTTGATTTCCTGTTCGATTTCTTCAGTGATGTCTTGGTTATTTAGTAACATATTGTTTAGCCTCCATGTGTTTGTGTTTTTCACGTTCTTTTCCCTGTAATTCATTTCTAATCTCATAGCGTTGTGGTCAGAAAAGATGCTTGATACAATTTCAATTTTCTTAAATTTAGTGAGGCTTGATTTGTGACCCAAGATGTGATCTATCCTGGAGAATGTTCCATGTGCACTTGAGAAGCAAGTGTAATCTGCTGTTTTTGGATGGAATGTCCTATAAATCACAATTAAATCTATCTGGTCTATTGTGTCATTTAAATCTTCTGTTTCCTTATTTATTTTCATTTTGGATCATCTGTCCATTGTTGTAAGTGAGTTGTTAAAGTCCCCCACTATTACTGTGTTACTGTTGATTTCCTACTTTATAGCTGTTAGCAGTTGCCTTATGTATTGAGGTGCTCCTATGTTGGGTGCATATATATTTATAATTGTTATATCTTCTTCTCGGATTCATCCCTTGATTATTATGTAATGTCCTTCCTTGTCTCTTGTAACATTCTTTATTTTAAAGTCTATTTTATCTGATATGAGTACTGCTACTCCTGCTTTCTTTTGATTTCCATTTGCATGGAATATCTTTTTCATCCCCTCACTTTCAGTCTGAATGTTTCCCTAGGTCTGAAGTGGGTCTCTTCTAGACAGCATATATATGGGTCTTGTTTTTTTATCCATTCAGCAAGCCTGTGTCTTTTGGTTGGAGCATTTAATCCATTCACGTTTAAGGTTATTATCGATATGTATGTTCCTGTGACCATTTTCTTAATTGTTTTGGGTTTGTTTTTGTTGGTCTTTTCCTTCTTTTGTGTTTCTTGCCTAGAGAAGATCCTTTAGCATTTGTTGTAGAGCTGGTTTGGTGGTGCTGAATTCTCTTAGCTTTTGCTTGTTTGTAAAGCTTTTGATTTCTCAATGGAATCTGAATGAGCTCCTTGCTGGATAGAGTAATCTTGGTTGTAGGATTTTCCCTTTCATTTCTTTAAGTATATCATGCCACTCCCTTCTGGCTTGTAGAGTTTCTGCTGAGAAATCAGCTGTTAACCTTATGGGAGTTCCCTTGTATGTTATTTGTCATTTTTTCCTTGCTGCTTTTCATAATTTTTCTTTGTCTTTAATTTTTGCCAATTTGATTACTATGTGTCTCGGTGTGTTTCTCTTTGGGTTTATCCTGTATGGGACTCGCTGCGCTTCCTGGACTTGGGTGGCTATTTCCTTTCCCATGTTAGGGAAGTTTTCGACTATAAACTCTTCAAATATTTTCCTGGGTCCTTTCTCTCTCTCTTCTCCTTCTCGTACCCCTATAATGTGAACGTTGTTGCGTTTAGTGTTGTCCCAGAGGTCTCCTAGGCTGTCTTCATTTCTTTTCATTCTTTTTTCTTTAGTCTGTTCTGCAGCAGTGAATTCCACCATTCTGTCTTTCAGGTCACTTATCTGTTCTTCTGCCTCAGTTATTCTGCTATTCCTTCCAGTGTAGTTTTCACTTCGGTTATCGTATTGTTTCCCTCTGTTTGTTTGTTCTTTAATTCTTCTAGGTCTTTGTTAAACATTTCTTGCATCTTCTCGATCTTTGCCTCCATTCTTTTTCCGAGGTCCTGGATCATCTTCCCTATCATTATTTTGAATTCTTTTTCTGGAAGGTTGACTATCTCCACTTCATTTAGTTGTTTTTCTGGGGTTTTATCTTGTTCCTTCATCTGGTATATAGCCCTCTGCCTCTTCATCTTGTCTATCTTTCTGTGAATGTGGTTTTTGTTCCACAGGCTGCAGGATTGTAGTTCTTCTTGGTTTGCTGTCTGCCCTCTGGTGGATGAGGCTATCTACGAGGCTTGATGGGAGGGACTGGTGGTACGTAGAGCTAACTTTTGCTCTGGTGGGCAGAGCTCAGTAAAACTTTAATCCACTTGACTGTTGATGGGTGGGGCTGGGTTCCCTCCCTGTTGGTTGTTTTGCCTGAGGCAACCCAACACTGGAGCCTACCTGGGCTGTTTGATGGGGCTAATGGCAGACTCTGGGAGGGCTCACACCAAGGTGTACTTCCCAGAACTTCTGCTGCCAGTGTCCTTGTCCCCGTGGTGAAACAGAGCCACCCCCTGCCTCTGCAGGAGACCCTCCCACAGTAGCAGGTAGGTCTGGTTCAGTCTCCCCCAGGGTCACTGCTCCTTCCCCTGGGTCCTGATGCTCACACTACTTTTTGTGTGTCCTCCAAGAGTGGAGTCTCTGTTTCCCCCAGTCCTGTCAAAGTCCTGCAATCAATTCCCACTAGGCTTCAAAGTCTGATTCTCTAGGAATTCCTCCTCCTGTTGCCGGACCCCCAGGTTGGGAAGCCTGATGTGGAGCTCAGAACCTTCACTCCAGTGGGTGGACTTCTGTGGTATAAGTGTTCTCCAGTTTGTGAGTCATCCACAAACTGTGGATGTGATTTGATTTTATTGTGATTGCGCCCCTCCTACTGTCTCATTGTGGCTTCTCCTTTGTCTTTGGATGTGGGGTATCTTTTTTGGTGAGTTCTAGTGTCTTCCTGTCGATGATTGTCCAGCAGCTAGTTGTGATTTTGGTGTTCTCGCAAGAGGGCTGACCCTACTTTTCATTCTTTTTTTTTTTTTTTTTTTGTACAGATATTCACTAAGTGCTTAAGTACCAGGCACTGTAGAAGACAGAAACATGAATACATTTTAATTACTGCACTTCAGGCGCTGATTGTCTAGTAGATGGCATTAGTCAGGAGGCACACACTATAGAGTACAAGCTGGTATGCATGAGGTTAATGCCATAAAAGAGTACAAAGAAAGTTCTATAGGGACTGGTCATCTCAAAATTAGGGAGCAGTCACCTCCACTTGAGAGAATGGGAAAGTAGACAAGGCATTTGTGATGGATTTGTAAATATGGGTAATGTTTTGACAGGTGGAAATAGGCATCCAGGAAATTCCAAGCAGGAGAATAACATGTACTGAGATATTCCATTTATCTAATGAACAGAAAAACTGCAGAAAGAGCTGAGGGATGAAGCTGAAGTGATAGCAAGGATGAAGTGACAGTTATTGCTAGTAGCCATGAAATGAGCAGGAGAGTTTATATTTAACGTCATTAGACAATTGGAAGCCTTCACATATTTTAGTAGGAATTTAGTGTGTGATCAGAGCTGTGTGTGTGAATATAAACTGACACTTGAATTTAGGAAAGAATTGGGCAGTGATGAGAGGCGTGGAAGCCCAGTTATGGCACAAGCAAAATAAATCTCGGAAGAAATAGTTGAAGTATAAGTTGGGGAAGATTGTAAAGATGTTTCAGAGGTAAAAATCTACGTAATTTGGCAACTGATTAAGTACAGTTATTAAAGTGAAAGGGAAGGAAGAGATTTATTTAGCTGCAAAGAAAGAATTTTAAAAATTCAATTCAATTTGAATTTATGTATTCAATTTGTTTGTAGCTAACGTTTCCCAATTAGAAACCACAGAATACTGAACCCAGAGATGAAGTATGTGTGAGAACACGCTAATCTGAATGTAAACTTTGTCCTTAATATCTGTACACAGAAATTGAGGCCAGACCAGTTAAGCCAACGCAACAGGGTAAATAGTTTTGAAAAGTACTCACATTAGTAGTTCTTTTTTTTTTTAAGACACGAATGACTTGGCAGCTCTGAGCTTATTTGGCTAGTAGAGTAGTCATACTATTAACAGAATCTGGAAATCCAGTGAGTAGGCTAATAAACTGATTGCTACTAGTCATATGTTCTTTGACTCTGAATGCACTTGGACCACCAAAGCAAAATGAACAAGAAACAATATCTTTCTTCCTTTTCTTCTCCAAGCATAAAATTGTACTCAAACTACCAGGTCAAAGACACGAGAGGGAGTTGCAGATGTTTATAGCAAATCGAATATAAAAGAGTTCAAAGAACAGATTATGTTTCAAAAGGCCACGTTTAAGTCTATTCATTGCAAGGTCCATATAAAACTATGCAAACACATGGACCTTTCCTGAGTTAACACTGTGCTCACAGACACCTGATACTGAGGCTCAAACATTTTTTAATTCCAATAATCACTTTTGTCTCTTACTCCTTTTTGAAGATTGTGTGGACACCATACTTTTCTCATTCTGCACGTGAACCCTCTTTGGCTTTCAGAATTATTCCTGATTTCAAAGATTTCATCCCCTACCCAACCATCACCATTTTTCATAACTCTCAATTATTTTATGATCTTTTATTTTTAATAAAAAATATCTCTCTTCTTACCAGCACTTTTAGTATTTCCACTGACTTTTCATATATCACACATGATAGGACTTATGTTCATAAAGCATGACAACACCTTCTACTAGCAAGTACTGTGACAGACAACACTAAATGAATGTACACAACTGCCGAAGTCCTCTCTTGTTTGGGTGCAGAAATGAAACAACTTTTGATTTGGCTATGAAAGTCAGTAGGTTGAGAAGTTCATGAGTACAGGTGACATGTGTGTACTCTGTGGCCTCAGGCCTTCCATCTCCTGAGAGCATACAGGAAGTGAATCAGTCTTTTCCTGCAGGTCAACCATGACAGTGTAAACTAAGCAATTCAAGTCTTTTCTCTCTCTGTGAAGCGAAGAGACAGGCTCAGTATGATAAATATTTCATTAATGTTTGGACAGCATCTGAATTCCCCCATATGAGAAAATCACAAGAAAGATCTATGAAAGCATTCTTATGAGGGAACTTCTCACTGAGAAAATGCATCCATCCCACAGCTCACCTGCCTCTCTCTCAGGACTTGGGACTTTTTCCAGGCTCAGATGGGTGCCACGTGAGGGTGGGGTGGGGACTTTCTTCTCATCTCACAAAGTCTGTGCTGGGACAAAGCCCAGCTGTCCACAACACTTTTCCCATCCAGGGAAAGAAGCAAGTATTGTAATATTCTCCTTGATTTATATTCCTCTTCGTAAATTTCTTTTATTCTTTCCCTCCACTACTTAAGTGTTACTTTTCTTTAAATTGCACTGGTTCTGGATGTGCAAAGGAAGGCAGGGTTTAGAGGGAACTTCAGGGTCTTAAAAGGCATCAGTTAGAAACCTAGCAATTAAATGACAACAACAACAAAGCAAATTGTGAGGCTGGAAATTGAACTAAAATATATAGGAGAATAGTTTGCATGCAATATAGTATTGATTAATTGTCTTTTGTTCTAGAAAGCAAAATTTTAGAAAGTTTTGTATCTAGAACAATGTAAGTTGCATGTTCCAAGGCCAGTATTATGGATGGTTTCAGAGAATTGAGTGAGACTCAATATTTAATCAGGTTTCACTTTCCCTGTAAGGTTAAGTGGAAATTTGAGAAAAAAGTCTCTTTTCTAAACACTCAGACTTATTAGTACAGAGAATAAAGAGCAATAGGGAAACCTATGTAAAAATAAAAATCCATCTAGATAAATATGACTCCATTTTTTAAAATCATATATCCATATACTGGAGAAAATTTAGGCAATAGATTGCCTATTGATAGTGGCTAGTATCTTCAAGCCAAAGATTTGTGTATGGTTGTGGCATTGTTTTGTGTTAATACTTGAGCTTTTTTGTTTGTTTGTTTGTTTTTTAGTTTTAAATAACTAGTAACCACATGTTCAGGATTTTGTAGAACTGTCTTGATTTAAAACAGCACTCTCAACAGGGTGATTTTGACCTCTCTCCCCTGCCCCCTGCAGGGGACAATGTCTAGAAGCATTTTGATTGTTACGAAGGGTTGGTGCTAATGGCATCTTGTGGGTAGAGGCAAGAGATGCTGGGGAATGTACTGCAATGCACAGGACAGTCCCCTACAACCAAGAATTATCCAAGCACAAATGTTATTGTAATAGTAATATTCAGTGGTAATACTCTGGCTGAGAAGCCTTGATTTAAAATATTCTATCCCATCGTCTTTCTGCGTGCTCATCAGCTCATGTAGTCTGGCATTCCTAATCTGGAGTTCAATAAGTGTGATCCAGTCATTTTATTCTACAGTGGGCTCCACTTAGATCAGGTTTACAGCAAAAATACTTAAAAAGTACAATTTTACATGTAAAATTGTTGCCTAATATAACACATAAATTTATTTTTCTGTTTTAGTCCAACTCTGTGTTAACATTTTGATACAGTTTGTGCAGGCTTATTAAGTCAGTTCGCCATGGAAAACACATTCTAAACTGACAACAGAATGTTTATGCAAACGTAGGTTGGAATACCAAGTTAATAATTTTTATTACAAGAAAATCTCAAAAATTTAAATCAAGAATTCCAAGCTCCAAACCATGACTTTGTCTCAATAGCATTTCATTTGCTCTGGCTTTCACAACTGTATAGAACAGGTACTGACATTCTTCAGCATGGACTAAAGATCAACATTTTACCCAGTGGTTGCAGAATGACTGAACGTACTGTTCCTCCTTTCCAGGCCCTGCTGTTTTACAAAGAGGCCATTTTGAGCAACACGTACCTGATAGTGGGTGTGCAGCTGGGAGCTTTGAGTGGGTGTGAATAATCTTTCTGTGGGTTGAGTTGTACCCAAGAACAAAGTAAGACCTGAGCCTCAGAATGCAGCCTCTGTACTCTCTTTTGAAGAGTTTTGTTTATCTTTAGGTTAAATAACATTCTAGAATATGTAAGCAAAGTCCCTGAGGCACACGGTGTAGTAGAACAGATTGCACAAAACTGAAGCTTTTATTAGGCAAGCTGTGTGACTGGTGCTCAATGGACATTCCAGTATCATATGCATTTTCAAAAAAAAATAGATGTTCTAGCAGTAAGCTAAATTTTGAGGCACCACAAGTGGCATGTGGGATCTTCCCGGACCGGGGCACAAACCCATGTCCCCTGCATCGGCAGGCGGACTCTCAACCACTGCGCCACCAGGGAAGCCCTGTCCATTTCTTATCGTCAATACTTTTCATGGATTCTCTTCCTTCTTCTTTTGTCTTCTTTTGGGTTTACAACTTTCTGGTTTGACAAATTAACAAACACATAACTGAAATAAACTTTTCTGTGTTTATTTCTCCCTTACTTCATTGCAAGTATTGAAATATTCAGTGTAAGACAGTATATGGCCTTGTGGGGATAGAAGATATGTGGCCTGTAGTACTTGTTCCAAAGAGAGCTCTGCACATCTGCAAAATTGGCTGACTAGCTCTTAGAGAGGTGCAGAAAGATAGATTCCCTTAAAATCCTCCTTTCGCTTATGCGCTGCCCTCCCATTTTAGCTTGACTTCAAATTTCCACCTAGAGAATCACTGTTATTCATGGCTGCAAATTTACCTAAGCCAATTTAGCTGTTAGCAAATGTCAGTTTTTTTTTGGTAAATGTCAGAGAGGTAGGGGTAGTTACTGATTTTCTGCCAGCCTCTCTATGAACTAATGGCCAGATGGTTAGTTACAATGAAAGCAAATCTGAGACCAAAGTCTGCCAAAGGTCCCTGCATTTATTAGTGAGCTGTCACAAAAACTATCAGAGACTGTTCTCAAAGCATGGGGAAACATCTATCCTTAAACCTTCTGACTAGTACCATGCATGAAAAGTTTACTTTGAGGAGGGTGCAATGGTATTTTTTTTCTTATTTTTTATTACTATTAAGATATAATTAAAATACAATCATAAATGTTAGTTTGTTGCATTTTGATAATTTTATATACCCATGTAACCACTGTTACAAATAAGATACAGTTCGATATGTTTTCGATCCCCCCCTCCCCAGAAAACAACCCGATGCTCCTTTCCAATTAATCCCCTCCCCCAACAACTGTCTGGTTTCCATCCCTGTAAATTGGTCTGTGTGCATTTACATTTCATATAGGGAATTGTATTCTAAATAAGTTTGTAGTTGATTCGGGACAGAATCCCTCAGGGTCTGCCAAGTCTTTCTAACCAACTATATCTTAAATATCACTCATTTCACAAATGAACTATTTCTTATACTCATTATACTATTTAACCAATCCACTGGCATAGATTTCAATAATACATGAGTCAGCTCTCTTGAGGAGTGTATTAAAGTTTTCGCACCTCTATTACATACTTGGGATATTGATAGAGGCAATTGTGATGACCTTGCCCCTGGCTTTGCCTGTTTTCCTGAATAAATCCCACTCACCCTTAAATGCACAATTCAATAGCCCTTTGTCACCATCAAAGCAGGGTTTATTGTTTCTTCCATTTCCCATGGTTCTTTGTAAGAACCTTTATCAAAGCACGTATAAACAGTGAATTTACCACATAATGTGCTCTTTCTTGGCATGTAGATTTTCTCTTCGGAAATCATATCTTAGACATCTCTGTATTTTCCATGTAAATCACTGTATCCTCCAGCACAGAGCGCTAAATAAATATTTGTTGCAATGATAAATGGATAGATGGATGACAGATGAATAGTTAAAACACTCATGTGTTATCTGGGGCTTTTTCAAAGAGTAGTTTATCAAGAATTCAGGACATTGTCGAGTTTTGGGGAAAAGAATGTCTTCATTGGGGGAATTTCAACCACAAATGCTCTCTGGATGTGTGGGCCAGAATGATGCCACCTCATCGGGAAATATACCTCCGTAGGGCACTAAAAAGATACGGATGATGATGAATTCTATAAAAATAAATTTCTCTTTTCTCCTGATTTTTACTGAGGGTTTACATTGCTTCCTTGCCATGACAATTCTCCTTCCTTCCTGCCTTAGTTTTTTTTTTTTTTTTTTTCCGGTACGCGGGCCTCTCACTGTTGTGGCCTCTCCCATTGCGGAGCACAGGCTCTGGACATGCAGGCTCAGCGGCCGTGGCTCACGGGCCCAGCCGCTCCGCGGCATGTGGGATCTTCCCGGATCGGGGCACGAACCCGTGTCCCCTGCATCGGCAGGCGGACTCTCAACCACTGCGCCACCAGGGAAGCCCCCTGCCTTAGTCTTTATATGAGGTTTATTATATTATTGGAGGATATGAGGTTAATCATGTCAGTGAACTAGCTAGAGTTCATTGCAAGATTTTATCTCAGAGATATTGAGATGACTGGCTTAGAAAGAAAAGATTCCTGGAAAACAGTGATTTGGATACCTGTGACCATCTCCCTCCTAGCCACAACTTTTGCTTTCTGCAATGGTAGATAAAGCTTTCCTCTGAACAGAAAATCATAGGTACTGACATATCTTACTGGACAAAAAACTCAGCCCGGGTTTTATTTGCTTCGTGATGCATCAGAAAACATTAAAATTCTCAGTGTCTGTGGCAAGTTATCAGTTAATTGATCCTAACTTGGCATAATCACAATTAATTTTTTCTTAATTTTGCACATAGGACATGTGCTCCTCTGTTAAGTAGAGAGGAAATTTTTATTGCCTAATAGATTCTTAGCACTAATTAGGGTTATACAGTTATAGTTCAGTGAACTAAAGAAGAATCCTACTGAGAAAATCAGCACACTAGTCAGAGTTTTCAATATGAAATGGAAAAATGCCTTTACCCAAAGAACATCAGTCTTTTACCTCCCCTTCTAACTCAGAGAAACATTCCCTTTCTAGCTACATACTCCTCCTCTGCCTCATCTTCCAAACTCATGACTCTCTCCTTCTGCCCTGGTCCCCTTTGAACTATTTTCAAACCAGATGTCAGAGTGATTCTGTTAAACTGCAAATCAAATTATGTCACTCCTTCTATGAAAACTTTGTAGTGACTTTCCGCCTCAGTCACCCCTAAAGCCTATCACTATCACTTTATCCAAGGCTGTAAGAAAAGTGGACCTCGCTCTGGAACAAGAGACTGTTTCTTCCAAGTCTCTTCTCTATATAAACATCCTTGAGAAAATAGCCCAGAACAAAGGCAGTCAGTACCTCTGACCACAAGATGTGTGGAAATGTGAGACTCATGGAAAATTATTTCTCAGCAACTATGCATTTTGTCTGTCTTGTTTGTTGTCTATATCCCCCATTACATTTTAAACTCCATGAAGTTAAGGGCGTTTCTCTAGCCCCTAGAAGAGTACCTAATAATAGATACTTAACATGTGGTGTTGACCAAATGAATGAATGTCTAGTCCTTCACTAGAGGTTACAAAGGAAGCTGGCTGACAGAACCCTCTTCAGTTCAATGATGTGAGTATGAGGCAGGCTTCTATCCCAGATTGAGATATTTGACAACCGATTCCATCTTTTTTTTTTTTTTTTTTGCGATACGTGGGCCTCTCACTGTTGTGGCCTCTCCCGTTGCGGAGCACAGGCTCCAGACGCGCAGGCTCAGCGGCCATGGCTCATGGGCCCAGCTGCTCTGCGGCACGTGGGATCTTCCCGGACCGGGGCACGAACCCATGTCCCCTGCTTTGGCAGGCGGCCTCTCAACCACTGCGCCACCAGGGAAGCCCCGATTCCATCTTCTACTGCTTAGAAAACTGTCAGGCTCATGGTAGGCATTCTGTAATTATTTGTTGTATATATATGATCTATTATTGGATCATGTGATTACAAAGCTGAGAAGTCCAAGATGTTCAGTGAGCAAGCCGGAGACCAGGAGAGCTGATGATGTCAGTTCCAGTGCAAATCCAAGGGTCTACAAACCAGGAGAGCTGGTAGTTAAGTTCTAATCTGAGTCTGAAGGCTGGAGAAGACCTATCTCCCAGCTCAAAGATAGAAAGAATTCTTTCTTACTCAAGGTTTTTATTCTATACAAGCTTTCAACAGATTGGATGGGGCCCACCCACAATGGAGAGGGCAATGTGTGTTCCAGTTGCTTAGAGGAGAAAGTGAGGGGCAAAGGTCAGGAGACGGGGTAGTCTGTAGGATCATAATTGTGAGTAGGAAATCACCAGGGTGAAGAGAGACTGGGGTGGAGTAGGGAAAATGCCTTGGGGTTTCCTACCAGGTCTGAAAGATATGGAAACCTAGTATGGCACTCATGGAAACTTCTGTGTTCTTTTCTTCTGCTAACCCAGGGAAGGCCCTGAGGAGAAGACTTCCTCTCTCAGTTTGTTCTCTGTGCTGGGAATTTTAGACTGGAGCCCCATCTCTCCAGATAACTACTACTTTCTTTGTGATACCAAGGGCCTCAAACTGGAGTGGGGAAGGAGGACAAGTGTCCATCTACTGAGTGAGGGTGGAAACCATATCAGCCCAAGGGCAAAATTAGGACTTCTCTATTAAGTACTTGGTCCTACGTATATCACACAAAAGGCTCTAACTAGAAATGTAATAAAGTTTTATGTTTAGAAGTTAAAACTTTATTTGAAAAACAAATCTCATCTCATCTAAGAAGCACCCTGACAGAGGTACCCAGAAATAATGTTTCACCAAATATCTGGGAATGGGTCTCAAAACTGGCAAATTCTGGTAACTTGTAAGTGAAAGAAGAGAGACTGTCTCCTGGAGTGTATATCCAGTTGAGTTTGGAGAAAGACCATTGAGACCACCCTGGGCCCAGTCAAGATGACACACAAAACTAACCATCATCATTGCTATAGTTCCTCCAATTCTTAACAGATACTAATAGATAAATAGCGGTGTTCCAAGGATCTGGTGAGTTCAAACCACTGTGTTCCGGGTCATCTTTACCACACAAAAAACTTATGTGGTCAAAGGTGACAGAGGGTTAGTCCTATTCAGCAGATCATGGCTGTGGATGGTGATACGAACAAGCTCACGCTAAACTAACTGAAAATAAGGAATTCAGAAATACAAGGAAGACAAAACAATTATCTCTAAAATGTAGGAAGGGTGCTATAAAGATAATCTTGATGTGTTTGATTGCCCATGAAGTTGCCATAGTGACAGAAATAGAAGCATTGTGCACTGCAAAAACAACATCTCCTCGACTTGTTGTTATTAGATATCTGAAACATTGGAAAGTGCTGAGGTAACGGGACCCAACAACAGGCAAGTTCTGGTGGGTTGGGAGTGAAAGAAGGGAGATTGTCTGGGTCTGGAGAAAAATGGGCAAAGACAATGTGAGGACAAACCACCAGTGTAGCTAATAGCACTGCTCAGGCATCATCCAGCTGTCCTCTTTACTCACATAAAAAGCCATGAAATCTGCTTGCTTTCTAATCTCTCTTTTTTTTTTTTATCATGGACAAATGAAATTTTTAACTCTCTATAGTAACTCAATCATAGAACTGCATCTCATTTTATTGTTTTCCTTGGGCTTAGAGACATAGAATATTTTATTTCAGATTCTTTTCAAATAGTTCTTTTACAGAAGGTACTATTCAATATTTGATTTTTTTCCCCATATAATACAGTAGTGCCAAAAATAAGTCAGAGTGAAGCTCTAAGTAAACAAATTGTTAGAGCTGTTTACTGTCTTTAAATGAAGGTGTTTGGCAGATAAATTACAGTTTCATATGTACCATCTATTTATTTGAAGAATACATTGCAATCATTATCCAGGTGTCTTGTAATAAAAAGTTTTAAAAACAGTCTGTACTGTTGCTTTTTCATTCTGAAGGAATCAGAATTTTACATGTTGAAAATTACCCAAGGTTATTTTTCTTCTGGAAAAAAAACTGGCTTTGACTCATCAAAATCTCACAAGACTTCAATTCATTCGAAGCGTTAGCTTCCCTTTTGGTAACTTATTCGTGACTTATTCACTCCTGAGAGTGGCCAATCTCCTAGGTAGAAATGACTAGATTTCTAGAAATGGTGCCTCAGTGAGTCATCATTTTGGCCTGAAAATCCCATTTCCAGGGTAGAACATCAGGGATGGTGGCACACCCATTATGAGACATATGTTAGTAAGAACTGAAGCATTTGTGCATGAAAATTTTTTTCCTGAAGTTTTCGGATGTAAAACAGAGAAATTGAACTAAGTTAAGAGTCATTCAGTGGCGGTGGTCATGTACTGTTTTGTGGAACAGGATTAGGCATCTACAGACTAGCAGTGCTTCAGGGATTGGTTCCCTATGGGGTAATGATATAGGCTTGGAGGTAAGACCAGAGTTCAGGACCTCCCAAAGCCAGTTACTAGGGAACCGAAAATCCAAGAGCCAGATGGCATGGATTACAGAATTATAACTGTGAATGCGCACTCATGATTGGGAACCAGTTAGAAGCAAATAAGTCAGATAGGGACTCAGAAAGTAAATATAAGACATTCTGATGAAATCTGGCTGATACAGACTTGCTGGTTGAGTTTACTTTAAAAAAAAAATGGCTTCTTATGGTCCTCATAAAACTCAAATAATACTTGTGGGTATACATTTAAAAATTAAGGGGAGGGGCTTCCCTGGTGGCGCAGTGGTTGGGAGTCCGCCTGCCGATGCAGGGGACACGGGTTCGTGTCCTGGTCCGGGAATATCCCACATGCTGCAGAGTGGCTAGGCCCGTGAGCCATGGCCGTGGAGCCTGCGCGTCCAGAGCCTATGCTCCGCAACGGGAGAGGCCACAACGGTGAGAGGCCCGCGTACCGCAAAAAAAAAAAAAAAAAAAAAAATTAAGGGGAGAATTGACGTCTTTGCAATATTAAGCCTTTGCATCCATGAATATATCTTTACTTATTCAAGTCTGTTTTAGTATTATTCCTCTAAAAGTCTTTCTATCTTAGGTCTGTTCCTGGCTTCATGGTGATTTTGTTGTTGCTGTTGTTTTATAATGGAAAGGAATTTTGTTTCTATTACATTTTCTAATTGATTATTATTGGTGTATAGGAACCTTAATAATTTTGATGTTGACCTTGTATCCTGCACACTTTGTGAAATTTCCTGTTAGTGAAAATTCCACAATAATCGCATAGGTAGCCAATATATATAATTTCCTTCTTCATTTCCAGTATATTGCATTGGCTAAGATTTATAATCCAATAGAGGAATTATCTTCATTTATTTTTTTAAATGTATTTTTAAAAAATCATAAATGTTGAATTTTATGAAATGCTTTTTTTCCTGCATCTGTTTTTATGATTATGTGGTTTTCTCTATCATCTGTTCATTATGTAATACTAATAGTTTTCTATTATTGAACTCTTCTTATATTTCCAGAATAAACAGAATTAGGTCATGATGTATTATTTTATACACAACTTTACTTATTTAGATAATATTTAAGATTTTGGCATCTATATTTTTGTTAGATTGGTCCCTAAATTTGATTTGGTTTTAAAATGTGCTTTATAAATGCAGGTCTGTCTTTTTCATTCCTAATAGTGTTTGTGTTTTATTTATTTTATTGATTAGTCTTTATTTGTTTTTTGGCAAAGCATATTTTGATTTCACTGGTCATTTCTTTTCTTTCTTTGCCTTTTATTTCACTAAAACCAGTTCCTAACTTTATTATTTTCTTGCTTCAACTTTTCAGATTTATTTTGTTTTACTTTTCCTAGTTTCTTGAGTTAAATGCTTAACTCATTTAGCTTTTTAGGAAACTCAGTTTCAAAGTACTTTCCTTTTCAAAGAAATGAATTTGTACATTTTTCTTTTTAGTACTTTCATTGTCATTTGCTTCTAAGTATCTCATAATTTCCATTGTAGTTTCCTCATTATCCTATGAGCTACTTAGGGGTGCATTTTAAGGTTTCAGTGTGTGTGTGTGGTTATACACATGTGTGTTTTCATATAAGAAAACAAAGTCTGTATAACATTAATCGAGATATTTTGAGACATACTCTATTTTCTAGTTTCTATCTTTGGCTTGTGGTTTTAAGGTTACTTCTACCTATTCTTTTAGTACAGAACTAGGTCTTAAATTTACGGTTTAAAGCTTCTTCCCTGCTTTAAGTGGAGGATATAGAAAATCTAGAGACCAGTCCTACAGGTCTCTTGATTTAATACTTGATCCTAACTGTATCTCTGTTCCTTGCCTTCCTAAGTCAGCTGCTCCATGGAAACAGTAACCCTAGGAAGTGGTTGGGAGTAGTTTTTGTTGTTGTTATTTTTAAGTGTGTTTTATGGGATGGAAACACCTTTCCTGTCTGCAACTTTAAGCAGTGGTCACTGACTCACCTGGACCAGTTTTTGGCTACCTGCTCTCAGGAGCTGAACTCTTGCCTATTGCTGCCTACTCTTGGACACGGGGCTCTGATGACCAATGGCTTGGGACCCACTCAGTGTCTTGAGTTTTTTGTTTATTTGTTTATTTTAAAACAAATAATGATAAAAAAACATTTTTTAAACAAATAATGATAAACAAAACATTTGTTTTGTTTGTTTCTGATTCAAGAGAAATTTTATTTTGCTTTTGATCCTACTATCCCATTTTGGTTTTTCCTTTCTATATTTTATTCCTGTGTGTTCAGATCAATGGGAGTTCACCAAAGCTTTTCTGGGTGGTTTTTTTTTTTTAAACTTTTGGAGTTAAAGTCACTTTGAAAGGGGCACAGTCTCTACAGTTAGATGTACTCCACAGCCTTCTCTCTTACTGGCCCTAAAAGCTTCTGAGTGTGCAAATTCTTATGTAAAATGCAGTTCTTTAAGTTTCCAACTCATAGATGCCATTATTTTTGACTGATTAGTATAAAGGATTTTGGAAAAATTTACTTCACAAAATATCACCCCCCGAATTTTGCCTGCATATAGCTTTACTCCCTTTAGATTGCAAACAGAGTATCTACAGAAGAAATGGTTAATGGCTAGTCTCAGAGTCTGCCTAAGTATTGGGAGCAATAAATGATCTTTTAAAGATCACTGAACCTTGCTTGGCCTGAACTCCCTCATTAGTTAAAATGAGAGAAATGGATTTATCTGACCTTTGAGATTTATGTAGGAACATGGCTGGGTCTATATCCTGAATCTGAGTAAAAAATATAATAATACTAAACAGCACTTGAGAGAACCTACCATATGGTGTGTAACTGGGTGTGATGCTATGTCTAATCCTGTTAATTTAAAATTCTTAAAAAACCATTAGTGAGTTGGAAGACAGGGTGAAAAACATATTAATTACGTGGGCAAATGATGCTCCATAAGGAGGTGTTGGAACTGTGAGGGAAAAGAGAAATGACAGGTGTGGTTTGTTACCTATGCATGGCCAAGAGAGAGCAAAGGACTCGCTGACTGATGCACACATTATGTTTGTTATTCTAGCACAAATTTTTCTTAATGAGCCAGATTCTCCCATTGTTTAAATTGTTCCCTTAATTCTTCCAAGGCAGTTGGCATACCATGCCCTGGAGTCTCAAAACTGCCTTTGATGTTACACTGATGTCCCAAATGTTATACTTCTCAAAGCGTAGTTTAGGCAGTTGAGAAGATCTGACTCAATTTAATGTTTGGTTTTAAGTACCAGGGGATTTTGCACGATATCTTGTTTTCTCCCTGGAGAGTTATATTAATTGCAATAGGAACACCAAAGTGGTAACACACTTAGCATTATTTATCTCTGCATTAGCACATGGAGGACCTATTTAGCTAGTGGGGGCATCGGAAGCATCATTTTCAGTTTCTAAAGAAATCAAGTTTTATTCCCAATCCTTTGCATTTCTTAGCAAACTTCTCTGTAGACTTAATGATCTATTCACCTTCTCAAAAGAACACTAAGTATTAATAACGAAATATCCCAAAGAGACCAACATTTTGTTGACTTCTAGTTCTCCTAAATTTTTACATTTGCTGATTATGACATAATTTTGGTTACTTATTCTTTCATATTTGTTGTTGTTGTTGCTGCTACTGTGTCGAACATCAAAGCAATTTCATAACTTTGGCTGGCATGCTACCACTTTCTGGTACCCTGAAATGTTTATTTCAGTACACATGCTCACAGTTGCCATAGCTCAAGTTCAAGACTAATATATCATTCTGTTATCAAATATTTGCCCTTCACATTCCTTTCCGTTCCCCAGGTTTTGTTTTGTTTTAATTTTGACTAAAATGAATTGAAGTTACCCCTTGGGTAACTTTACCCCCCAGCCCCCATGAAAAACAAGAAGACAAGTTCTTTCACTTTTAAGTTTTACAGCTATTCACTATATAGTGTAGCTGAAAGGAAACATCAAAGATAAACTAAACCACATTTAAGTAGACTTTCACACATTTTTATCTGTATTCTTTTCAAGGAGAGAGAGAACAGATCTTTTGCCTTTCTCTTTTCTACTTTCCTCTTTGAGTGGCCATCATCAAACATCCTTTTTTCCATTTTCACACATTAAGCCAGTATTTATCTGACAAACCATTTCTTCTCTTTTATCTATCTTATTTTGAACACAAGTAATGCGTACTCATTTATACATTCCTGAATAATATGAATTCTTGAAAGCACAAAAAAGATTCAAATCTAAAACAATAAAATCCCCCCAAATTTGTACTCCTCTGAGGCACCTACTTCACCGTTTTGCATGCTTACGCACTGTCTTCTACAAATCTTTTCTCATATACACGTGGTTCACAAGGCTTTGATCAAGGCTCAGTGTGTTCACACTCAATAATGTGCTCAGCACATAGTAGGAGTTGAATAAAGGAATGAGAAGTAAAGGATGCACTTCAAGATACATTTGTGGTTCTCTACTTGTTTCATTACATTTTGCTTTATTTGATAACTTTTACTAAACTCACACTTCTAACATATGATGGCATAAGATTTCTGCTATCCTCTTCTCTTCCCTTCCTTCTTTTCTTCCCTTCCTTTTACAGGCTGAAAGCATGCCCGTGTACACACACACACACACACACACACACACACACACACACACACACACACACTGCCACCACCACCACTACTATCACACAGCAGAGTAAGTATACTTAAAATTGTTCACTCATTTGGAAAGTTCCAGTAGCACAGAAATGGAGATCTAGAATTTGCAATATAAATATCAGACTTATATGCTCTAGTGTCTTATATAGTTTATTAAATTTTATGTTTAAAACTTGCTCTAAAAGTAAATAATAATAATTAGAGGAAGAATTTCATGTAGAGATAGAATGAAAGGAAATTCTGAAGGCTCAAAAGACTCTGCTAGTTACTATGGATCGTGTAAATGTGGCTGCTTTCAGAAAAGATGTTAGAAACTTTTAGACAAAGCTGTAAAGGAGTTGACTACAGAAAACTTCTTCATGATTACAGTATCACGTCTTCTTGCAAACGTGGGCCATGAATGCCCTCATCTGTGAGCCTACTGTGGAGCTGTTTGTCTTTATAGGACTCTACACAGCTGCCAGCTAATGCACACCTTTATATGCAAAATCTGACACTGATATTTTCCCCCAAATGACCCTTCGATTCATAGATTATATGAATGCGGGTAGCACTATTCATTTATAAAATAATGCAGCTATCACTTAATAATGCAATTCAAAACATCCTTCACTTTAATTAGCCATTTCCAACCCCATTACATGTGACGATGAAAAGAATAAAAATTGATTACACGAGGAGTAAAAAGTGGGCAAAAGCATCTCCCGGCATGTTGCCTGCCTCGTGGCAAAATGATGGAACTGTAGCATTTTATTTCCTATTGAGGAGATGTTTCTTGCTTAGGTGGCCTGTTTCTGATTAAAAGCATGTTTGTAATATTGCATTTCACTTCCATAAACAGAAAAATATGTTCTGTGCCAGGAAAGAGTCTGGTACTAGCTGCAGAAACAAAGGAGATGTTATTGTGGCAAGACAGAATATCCCTGCTTCCAAAGCTGGTAGGATGGCTGGTTTTGAAAACGTAGCACATCTTGTCTCTTAGCTTCTAATTTGTCTATATTGGGTCATGGATTAAAGTGGTAGTGGTAACAATAATAGTTGCAAAGATAACAATAATAGCTCTAAGTTTTGGAACTTTTTCGAGTGTGTTACATTACAGATAAATATATTATCTGTAATTGTCAAAACAACCTGGAAATGTGGACTTATTGTCCTAATTTACAAATGTGGGCTCTGAGCCTGAGCCCAGTTACGTGACTTCCCCGAGGTGGGCAGTGAGTGCCCAAGCCCAGACTGCTGCTCTCAACCCTTTCTCTCTCATTCTTGTACCTGCCTAACTTAGGGGCTATAGTTAGTGTTCCTTTGTGAAAACTAGGAGGTTTCCATTGACTTCCTTCCTTAATGTAGTTCGTGGGTCTGTGTGATGGGGGCACTCTTTGCTTGCTTCCATAAACTTTTTAGACTTCTAAAAGTATTTTGCTGTTTAGAATTTTCCTTTTGAATTTGGGGGAACTGGTCTGGATGCAGGTCTGCTCTGTCTCTTTCTGGAGGGGCAGGGAGAAGGCACATCTGTCTCTCCTGTGGCACTTGGGGAGTTTCATCCTGGCAGGTCATCCATCCTGGGAGCATTCAGGACACAGCCGCTGGTGTACTCATTTACAGATGCTGACTGAGAAGCAGCTCAAATTAGAGTTGGATGAAAAATAGCTTGCTAAAGGACAACGGAAATATTTCCCATTTACTTTTCCGATATGTGGGGCTAGGTATGGGGACCTTGCATTCTGAGCAGAAGGCTGCTAATTTCTCACATGATCTTTATCAAGAAGTACAAAACCAGTGAGCAGCATGCAGCCAGAGGAATGCATCTCAGGTGGCTTGTGAATTACACAGCCAGATGGCCTCAGCTGCCCAAGGACTGTTCCAAAGTCATACACATTCTTTATTCATTAATTTAAAAATTTGCTTAACATTTTTATAGGCATAAGTCTTTTCTGCAAGGGGAAAAATCCATTCCAATGAGAAGAAAAAGAGTAAATTTGGACATTATCTGTTTCATAGGAAAGACAGTCCTATACTTACAGAAAAAGAAAAGAGTAAATGCTAAGATAATATATGTGTTCAAAATACATTCACAACATGTTTTTGCATCTCAGTTATCAAAACTATTTAAGTCTTACCATTATTTCCCCCTTACTAAGACCCTATGCCTTATTAGTAGCAGATGGAGCCCTGTAGACTAAATGTTCGGTTTTAAATAGAACATGAAGCTTATTGCACAGAACTGCTTTCCTTTTCCTCTTTTAATTTACTTCTTTTTCTTAATCCTAAATGATCCTGATATTGTATTTTTAGTCAGTTGGACTCTTTACCAGTTTTATACAGAAAAATGTATTGAGTTAGATCTCAGGCTGAAAATTTGATAGTTGGAAGTAAAAGAAAGGATTTAAGGAACCATGGTCAACACCAGAAAAACTTTATGTTAAATATAGACAAGAAGATCATAAAATAATGGCTGTAACTAGATAATGTTTTCTTTTTTTCAAAATCCCCACCCTCAGGAATGCCCTGGCCATCCAGCAGTTAGGACTCCGTGCTCTCACTGCTGAGGGCCCAGTTTCGATCCCTGGTTGGGGAACTAAAATCCCACAAGCTGCGGGGCACAGCCAAAAACAAACAAACAAAAAAAACAAAACAAAAAAACCCCCAGCTTGATGCTTATCACCATAGTATAATTTCTGAAGCAACTGTCATGGATATATTATGGAAGGGCAAAGGAAAATGAATCAGATCTCTTTTTGCATTTATGTGTCTACTCATTCGATCAACATGTTCTTCCCTCTGTTTGGCATAATCTGAAAGTGGTACTTTTGAAATTATTAACACAGCACAGATGGCCTGCTCTCATCAGTAGGGCCTCTACACAACCATGAACAGACCACGTCTGTTCCACTTCCAGGAGGTTCATTCTGAATCTCTCTCTTCACCTGTCCCTGTCCCTGCCCTCCAGGGTAGCACACAACTCTCTCTCACTAAGCCTTTTCTGGGGAGCCCAGTCTTCCCCTGCCTCAGAAAAAGTGTAGCATTTAATTACATGTTGCTTAGTCCTTTGCTTTGTTCCTCTTTGGTGTGCGTCTCTCTCTGCAGCACCTAGACCGTGGGTCCCTTGAAGATAGGGAACATGGCATCTGCATCCCTCAGCACAGAACGGGGCATCAGCTCTCAGCAGGAACTCATTGATTCAGAGCCTGCTTTCTGCTGCTTTACTTTTATTATTTAATTGGGTGAGATTCTTCAGGGCATAAACTATACCCTTGAAACCAAGGCACCCTTGGGACTGTATTACCTTAAGGCACACGGGCCTTATTTATTTACTGTTTCAATGTACTGAGTTAGCTGTACTATCAATCACACCATCTGACAGTCTTAAAAAATGCAATGCTTCTTCTACATTTTTTGCTCCTTCTCTTATGACCTTTTTGAAGCAGTGGAGAGGGACTAGGGAAGGGGGGTGCATGTCATGCTCTGTCAGCTTCTAGAACCTCAATTAGAAAACTCAAGGAGAACAAGAATTCCTTTTGTTGTATACTTTTTTTTTGAATAATAAAGAAGTACCTTCCTATAAGTCTAGAAAATCCTAGTATTTCTTTTCACCCTTACAATTAGAGGCGTGGAATGAGCAGGCGATGCTTCCCTTAGGGTGGCATTTGTCCAGGTGGATCTGTGGCTAAGCTTCTGCTTTCTCTTTTCATTTAGAAGCCATCCGGTTCTAGTGCATCTGAGAAGGCACGGGTGAGTGTTTGGGGGCTTGTTTAGGGGTGAGTCCTCAGGAACTCTCAGCCAGAGGACATTTCCAATGAAGTGTCCTAAATAGCACTTCCCTGGCCATCAGGTTTTCTGGGAGCTCTGGATTCGGAGGATGAATCTAGGGACAATGAGCTGAAAGTGAGAGTAAGAGGGACAAATTAATCCCGGGACGGAACCGCTACAAAAACAGCAACCTAAAGAGGTATACAAATCTTAGATGTATCTAGGTTAGTGTTGAAATACCCATTGTTTGAAGGGTGTCTGTGCAGAGGAAAAAAAAAAAAAAAAGGTCAGACCTATCTTATGTAAGGAAAACAGAAAGCTGGGTCCAGCCCAGGAGCAAGGGACTGCTAGGAACTTTGTGAAGAAACTAGGACAGTGGCCACTTTGGCTAAACTAGGAGAGACTCTGGTCCTAGCAGAAATCTTGGGTGAAAACCCAAGACTTGGGTAAAAGATTCATTAGGTAAATCAGACTACACACGAAGGGATCTGTAGTCTTATGCCCTTACAAGTACTCTGAATGCTAAACGTATCCTGAAACTCGGTGGGGCATCTGGCAGACAGGATCCCTGACATTCTTTGATGGATGGTGGGAGCTCTCAAGCTACTACGTGACACGACTCTGATTGCCTCAGGGTCCTGCACTCCACACACCTTTATTACTGGCCTCAGGGCAGGACAAGTGTTGGCCGGAATTCTTATAAAGACTCCTGAGAATTCAGGTCAGTTTGACTTTCAGTTGAAGTGGCACTAGGGTGGCCCCAGACTCTTGGGCCCAACCTTGTTCTTGGGTCTGCCCTAGAGTGAACCCAAACCCTCAGTGCCTGAATTACTTGGATGCGTCCTCTGGCTTTCAGGACCACAAGGGCCCTCTCTAGGCAAGAGCAGACTCCAGGATTAGCCCAAGAAAATGTATTTCTTTGGAATCCAACTAGGATGGAAATAGCCTTCCCAGATCTGCAGCTGTGTGTGGTACAGCACTGTTCAACCCAGCACATTCTCCCTAATGTATGACTTAAGAGCGAGGGTGGCGCTAAGGTGGAGGCTGAGGGGAGAGGTTTCTCAGAAATGTCAGTTTCACAAAGCAGCTCTTTTTCTCAGTTGAACAACTTTGAGCCTATTGCTTTCATTTCCCTCAAATATCTATCAGGGCTTTGTAACTTATGAGCAAACAAACTGAAACAGAAAGCCATTTTTTAAGTTAGTTTTATATTTGGTACAGGATTAGAAACTGGGCTCTGTTCACACCCCAGCTATAGCCTGTAGCACAGAAACTGTGCCTGCTCTTCCAACCCATTGCAGTGACGTTCGGTTGGAAGGGGATTAAGGATAAGAAAAGTAAAAAAAAAGATCAGTTTCTATTTGTAGGTAATTCTCAGTGTCCCCTCTCAGAATCTCAATTACTTCTTTCTTATTTTCTTTTCCATGTGTCTCATGGCCTTAAGACTCGTTGGAAACACTAACGTCCTACATTCTCATCCATGGCCATGGATCGTAGCGCCACACACTCACATTTCACTGCAGTGTCCTGAGCTGCCCAGTCACCTCATACTAAATTTAGGATTTAAATAAATAGAGTATTTTCGTTGTAGCACTACTAGAAAGCAGCTGTAATAAGGATAAATGGTCCTGCTGCTTTTGTATTGCTGTAATGGGAAGCATAATTTTGAGAGTTACTTTTTTTTTATTCCAAGATATTTTATGGGAAAATAAAAGACTTTCCCACTGTAGCAGTGGCAGACTAGCCCCTCAGATAAATGAATTCCTTAGTTAATTTTTTTAAACTAAGCAAATATAGAGAGAAACTAATTCTTTTCTTGGGCGATTCTGAGTAAATTAATTGTATATCCAGATCTAGACTCCAAACCAGAAGTCCCAAGTTGAAACAGTGGTCATCCTCTCAGCCTCTTTAGAACCCTTGGCTGTTCAACTTTGCGTGTCTGGTGTTATTCTCTAATGATTCATACGGATGCATCTTGCTCCCCAACAAGTACCTTGAGGAGAAGGATGGATGTTAGTCTTCCTCAGACTCTCTCATAGCACCTGCCATGGACCTGGGCACACAGTGAAGCCATCAAGAAATCTTTGCTAAAGGGATGTGCCCTGTTGGCCTAAAACGATAAAACAGACAGTTATTTTACCAGCAGAGTGGGCTTATTCAGTAACAGAAAAGAATCGCAATTCGGGAAACGCAGGTTACGGTGAACCACAGGCAAGTCCAGAGACCAAAGGAGAGGAATGTTCTTTTATAGAGAAGGGGGAGTTGGGAGGAGCTGTTATAAACGAAGAGTCCATTGGAGGAAACTGGCAGTTCAACGTGTAGTGGCGTTTCATTGGCAGAGTTGTGACAGTTTCTCATTGGCTGGGCTTTCGCTGGGCGAAGAGAAATCCTTCCTCCTGCTGTATAGTAAGGTAGTAACCTTCTTGCTGTTGGAGTTGCAAAAGTTCCTCTCTTTGTTTTTGGTCTGTAACTGATCTCAAGTAGCAGGGTGTGAAATATTTCCCTTCTGGTCTCCTGACTCCATTTTGAATGAGGTTTCTGTTTATTAGTTTTCATATCCTTAACATGAAATTGACATTTTAGAATCAAGACTTACTTTAATTTCTATTCTATGACCTCATCTGGACTTTCTAATTTGGACAGTTTACAATAAAACTTGATTATTTTGGAGAATAATAAAAAAAAGACTTACTTTAAAAAATAGTTTTTTGAACATATACAAGTACAAAATATAAAAGCTGCTACAAAATATAAACTTAAAAGGTAAGGCTGCTTCTTACCTCTATCTTCTAGTCACCCAGTTTTCTTCTGAGAGGCAAACAGAGGGCTCCTGTGTAACTCTCTAAAAATACTACATTCATTTACAAACACACACACAGAGAAATATATATGTACATTATCAAATTCTAGCAAAATATGTACACTGTCCTGCAATTGATTTTTTTTTTTTTTTTACCTAACAGTATATTCTGGAGAATTTTCTGTCAACACATAGAAATCTAATGCATTCTTTTTAAGAGCTGCATAGGATATATTCTATGGTTGTATATTTTCCCAGACTTTTCACTATTATCAATTACATAGCAAGAACATCTTTGTATATATGTCATTTTATAAATGGGTAAGTATAGCTAAACGATAAATACCTAGAAATAGAACTGTTGCATAAAGGCATTGACAAATTGCTTTGAGCCAACTTTCTCTCCAGCCAACTTACAAAGCATGTAGTGACTGTCTCCTTGACATGCCCTGTGATACCCAAGTAAAGAAAGTCACATTATTAATGGCAAATGCTTACATAGCACTCAGCCTGCACCAGGCTCTGGTTCATGTGCTTTACATATATTAGCTCAAACAAGACTCACTACAATCTTGTGAGGGAGGTACTTTCATCATCTCCAATATACAGATGAGACATTTTGCCTCAGGTCACCCAGCTAGTAAATAGTAGATGACAGCTGAGCCCAGGCTGTCTGGCTCCAGGAGTCAGTTCTTGTAAGTATGACCCTAAATTGCGCTAAATCATGACAATTTTTTTTTTTTTTTTTGCGGTACTCAGGCCTCTCACTGTTGTGGCCTCTCCCATTGCGGAGCACAGGTTCCGGACGCGCAGGCCCAGCGGCCATGGCTCATGGGCCCAGCCGCTCCGTGGCATGTGGGATCTTCCTGGACCGGGGCACGAACCCATGTCCCCTGCATCGGCAGGCGGACTCCCAACCACTGTGCCACCAGGGAAGCCCAATCATGACAATTTTAAAAAAATATTCTGTATGAGATATAAAAAGATTTTCTCAAGAAATAAAAGTTCATCTGTTGAATAATCATTGCATCAGATTCTACCATTGTACCCTCCTTGTTGCAATCTTCCACAGCACCCTGAGTCCCTCCCCAGCATTTCTTGAAAGCATTAGTTCCTGGTTCACTAGTACATTTTGTTCATAATTTGGCAGAATATCAATGCTCATGTAGATGAAACTTGCATTGCTCTGGCTTATCAGTTTCTCAGTCTCCTCTCCCTCAGTTACCTTACCTTTCACCTTACCTCAGCTCTTTTTCCTGCTATCATAACCAATATCTAGATCTTGTCATCATCAATAACTGCATCTCATTTATAATGTCACTTTCAAGCATCCTACCTTCACACCAACAGTTCCAATGTTCCTACTCACTTCCTCTAATACCCCTACTCCACCAACTCAGTGACCTTACTGAGGTCTACATTCTATTGATACTGTGAACAAAGGAAGAACAAAGAGCATCACTCATCACCCAGTTATATCAGAGTTAAATCATAACCTATGGCAGTTGCTCACCAACAGTGTACCATGAAAGGAATTCAGGATGAAAAACAGGATAAGGCACTCTCTGCTTTGGATAAACAGCCCCTAGATAGTTGGAAAGCACTAAAATCATTAACTTGATTTTACACATACATAGAAAAGCACTAAAATCATTAACTTGAGATATCTGTTCTTGTATGCTTGACTACATGTATTTCCTAGCCAAAAAAAGTCATATATATGCTAGCTTCTCCCCTACCTCTTTGGACCAGTTCCTCAGAGCTGTCTCCTGGGCTATAGTCCTCAGTAAGACCCTGAAAGAAAACTTAAACTCATAACTCTTATGTTGTGTGTTTTTCTTTAAGTCAACAATACTGTCATTTTTTCCACTGTCATCCCCACATTGGTGCCCTCACTTTTCCCATACACAGTAGCTTATCTCTCACAGTTCATTGCTGTAATCAATTTTACCTAGAATGTTGCATAGCCTGAAAAATCTCTCTGCTCCTTTGCCCCCTTTCTATATATTCTTAAAACAGCAGTTGACTATTAAAATGTAAGTTAGATTAAGTTACATGTTAGTTTAAAACCCTCCAATGTCCTTCCATTTCACTCCGGAAAAAGGCTAAGTATTTTAAATGGTTTATAAGGCTGTATACAGCCTCTCTGGCTGTTTCATACCACTCTACTTAAGCCACGTGTTTCCACCCGAAGTCTTTGTATTTGCTTTGTGACTTTGCCTGGAATATTTTTCTTCCAGATATCCACAGGGCTCTCTCTCTCACTTCCATGATCCCAAGAAAAATAGTGTTGCAAGTATGGTAATTTCAGTCACAAAAATCAAGTGTGCAAATGTTAATTTTGTTCCTTTTTTACTACTGAGCTCAACATAGTGTATTTCCCTTCATTAACTGAACTTTCAATCAAGCTTTAATCACTTACTGTTAAAACTTGGTGTTAAATTATATCTCTCACACTCTTTCTTATGAGCTTTTCCTCATAGGTAATACAAATTCCTGGTTTTGGAGAGGTTTACTTAAGAGATATGACATGGAAATGGGGATATATTTATTCCAGAGCAACAGGCTCTGTCAAGACTAATTTTTGCTTGAAGTGTATACTTCGTATTTGTTTGTAGCTTTGTTTGTAATAACAAAGAACTGGAAACAACTTCAGTATTCCATAAGTGGAAGATGGTGCTCGGCACACTTATACAATGAAATGCTATTTAGCCATTAAAAAGTAATGAAAGTGTATCTGAAAATGCTGATTTGGAAAGATCATCAAACTAAGTGAGAAAGACATATAGAGAAAAAAGATATAAAACAGTGTATACAGTGTAGTTCTTGTATATTTTCTCTAGATATAGGTGAATAATAGAGTTATAGTTAGTATAATATAAATAAATAAAAATATTTCTTTTAGTATACATAGGCAACCACTAAAAGAGTTCACTCTGGGAAAAGGGAGGCTGAGGAGACAGTTTTCCTTCAATTTCTTTTTTTATAGCTTTATTTAAAAACCATGCACATTTAAAAATTTTTTGTATTTAAATTTTAACGTACATTAAATTATTGAACTGAGTCATTTAGCATAAACTTATTTGTTAGTTATTCAGTAAACAACAGATAACTCTTAGACTTTTACTGTGAGCATCGTACCATGCCAGGTGCGGGGGAGGCCATAAAAGAAAAAGAAACAATCACTGATCTAACAACACCTAAGATAAAATAGGAGAAATAAGATTCACAGAAACAATAAGAGAACAGCATAAAAATCATATAATTCAGGCTAATGTCTATGAAGTGGATGATGGATATTATGTGAACTGAGACAAGGAGAAGACAAGTTGCCAGTATCATCAGGTAAAAAAAATATAATTTGAATTTGGTGTTGAAAGAAATGTAAGGATTAGATTAGGGGAAAGAAGTGGAGAAGATAATCCAAGAAGGAGTAACATACATGAGGCAGCTTTAGTAAGCTCACGGGTAACAAACCAGCAAGGTCAAAATGTTTTAGGACAGTGGATTGGCACGAGCACGAGAAGTGATAGAAATGGGTAGAGACTGGAGAGGAAATAAGTTTGAAGACTAACATAGAAGTCAAAGCCTGAGCGTTTCAGTCTAAAGTGGAAGAATAAAATTTGGACGCAAAGAAAAGGGTGAATTCAAAATATGCTGGAAAAGAAAAAACACTCTTACGGTGAGCCTGATTAAATGTAAGCACTGTGAGATAATTTTCAGAAAATAAATGTTTCAGAAAAAAAGTTTCTACTTACTTTGGGTACATCTTGATATAATATATATTGATATAATATCATGTCTATCCAATTAAGAGCTGAAGAATAGAAAAAATAGTTTTATAAAATGTCTGTTGATATATTACAAGTAACTATAAATCTGTTTAATAAACCTGAATGTAAATTCAAAGCTCAAAAGAGATAAAATAAAAACATAATGTGTTAAGAATAACCTAGATGCAAAAGTTAGATATAACAGAAAATATTGAGAAACAAGGCAGATGGAATGAGAAAAATAAAAATACACTGCTGACTCATTTTCTCTTGAGGGACTGGAATGTTTTTATGCAACTCTTAATACACCGTTTCAACCTTGACTCCAAATGTTGGGAAACAGTGTTGCCTCCCTGCTACTTCCTCTGGATTGGCCCAGCTCTCCAAGGTGGTGGTAAGAGAAGGGAATAGAATCCAAGGTCTAGACTGATTAGATTGCCCTGAACCCCTACACAGAACCCCTACAAATGCTTTTGCTCAAGGGACATTTCTTAATAAATAAGGATTCCTTTTAAGCAACAATGCCACAGTAACTAGATAAGGCAGCTTGGATATTAAACTACAAGATTTATTACTTAACATCTATTCCAGCCTGGGTCAGAAAGGTAGTAATAAGTCTGCAATGCTCAGTTCTCTCTTATACTTCTTTTTACAGATGTCACACTCTTTCCCTTCATTGACATAATTCTTTGTCTCCATCAAAAATCCTTTCCAAACTCCTCCCAGACTCTCCCCCAATTAGGCACTCTATAGGCCACATGTGCCCCCCCAATTATTGTTCACTTCATTTGCATGTGGGTTTTCCTATTATAATTCACTTTCATAAGGTAGTAAGATCCTGTTAGATCAGTAAAATAAAGCTTTGATAAGAACCCTTAATGCCACCTGGTCTGATCTCTAACACATTCTCACTTGCCCTTCTGTAGTAGGCTGAATAAGGGCCCCTCAAAAATGTCTACTCTGTAGTCCCTGGGACCTGTAAATATGTGACATTTCATAGCAAAAGGACTGTCCAGGTGTGATAAAGGTAATGGAATTTGAAATGAGGTGACTATCCCTTTGAGTCTAGTCTAATCACATGAGACTTTAAAAGGGGAGAATCTTTCCCAGCGGAAGTCAGACAGACACAGTGTGAGAAGGATTCAACCTATCATAACTGACTTTGAAGATTGAGGGAGGAGACTAAAAGCCAAGGAATGGAGGTGGCATGTAGAAGCTGAGAACAGCTCTCAACAGACAGCTAGCAAGGAAACAGAACCTTAGTCCTATAGCTATAAGGAACTGAATTCTACCCACTGGCTGAATAAGCAAGGAAGATTTTTTCCCCAGAGCCTCCAGAGAGGATAGCAAGCAGTACCAACACCTTGATTTCAACCTTAGCAAAGACCAGAGCCCACTGGACTTCTGACGCATAGAAACTGTGAAATTTATAAATTTGTGTTGTGTTAAACTACTCAGTTTCTGGTAATTTGTCACAGCAACAGTAGAAATCAAATATACCTTTGTCGTGTGGTTAAGAGGATGCAGGTTATTCCATGGGTTTTACTTGTCTCTGTTCTTGCTCTCCTTCCCTTTTCCCCTCAATAGCTAGCTGATAAGCACAATTCTTTGATAAGCATAATCTAACTCCTTCAGTTGCTTCTGGCAAATTCTGTTGCTTGTCCACCTTTATTGTACAATAGATTCTTTTTCTAATCAATGCATCCCACTCAACATAGAAATTAAATTTTAAATGTAAAAAAAATTCATGAATAGGATTTAGAATATACGTATGATCTAAAACAACAGGAAATATGAAAACAGACAAACGAGTCCATATGGCACAAATTAGAAAAAAAGAAAACATAAAAAAGATAGAAATCATTTAACAAGTAAGTGGAAGTAAGGCCAAATATTATTACAATTATAAATCTAAAAGGGAGATTAGACTCTAAAACAAAATCCAAATGACATACTTAAAGAAACACAAAAGGGTTAAGTATTAAAGCACTTACAAAAGCTTATATAATGCAATCAAGTTATCAGAAGGCATTGGTTACAATAATAACATCAGACAATGAATTAAAAACAAAAAGCATAAAATAGAATAAAGGTCTTCTTTTTATATTTTAAACTACATAATTTATGCAAAAGATTTAAGTGATATGTATCATCTATTAAATAAAATTTTATTGACTTATATAAAGCAAAAAGTTGTAAGGAGGAATTGAAAGAAATAAGTTGAAGATTTTAAAATATCATGTAGAATTTGACAAAAGAATAAAATAATGATGCAGGTGCTTTGAATTAAAGAATAAGATTTATTTAAATTACTAAAACGTATGCCTTACAATAGAAATGCAAATTCTTTACCAGTGCCTATTAATTGGCATGCCAATAAATTCCTGAAAAGAGACATTTTATGAGTCATATTCCTATGCAAAATGCTTTAATTTATATTAGAAACCTGCAGCAGTAAATTAACATTAAAAATCTAATCATTTAGAAACCTTAAAATAATTTACTTAGCACCTATTGGTTCAAAGCAGAAATACAACTAAAATATAGAGTATTTAGAAACCAACCAACCATAGGAAAGTATATGGAATCTGGACAAGGGAGTAACTCAGAGGAAAATTCATAGATTAATAACTATATAGGACTAAATAAAAAAGCAGGAAAGAGTTGCACTGAAAAGGATCATAAAATAAGAAAATGAAAAAGATGGTTAGATATGTTATGCTTCTCTAGAAAAATATAAATTACCAAAATTAATTGAAAGAAGATATGACTGAATCAAAAGAGATAGAAGCAATTCTTGCCCCAAAATTGCCTATATGAAGGGTCTCTTGATCCATTCTAAAAACTATTACTGTGAGTCAAAATGCCGTTCTAACAAGAGGATGGTAAAACAATGTATATATGTAGGTGCAATAGATGGTTTCCGTCCACCATTAGTTCTGGCCAGTATGAGCAGACTGCTCTGACAGAGATGTGTCCCCAAATAATGCACAGTAACCCACCCATAAGAGAATCGTTTTGCTTTAAAAGTTCAGCCACCCCTAAAAGGTGTGAACCAGAAAGGCCCTTATACCTAGATGAGTTTGTCCAGTTGCTTTGCTCCGCACGACAAGAGAGGTGAGTCCAAATGGACCATTAATGTGGTTTTGGGAACACGTCCTTGAATGGGCTTTCACTCCTTCCCTGTTTCTTCAGTTCCTCTGACCTTCATTCCATCTCCCTGAATCACTTTCTGAACAGTCTCCCACACTGAAGGCTTTGTTGTAGACTCTGCTTTCTGCAGGACCTGAGTTAAAACATGAGAGAAAGATGGTGCGGTCCTGAAAGGAAAGATGAGCTTGTGTTTTACCTGAGTCTAGCTTTTTCTACGGGTGCTAGAAATGACTGCAGAGTAAAAATTTAAGGACCTAAGTTTATACCATAGAGACTCGTACTGCTTTGGGTGGATAGAGTAGGTCACAAGATGGAAAGAATATTCTTCACTATTTCACTTTTGCTTTCACTCATTACTATTACATAGTGAGACTAATTTGAAAACCCCTTTACACATCCATAAATAAACTTTTCCTTATGAGAAAACACTCCCCTCCAATTTTTAAGAATAAACCCTGCCTGATGTTGTTAATGCTCATGAGCTTTACTGGTCTTTAAATATATGTAATTTCTTTGGAAAGCCTTAGGTTTAGAATAAAAGATTTGAAAAACAAATTTCAGGAAAGTCAGGGATACAATGGCAGAAGCTTTGCATGAAAAGCCTTTGGCGTTCTTTCAAAAAATTTTAAAACTTATCATTCAGCAAGAGAGTCTGTTTAACACCCTCTGTGCTTTCAGAGAAATTAACACTTCAGCGGATGCCAATGTTGCTTTTTTTTTCCTTTAAGTGACGGCCTTGCTCAAATTCAAGCTTTAGAGCAAGTTTTCTAAATGCACATCCATAAAACATTTATGGTCTATAATGAACACCTATTGTAGGAAATGTCTAAATTACCGGTTTGGGGAGGGGGAGGAAAAATTAAAAGCAAAGGGATGAAATAGACCAGTGCCTGTAGTTGACATTATCGTTCACTGTTTTTTTCTCTCCTCAGATTAGAGCTTTTTTACAGCAGGCCATAAATACCTATTTCTATTTTATAATGCATGTGCTACTGCACCATGGGTAACCAAAAGGAGTTTTTCCTGTTGACTGCTACCTGTCCGTCTTGCTGACGCTGCTGGAAATGAACAGGGATACAGACCTGAGACAGGTTATCAATCCTGGGAAGAGTAATCTGCTCAGAAAACTTAGATTGGTCTGGATCTGTACAATTATAAGGTCAATCCCGAGAGAGAAGACCCAGAACCTGGGGAGGAAAAATAAGCACAAAGCTGGAGATAATTGCAAATAGTCAGAAACTGTGGTAAGCGCTGACCTTGAATGATGTTTTAGATAACTGCTTCATTCTTCCTTTCTTCACTGTGAAGAGACTTTGCAATTTTATGGCATAAGTTTTCAAGTCTCCATTTTGGCTATGGGGAAAAGTGTAAGAAATCTGATTAGATTTTACACTCAGATGTACCCTTTTTAGTAAATCTCCCTTGTGGGTCAAAGGAATTATATATGAACCCTAACTAATTGCTTAGAGGTTAGAGATATCTATTATTAATCACCAAATGAGTCCAGAAATACAACCTATTTTAGGATCCACACTCTATTCTAATTTTCCTTTGGGTGCAGGGAGGGCACACCAATGGCACAAATTAAAACTTTTGTCCCATAGGGAAAACAGTGTCCAAGAACCAAATTGTTTTTCTTTGATCACCAAAAATAATCAGATCTCCAGCTGGTCAGGTTCCAATATGAATTTCCCTCCTAATGCAAAAGCTACAGAGGGGAAGGTGTTCAACATACCCTAGGATAGAGGTGACATTATCCTGCAGGGTAGCATATGCATACCATATCTCTTCTAGACTGCCAGAGAGTATTTTATAAGAAGGATCTGGTGGTACTTCTAAAGTGCTTTACAATCTGCAATGTATGGGACTTCCTTTTCTTACTGTTTTATATTTACAGACTAAAATTCTAAACAGCCTGGCAGCTTTCTAGTTGGTTTGATTATTTGGGACAGCCAGATTAAATAATTCAGCTCCCGACTGGAATATGATTGACCTGAATGACCTGGTTTGGTGGTCTGCAGTTATCCAGTTGATGCACATATTGCCAAATCTCCACTTCATGGCAGTTTTACAGCATTTGGAACCACTGCGCTAAGTATCAGTCCCATGAGACTTAAGCTGGCTCTTGCTGCTAATGAGTCTAGTTCCACGTGTTGCCCGCTCACAACCTCCTTTACTGCCCAAAAAATCCAGTTATAGAAGTAGATAAAAGACAGTGGGAGAGTTAGAGAATCAGGGTTAGATGGCATTTCAAAGGGTTGTGCAAGGTCATGCCTTCATGGTGAAGGAGGAGCCTGATAATTTCCATTTTCTCCTTGGCCTCACTGGGGACTTGGGTTAAAGTAGCCAGCAGATGCACGTGACATCAGCAGTGACTGAGAGCAAGCTCCTTGCAGGGTTCATTCCTCTTGGGTCGAGCGTTTCTCAGGAATCCTATGAGAGTTTTCACTTGCAGAGTTCTGGGGAAACAGCAGGGCTGCCCGAGAGCCCCACCCTCCTGGCATATTCTGGTTGGCAAGGCTGCCAACCTGAGTGGCCCTGAGCCCAGGCTGAGTAGCCAAAGCCACCCAGCCTGGCTGTGGAGACAGGCAGAGTCTGCAGCTCAGCAAAGCCCTGGTTCCAGACATTTTTGGTCATAGATTTAATTTCTACTTTCAAAAATAGCCCTGAAGCAAGGAGTGAGCAGTCCATAAGAGATCTTTTGTGTCTTTTCCCCCCTGCTTCTATATTATCCACATCTAATTAAGAGGCATTTTTTCCCATGGGCTTACTTTCAAGTAGAACACTCAGTAGGGAAGTAAAGTTACGATATAAAATTGTTCTGAAAACCAAATCGGAGGAATCAAGTCACAAGATGAGCTTTTACCTCAAGAATTTTCCTCATCACCACCCTCGGTGCTGGAAACCACCCAGGCACACACCACATGAAGAAGCATATTTATAAAGATTGAACTGTCACTCTAACTTAAACATCAAAAATGAATGTGCATAGCAGCCGCATAGCACTCGGGAGATCGGCTCGGTGCTTTGTGACCACCTACAGGGGTGGGATAGGGAGGGTGGGAGGGAGACGCAAGAGGGAGGAGATATGGGGATATATGTATACGTATAGCTGATTCACTTTGTTATACAGCAGAAACTAACACACCATCGTAAAGCAATATACTCCAATAAAGATGTAAAAAAAAAAAAAGAATGTGCAGTGCTAAGTGATTTTAATCTTATAACCAAGGTAAAAACCATCTAATATCTTTATCTAAAATATAACAGAAATAGGCATACATGTGTATAAGTGTACGAAGAAAAGCAATATGTAAAATATTGAAACAAGATAAAAAAATTATCTTAAATTGCAGCCAAACTTGAATTACATGTTAGAAACTTTCTAAATGGAATGTTTTATCGAGGAGAAAGAGTGGTTGTCGGAAGATATTTTAGGTAAGGTTTTACTTTTATTTATTTAAAAAATTTCAGAACATCTTGTTTATGTAGAAGCGGAGGTAGGAACTAAATGATTTTTAGGAGCCCTTGTAAATCTATAATTCAATAGTCTCTGTCCTGATAAGTCTGCCTGCCATGTGTAGCTGGGGCACTAAAACACAGAAGGGCATGCTAGTCTCTTACTACTCTTTATTACCTCTAAATATATTCACTTTCTAAATATTAAGAAAGTCCTTCTTGGACCCATTCAAGGGCATTCAGTAGAAAGTACTTAAGTTCAAAGTGGTACCAAGAATCGGCAGTTATGGCCACACTATAGTGGCACGCTAGGGTATACAGGTCCTGGATTTCACTATAATTATCTTTTCTTTTTCTCCCCATCCTCCCTCCCGGATCCAGTCTGAAAGCAATTTTGCAACCCCATCATCCTTAGGATAGTCATTATTGACAGGAATTTGGATTTCAAATCTTGAAAGGATTCTTGAATTGTTAAACAAGGATAAAGAAGAATGTTGTTTGGTGCAGGAGGGGAGGGGATTCTAAACACCTGAATGTGTCAGAAAGCCAGCAGTGTCTTTAAGATGCCCATTGTGAAAGCCCCTGGGAGTGGGAATTGCCTAGTAATTATCACTCCAACGAAAGGCTTTGGGAAAGATGACCTAAGTAGTCCCAGACATAATTCTCTTTCGGACTGGTATATCTATCTCTTCCATCGGGTTCCAAATAGGCCTTGTCCCTGGTGTAAGAGTGCCAGCTCTCTGTGGTGTATCAATAACTACCTAATTTTTTGAATTCTTTTTACCCATCTCTGTGTTTCCACAGACCTCTGGAATGTGGGTCAACATGGCATCAATTATATATACTTGCAGAGACTCAGTAGCTTCCTGAACTTCATTTTCATCTTACTCAATGATTTTGGCAAAAGACAAAGAAAATAAAAGTTCATGAAAACAGGGAAAACCTGGGCTTGAAGCGTATTGAGGACAGAGATACTGTGAACTAACGTTAGATACAGAACAGGGCACTGTTATTTAATGTTCAATCTAGAATATGCCAGAACACTCCTCAAAATACAGAAACTCATTTTCATTGGACTGTTATTTTATCAAAATTAGACTAAATGAGACTGTCAGGAGCTCCGCATTCTCCTAGTAATTGCATATGCCATCTGTACTGTGATTCTTAGCAACGGGTTGTTATTATTAAGCATAGGGTATGTTAAATGCCAGGAGTGTCCCCATATTCTATGGATATTTTTTAAAAGATATGCTTTCCATTCTGACTGTCAAATAAATAGGAAAACAGAAATTATATAAGAACATAGCCCAAACCAAGCAAAAGTTACATTAACCTTCCTGAACTGTCATTGCTCTTCGTGTTTGAAACACTCATATTTAAGTATATTCCTGTTGCTATTTTATAATCAGATGAGCTCTCATAGGTGAAATTCCTAGGGGTGGGTACCATTGCTGATACGTGTAAGTATTCTCAGTGTGAACTGGACCCAAAGTACAACCCTGTAAGCTTACATTCCCCTGGGGATAAGATGAGGTGTTTGCTACCAACACTTGGAGTCTGTGTCACTGTCCTCTCCAAGTTACTCCCCTGGGCCAGCTTCAGGCAAAGATGTGAAGCGAGTAAAATGTGCTTTCGGTGCTCTAAGCCATCTCATTTTTATTCTTCTGCATTCGTCAGCATTCACTCCCCTTAGCTTCTTAGCCTTGTCAGAATCTGCTCTCAGAAAGAGAGCTCCTTGAAATCCTTTTAAGTCTTGGTATGAAATTCTTTGTGTCACCTCTCCCAGGGCGACTTGTATGGTAGTTTCTAATGCTAACTATAGAATGAAATGCTCTTCCCCTTCTGAGAAATTCCATGCGTTATTGGGCAGGTTAGGAAGAGATTCTGGAGGGACACCAAAGAAAGCCTTCTCATCACTGTGATACATACCTTGAGTTCACACACACACACACACACACACACACACACACACACACACACACACACAGCGTGTAAGAAAACATTAACAGTCATCATCTCTCCAGCATACGTTAGGAGGCATAGTGACAATCATTTGTATGTTTCTCACCAAATTCTGTAACGTTAGTAAGTAAAACTCAAGTGAGGGGTCAAGTGATTTTGCCAAGATTACACAACTATTCCATACAAGATCCAGAATAAAAAAAGCTCAGCCAACACCCAGTCTCTTTTCTTTGTATGTTCTAATCTTTTTATTTTTTGAATATTTGAATTTTATTTATTTTTTTTATACAGCAGGTTCTTATTAGTTATCCATTTTATGTACATCAGTGTATACGTGTCAATCCCAATTCCTCACACCACCATCCCCATACCCCTGTGGCTTTCCCCCCTTGGTGTCCATATATTGTTCTCTACATCTGTGTCTCAATTTCTGCCCTCCAAACCGGTTCAACTGTACCGTTTTTCTAGGTTCCACATATACGCATTCATATACGATATTTGTTTTTCTTTTTCTGACTTACGTCACTCTGTATGACAGTCTGTAGATACATCCACGTCTCTACAAATGACCCAATTTCATTCCTTTTTATGGCTGAGTAATATTCCATTATATATATGTACCACGCCTTCTTTATCCATTTGTCTGTCAATGGGCATTTTGGTTGCTTCCGTGACCTGGGTATTGTAAATAGTGACGCAGTGAACACTGTGGTGCATGTGTCTTTTTGAATTATGGTTTTCTCTGGGTATATGCCCAGTAGTGGGATTGCTGGGTCATATGGTAATTCTATTTTTAGTTTTTTAAGGAACCTCCGTACTGTTCTCCATAGTGGCTGTATCAATTTACATTCCCACCAACAGTGCAAGAGGGTTCCCTTTTCTCCACACCCTCTCCAGCATTTGTTGTTTGTAGATTTTCTCATGATGCCCATGAGAAACTGGTGTGAGGTGATACCTCATTGTAGTTTTGATTTGCATTTCTCTAATAATTAGTGATGTTGAGCAGCTTTTCATGTGCCTCTTGGCCATCTGTATGTCCTCTTTGGAGAAATGTCTATTTGGGTCTTCTGCCCATTTTTTGATTGGGTTGTTTGTCTTTTTAATATTGAGCTGCATGAGCAGTTTATATATTTTGGAGATGATTCCTTTGTCCGTTGATTCAATTGCAAATATTTTCTCACATTCTGAGGGTTGCCTTTTCATCTTGTTTGTAGTTTCCTTTGCTGTGCAAAAACTTTTAAGTTTCATTAGGTCCCATTTGTTTATTTTTGTTTTTATTTCCATTACTCTAGGAGGTGGATCAAAAAAGATCTTGCTGAGATTTATGTCAAGGAGTGTTCTTCCTATGTTTTTCTCTAAGAGTTATATAGTGTCCAGTCTTACATTTAGGTCTCTAATCTATTATTAGTTTGTTTTTGTGTGTGGTGTTAGGGAGTGTTCCAATTTCATTGTTTAAAATGTAGCTGTCCAGTTTTCTCAGAACAACCTATTGAAGAGACTGTCTTTTCTCCATTGTATATCCTTGCCTCCTTTGTCATAGATTGGTTGACCATAGGTGTGTGGGCTTATCTCTGGACTTTCTATCCTGTTCCATTGATCTGTATTTCTGTTTTTTGTGCCAGTACCATACTGTCTTGATTACTGTAGCTTTGTAGTATACTCTGAAGTCAGGGAGTCTGATTCCTCCAGCTCCGTTTTTTCCCCTCAAGACTGCTTTGGCTATTCGGGGTCTTTTGTGTCTCCATACAAATTTTAAGATTTTTTGTTCTAGTTCTGTAAAAAATGTCATTGGTATTTTGATAGGGATAGCACTGAATTTGTAGATTGCTTTGGGTAGTATAGTCATTTTCACAATATTAATTCTTCCAATCCAAGAACATGGTATATCTCTCCATCTGTTTGTGTCATCTTTAATTTCTTTCATCGGTGTCTTATAGTTTTCTGCATACAGGTCTTTTCTCTCCCTAGGTAGGTTTATTCCTAGGTATTTTATTCGTTTTGTTGCAGTGGTAAATGGGAGTGTTTCCTTAATTTCTCCTTCAGATTTTTCATCATTAGTGTATAGGAATGCAAGAGATTTCTGTGCATTAATTTTGTATCCTGCAACTTTACCAGATTCATTGATTAGTTCTAGTAGTTTTCTGGTGGCATCTTTAGGATTCTCTATGTATAGTATCATGTCATCTGCAAACAGTGACAGTTTTACTTCTTTTCCAATTTGTATTCTGTTTATTTCTTTTTCTTCTCTGATTGCCGTGGCTAGGACTTCCAACACTGTGTTGAATAATAGTGGTGAGAGTGGATATCCTTGTCTTGTTCCTGATCTTAGAGGAAATGCTTTCAGTTTTTCACCATTGAGAATGATGTTTGCTGTGGGTTGGTCATATATGGCCTTTATTATATTGAGGTAGGTTCCCTCTATGCCCACTTTCTGGAGAGTTTTTATCATAAATTGGTGTTGAATTTTGTCAAAAGCTTTTTCTGCATCTACTGAGATGATCATATGGTTTTTCTTCTTCAGTTTGTTAATATAGTGTATCACATTGATTGATTTGTGTGTGTTGAAGAATCCTTGCATCCCTGGGATAAATCCCACTTGATGATGGTGTATGATCCTTTTAATGTGTTGTTAGATTCTGTTGGCTAGTATTTTGTTGAGGATTATTGCATCTATATGAGAGATATTGGTCTGTAATTTTCTTTTTTTGTAGTATCTTTTTCTGATTTTGGTATCAGGGTGATGGTGGCCTCATAGAATGAGATTGGGAGTTTTAGTCCCTCTCCAATTTTTTGGACAACTTTGAGGAGGATAGGTGTTAGCTCTTCTCTAAATGTTTGGTAGAATTCACCTGTGAAGCCATCTGGTCCTGGACTTTTGTTTGTTGGAAGATTTTTAATCACAGTTTCAATTTCATTACTGTGATTGGTCTGTTCATATTTTCTATTTCTTCCTAGTTCAGTCTTGGAAGGTTATACCTTTCTAGGAATTTGTCCATTTCTTCCAGGTTGTCCATTTTATTGGCATAGAGTTGGTTGTAGTAGTCTCTTAGGATGCTTTGTGTTTCTGCGGTGTCTGTTGTAACTCTTCTTTTTCATTTCTAATTTTATTAATTTGAGTCCTCTCCCTCTTTTTCTTGATGAGTATGGTTTATCAGTTTTGTTTATCAGTTTATCAGTTTTGTTTATCTTCTCAAAGAACCAGCTTTTAGTTTTATTGATCTTTGCAATTGTTTTCTTTCTTTCTATTTCATTTTTTTCTGCTCTGATTTTTATGATTTCTTTCCTTCTACTAACTTTGGGTTTTGTTTGATCTTCTTTCTCTAGTTCCTTTAAGTGTAAAGTTAGATTGTTAATTTGAGTTGTTTGCTGTTTCTTGAGGTAGGCTTGTATTGCTATAAACTTCCCTCTTAGAACTGCTTTTGCTGCATCCCATGGGTTTTGGATCATCATGTTTCATTGTCATTTGTCTCTATGTATTGTTTGATTTCCTTTTTGATTTCTTCAGTGATTTCTTGATTATTTAGTAACATATTGTTTAGCCTCCATGTGTTTGTGTTTTTTACGTTTTTTTCCCTTTAATTGATTTCTAATCTCATAGCATTGTGGTCAAAAAATATGCTTGATATGATTTCAGTTTTCTTAAATTTCCTGAGGCTTGATTTGTAGCCCAAGATGTGATCCATCCTGGAGAATGTTCCGTGTGCATTTGAGAAGAAAGTTTAATCTGCTGATTTGGATGTAATGTCCTATAACTATCAGTTAAATCTATCTGGTGTATTATGTCACTTAAAGCTTGTGTTTCCTTATTAATTTTCTGTTTGGATGATCTGTCCATTGGTGTAAGTGAGGTGTTAAAATCCCCCACTATTATTGTGTTACTGTCGATTTCCTCTTTAAGAGCTGTCAGTGGTTGCCTTATGTATTGAGGTGCTCCTATGTTGGGTGCATATATATTTATAATTGTTATATCTTCTACTTGGATTGATCCCTTGATCATTATATAGTGTCCTTCTTTGTCTCTTGTAACATTCTTTATTTTAAAGTCAATTTTATGTGATATGAGTATTGCTACTCCAGCTTTTTTTTTTTTACATCTTTATTGGAGTATAATTTCTTTACAATGGTGTATTAGTTTCTTCTTTATAACAAAGTGAATCAGTCATACATATACATATGTTCCTATATCTCTTCCCTCTTGTGTCTCACTCCCTCCCACCCTCCCTATCCCACCTGTGTAGGTGGTCACAAAGCACCGAGCTATCTCCCTGTGCTATGCGGCTGCTTCCCACTAGCTATCTATTTTACGTTTGTTAGTGTATATATGTCCATGCCACTCTCTTGCTTTGTCACAGCTTACACTTCCCACTCCCCATATCCTCAAGGCCATTCTTTAGTGGGTCTGTGTCTTTATTCCTGTCTTACCCCTAGGTTCTTCATGACATTTTTTTTTCTTAAATTCCATATATATGTGTTAGCATACAGTATTTGTCTTTCTCTTTCTGACTTACTTCACTCGGTATGACAGACTCTAGGTCCATCCACCTCATTACAAAAAGCTCAATTTCGTTTCTTTTTATGGCTGAATAATATTCCATTGTATATATGTGCCACATCTTCTTTATCCATTCATCTGATGATGGACACTTAGGTTGTTTCCATCTCTGGGCTATTGTAAATAGAGCTGCAATGAACATTTTGGTACATGACTCTTTTTGAATTATGGTTTTCTCAGGGTATATGCCCAGTATTGGGATTGCTGGGTCATATGGTATTTGTATTTGTAGCTTTTTAAGGAACCTCCGTACTGTTCTCCATAGTGGCTGAACCAATTCACATTCCCACCAGCAGTGCAAGAGTGTTCCCTTTTCTCTACACCCTCTCCAATATTTATTGTTTCTAGATTTTTTCATGATGGCCATTCTGACTGGTGTGAGATGATATCTCATTGTAGTTTTAATTTGCATTTCTCTAATGATTAATGATGTTGCGCATTCTTTCATGGATTTGTTGGCAGTCTGTATATCTTCTTTGGAGAAATGTCTATTTAGGTCTTCTGCCCATTTTTGGATTGGGTTGTTTGTTATTTTATTATTGAGCGGCATGAGCTGCTTGAAAATTTTGGAGATTAATCCTTTGTCAGTTGCTTCATTTGCAAATATTTTCCCCCATTCTGAGGGTTGTCTTTTGGTCTTGTTTATGGTTTCCTTTGCTGTGCAAAAGCTTTGAAGTTTCATTAGGTCCCATTTGTTTATTTTTGTTTTTATTTCCATTTCTCTAGGAGGTGGGTCAAAAAGGATTTTGCTGTGATTTATGTCATAGAATGTTCTGCCTATGTTTTCCTCTACGAGTTTCATAGTTTCTGGCCTTACATTTAGGTCTTTAATCCATTTTGAGCTTATTTTTGTGTATGGTGTTAGGCAGTGATCTAGTCTCATACTTTTACAGGTACCTGTCCAGTTTTCCCAGCACCACTTATTGAAGAGGCTGTTCTTTCTCCACTGTACATTCCTGCCTCCTTTATCAAAGATAAGGTGACCATATGTGCGTGGGTTTATCTCTGGGCTTTCTATCCTGTTCCATTGATCTGTATTTCTGTTTTTGTGCCAGTACCATACTGTCTTGATTACTGTAGCTTTGTAGTATAGTCTGAAGTCAGGGATCCTGATTACTCCAGCTCCGTTTTTCTTTGTCAAGATTGCTTTTGCTATTCGGAGTCTTTTGTGTTTCCATACCAATTGTGAAATTTTTTGTTCTAGTTATGTGAAAAATGCCAGTGGTAGTTTGATAGGGATTGTATTGAATCTGTAGATTGCTTTGGGTAGTAGAGTCATTTTCACAATGTTGATTCTTCCAATCCAAGAACATGGTATATCTCTCCATCTATTTGTATCATCTTTAATTTCTCTTATCAGTGTCTTATAATTTTCTGCATACAGGTCTTTTGTCACCTTAGGTATGTTTATTCCTAGATATTTTATTCTTATTGTTGCAATGGTAAATGGGAGTGTTTTCTTGATTTCACTTTCGTATTTTTCATCATTAGTGTATAGGAATGCAAGAGATTTCTGTGCATTAATTTTGTATCCTGCTACTTTACCAAATTCATTTATTAGCTCTAATAGTTTTGTGGTAGAATCTTTAGGATTCTCTATACATAGTATCATGTCATCTGCAATTAGTGACAGCTTTCCTTCTTCTTTTCCGATTTGGATTCCTTTTATTTCCTTTTCTTCTCTGATTGCTGTGGCTAAAACTTCCAAAACTATGTTGAATAAGAGTGGTGAGAGTGGGCAACCTTGTCTTGTTCCTGATCTTAGTGGAAATGCTTTCAGTTTTTCACCATTGAGGATGATGTTGGCTGTGGGTTTGTCATATATGGCCTTTATTATGTTGAGGAAATTTCCCTCTATGCCTGCTTTCTTCAGAGTTTTTATCATAAATGGGTGTTGAATTTTGTCAAAAGCTTTCTCTGCATCTATTGAGATGATCATATGGTTTTTCTCCTTCAATTTGTTAATATGGTTTATCACATTGATTGATTTGAGTATATTGAAGAATGCTTGCAATCCTGGAATAAACCCCACTTGATCATGGTGTATGATCCTGCTGTTGGATTCTGTTTGCTAGTATTTTATTGTGGATTTTTGCATCTATGTTCATCAGTGATATTGGCCTTTAGGTTTCTTTCATTGTGACATCCTTGTCTGGTTTTGGTATCAGGGTGATGGTGGCCTCTTAGAATGAGTTTGGGAGTGTTCCTCCCTCTGCTATATTTTGGAAGAGTTTGAGAAGGATAGGTGTTAGCTCTTCTCTAAATATTTGATTGAATTCGCCTGTGAAGCCATCTGGTCCTGGGCTTTTGTTTGTTTTAAGATTTTTAATCACAGTTTCAATTTCATTGCTTGTGATTGGTCTGTTCATATTTTCTGTTTCTTCCTGATTCAGTCTTGGCAGGTTGTGCATTTCTAAGAATTTGTCCATTTCTTCCAGGTTGTCCATTTTATTGGCATAGAGCTGCTTGTAGTAATCTCTCATGATCTTTTGTATTTTTAGTGTCAGTTGTTACTTCTCCTTTTTCATTTCTAACTCTATTGATTTGAGTCTTCTCCCTTTTTTTCTTGATGAGTCTAGCTATTGGTTTATCAATTTTGTTTATCTTCTCAAAGAACCAGCTTTTAGTTTTATTGATCTTTGCTATCATTTCCTTCATTTCTTTTTCATTTATTTCTGATCAGATCTGTATGATTTCTTTCCTTCTGCTAACTTTGGGGTTTTTTTGTTCTTCTTTTTCTAATTGCTTTAGGTGCAAGGTTAGGTTGTTTATTCGAGATGTTTCCTGTTTCTTAAGGTAGGATTGTATTGCTATAAACTTCCCTCTTAGAACTACTTTTGCTGCATCCCATAGGTTTTGGGTTGTCGTGTCTCCATTGTCATTTGTTTCTAGGTATTTTCTGATTTCCTCTTCAGTTTCTTCAGTGATCACTTCGTTATTAAGTAGTGTATTGTTTAGCCTCCATGTGTTTGTATTTTTTACAGATCTTTTCCTCTAATTGATATCTAGTCTCATAGCGTTGTGGTCGGAAAAGATACTTGATACAATTTCAATTTTCTTAAATTTACCAAGGCTTGATTTGTGACCCAAGATATGATGTATCCTGGAGAATGTTCCATGAGCACTTGAGAAAAATGCGTATTCTGTTGTTTTTGGATGGAATGTCCTATAAGTATCAATTAAGTCCATCTTGTTTAATGAATCATTTAAAGCTTGTGTTTCCTTATGTATTTTCATTTTGAATGGTCTGTCCATTGTTGAAAGCGGGGTGTTAAAGTCTACTATGAATGTGTTATTGTTGATTTCCCCTTTTATGGCTTTTAGTATTTGCCTTATGTACTGAGGTGCTCCTATGTTGGGTGCATAAATATTTACAATTGTTATATCTTCTTCTTGGATCGATCCCTTGATCATTATGTAGTGTCCTTCTTTGTCTCTTATAATAGTCTTAATTTTAAAGTCTATTTTGTCTGATATGAGAATTGCTACTCCAGCTTTCCTTTGGTTTCCATTTGCATGGAATATCTTTTTCCATCCCCTTACTTTCAGTCTGTATGTGTCTCTAGGTCTGAAGTGGGTCTCTTGTAGACAGCATATATAAGGGTCTTGTTTTTGTATCCATTCAGCTAATCTGTGTCTTTTGGTGGGAGCATTTAGTCCATTTACATTTAAGGTAATTATCGATATGTATGTTCCTATTCCCATTTTCTAAATTGTTTTGGGTTCGTTATTATTGGTCTTTTCCTTCTCTTGTGTTTCTTGCCTAGAGAAGATCCTTTAGCATTTGTTGTAAGGCTGGTTTGGTGGTGCTGAACTCTCTCAGCTTTTCCTTGTCTGTAAAGGTTTTAATTTCTCCATCAAATCTGAATGAGATCCTTGCTGGGTAGAGTAATCTTGGTTGTAGGCTTTTCCCTTTCATCACTTTAAATATGTCCTGCCAGTCCCTTCTGGCTTGCAGAGTTTCTGCTGAAAGCTCAGCTGTTAACCTTATGGGGATTCCCTTGTGTGTTATTTGTTGTTTCTCCCTTGCTGCTTTTAATATGTTTTCTTTGTATTTAATTTTTGACAGTTTGATTAATATGTGTCTTGGAGTGATTCTCCTTGGATTGATCCTGTATGGGCCTCTCTTTTCTTCCTGGACTTGATTAACTATTTCCTTTCCCATATTAGGGAAGTTTTCAACTATAATCTCTTCAAATATTTTCTCAGTCCCTTTCTTTTTCTCTTCTTCTTCTGGAACCCCTATAATTCGAATGTTGGTGCATTTAATGTTGTCCCAGAGGTCTCTGAGACTGTCCTCAGTTCTTTCCTCCTTGGATTTATCCTGTATAGGACTCTCTACATGTCCTGGAGTTGATTGACTATTTCCTTTCCCAGATTAGGGAAGTTTTCAACTATAATCTCATCAAATATTTTCTCATTCCCTTTTCTTTCTCTTCTTCTTCTGGGACTCCTATAATTCAAATGTTTGTGTGTTTAATGTTGTGTCAGGGGTCTCTGAGACTGTTCTCAATTCTTCTCTTTTCTTTTTTTTTTCTTTATTATGTTCTGCAGTACTTATTTCCACTATCTTATCTTCCAGGTCACTTATCCATTCTGCTGCCTAAGTTATTCTGCTATTGATTCCTTCTAGAGAATTTTTTTTTTTTTTTTGCGGTACGCGGGCCTCTCACTGTTGTGGCTTCTCCCGTTTGTGGAACACAGGCTCCGGAAGCGCAGGCTCAACGGCCATGGCTCACGGGCCCAGCCGCTCTGTGGCATGTGATATCTTCCCGGACTGGGGCATGAGACCGTGTCCCCTGCATCGGCAGGTGGACTCTCAACCACTGCGCCACCAGGGAAGCCCCCTTCTAGAGAATTTTAAATTTCATTTATTGTGTTGTTCATCATTGGTTTTTTGCTCTTTATTTCTTCTAGGTCCTTGTTAAACGTTTCTTGTATTTTCTCCATTCTGTTTCCAATATTTGGATATCTTTACTGTCATTACTCTGAATTCTTTTTCAGGTAGACTGCCTATTTCCTCTTCATTTATTTGGTCTGGTGGGTTTTTACTTTGCTTCTTCATCTGTTGTACATTTCTCTGTCTTCTCATTTTGCTTAACTTACTGTGTTTGGGGTCTCCTTTTCACAGGCTGCAAGTTCGTAGTTCCCGTTGTTTTTGGTGTCTGCTCCCAGTGGGTAAGGTTTGTTCAGTGGGTTGTGTAGACTTCCTGGTGGAGTGGACTGGTGCCTGTGTTCTGGTGGATGAGGCTGGATCTTGTCTTTCTGGTGGCAGGATTGTGTCTGGTTATGTGTTTTCGGGTGTCTGTGAACTTAGTATGATTTTAGGCAGCCTCTGCTAATGGGTGTGGTTGTGTTCCTGTCTTGCTAGTTGTTTGGCGTGGGGTGTCCAGCACTGGAGCTTGCTGGTCGTTGAGTGGAGCTGGGTCTTAGCATTGAGATTGTGATAGCTAGGAGACGTCTCGCTGATTGTTATTATGTGGGGCTGGGAGGTCTCTGGTGGTCCAGTGTCCTGAACTCAGTTCTCCCACCTCAAAAGCTCAGGCCTCACACCAGGCCAGAGCACTAAGACCGTGTCAGCCATACAGCTCAGAAGGAAAGGGAGAAAAAAAAGGAAAGAAAGAAAAATAAAATATAAAAAAATAAAAACGTTATTAAAATAAAAAAAGTAATTAAATAAAAGAAGAGAGCAACCAAACCATTAAAGGAATCTAATGATAACAAGCACTAAAAACTATACTAAGATAAATAGAAAAATCAGAAACTAATAAGTTGCATACAGCAAACCCCAAGTCTACAATTGCTCCTAAAGTCCACTGCCTCAATTTTGGGATGATTTGCTGCCTATTCAGGTATTCCACAGATGCAGGGTACATCAAGTTGATTGTGGAGATTTAATCCGCTGCTTCTGAGGCTGCTGGGAGAGATTTCCCTTTCTCTTCTTTGTTCGCACAGCTCCCAGGGCTCAGCTTTGGATTTGGCTCCGCCTCTGCATGTAGGTCACCTGAAGACATCTGTTCCCTGCCCAGACAGGATGGGGTTAAAGGAGCAGCTGATTAGGGGACTCTGGCTCACTCAGGCCTGGGGGAGGGAGGGGTACAGAACACAGGGTGAGCCTGCAGCAGCAGAGGTCGGCATGACGTTGCAACAGCTTGAGGTGTGCCGTGTGTTCTCCCAGGGAAGTTGTCCCTGGATCACGGGACCCTGGCAGTGGCGGGCTGCACAGGCTCACAGGAGGGGTGGTGTGGATCGTGACCTGTGCTTCTTGGTGGCTTCTTGGTGGCTGTAGCAGCAGCCTTAGCATTTCATGCCCATCTCTGGTGTCCATGCTGATAGCTGCAGCTTGTGCCCATCTCTGGAGCTTATTTAGGTGGTCTTCTGAATCCCCTCTCCTCATGTACCCCGAAACAACAGTCTCTTGCCTCTTTGGCAAGTCCAGACTTTTTCTCCGTCTCCCTCCTGGGTAGCTGTGGCGCACTAGACCCCTTCAGGCTGTGTTCACGCAGCCAACCCCAGTCCTCTCCCTGGGATCTAACCTCAGAAGCCTGAGCCTCAGCTCCCAGACCCCACCCGCCCCGGTGGGTGAGCAGAAAAGCCTCTTGGGCTGGTGAGTGCTGGTCGGCACAGATCCTCTGTGTGGGGGTCTCTCCGCTTTGCCCTCTGTACCCCTGTTGCTGCACTGTCCTCCGTGGCTCTGAAGCTTCCCCCCCTGCCATCCCCCTGTCTACACAAGTGAAGGGGCTTCCTAGTGTGTGCAAACCTTTCCTCCTTCACAGCTCCCTCCCACTGGTGCAGGTCCCGTCCCTATTCTTTTGTCTCTGTTTTTCCTTTTGCCCTACCCAGGTATGTGGGGATTTTCTTGCCTTTTGGGAAGTCTGAGGTCTTCTGCCAGCCTTCAGTAGGTGTTCTGTAGGTGTTGTTCCACATGTAGATGTATTTCTGGTGTATTTGTGGGGAGGAAGGTGATCTCCATGTCTTACTCCTCTGCCATCTTGAAGGTCCTCCCAGACTGATTTTAATGTCTGAAGTCTTCATTCATTTTTTTTTTTTCCGTTTCTAAAGGGACACTTCATTTATCATCTTTGTGTCATTCTTGCTTTGGTTGATGGTGTTACTCTTTGATTGCTGACTGATCTTTCATAACTTCTGTGCTGTGAGGCGTGAAACATTTCACATCACGAAACATCGCATTCTCACTATGGAGTAACTAAATATTTATTTCCTTGGAAATGTTCAGCAGGGTCTGGGTTGTTTTGTTTTTGTATTTTCCAACTTTTCCCCTTTTGTTGATTTCGTTATTACTGTCAACATTTTGTCATAAAGTTTTTTTCTTGACAATCACACGTAAAACTAATTCAATGTTTTTCATCAATGCTACTGCCTTCTCTATTCCCTGTGGAATGAGTGTCCTATTGTTAGATGGACTTATAGGTACTCAGAACAGATAAGAAGCCCTTGATATTGAAACTTCTCAACGTTTGACATTCGTTCTGCATTCGTTCTGCATTTACTGCTCTTTAATTACCTATGTCCATCCTAACAAGGACAGGCCATAAACATAAGTTCATACTTTAATTATTGCTGTATTATGCAAACAGTATTTTAAAATAATAGATGACTTCCATTAGCAATGCAGGTCATGCAGTTTGAAAACTGTTTTCATTTATGTAGCAAGTATTGATAGCCTCCGATATCACACATTCCAGGCACTGTTTTAGAGCTAAGGAAACACTGATGAGTAAAAGATGCAGCCCTGCTCTCCTATGGACTAGCTGGGGAAACAGGTATTAGCCAAATGAGAATGCAAAAGAATGTATGATTACAAATGAAGATACGTGCTTGGAAGGAAGGGAAGCAAGGGAAGGAAAAGAAGGAAGGAAACGAAGGGAAGCAAGGGAAGGAAAAGAAGGAAGGGAAGGAAGGGAGGGGAAGGAGAGAGGAAGGGAGAGAGGAAGGGAAGGAGGGAGGAACTTTCTATGTAACGAAGGAACCTGGCCTAGAATGAGAATGTGAGGAGGTAAGGGAAAGCATCCAGTGTTCATATGAGGCAGTGGGATGAAGAAGAGCTTTATAGACAGAACGGTAAGATCAAAGGCCTGGCATTTGCAAAGAAAGTGGAGAATTCAAAAATTGAGAGAAGACAGTTTGGCCTGAGCTCATAGACTGAGTGAGAGAGTGATGATTAATGAGACTAGGGAGGTAAGCAAGGGGCAGGCCCAGTGAACACTGAATCAGTGCTATGGATGTAGTTGTTTAGTTTAATAGCGATGGGAAGCTACTGCAGGGTTTTAAGCTTGGGGGTAACATGATTGATTGGCTTTGCATTTTGAAAAGATTCCTTTTTGCTCCTGGCAGACTCCTGGGAACTCAATTATCAATTTTGTTCTCTAGTGTCCAATTATTGTTAAGATTTAATGGGAGAGAAAAATGAAGAATGTATATGCTATAATGCTATAATATATATGCTATATGCTATAATGCTATCAGGGAATTTATTTCTGCTCTTTCTTTCTCCCCTCCCTCCTTCCCTCCCTTCTTTCCTCCCCTCTTTCTCTCTTTCTTTCTTCCTTTCTTCTTTCCTCCCTGTCTCCCTCTGTCTCCTTTTTTCTCTTTCTTTCTTTCCTCCTTCCTTCCTTTCTTCCTTCCTTTTTCTCTTTCTTTCTTCCTTTTTCTTTAATTATTACTATCAAAGCTGGCTTATTCAAATAGAAAAAATCTACTTAGAATAGGCATCACTAAGCTTCACTTATAAAGATGTATAGAAAATTTTGGATTCCCATACAGAATGTGAAGAAAGACTGATTGAATAATAATCAGTGGCCAAATACAGATTTATAAGCTAGGAGCAAATTTCTTTCTCATGTGACTATAATGTTGTACAGGGAGATGTGATATGCTTCCTTATTTACAAAAGTATTTTAGTCATCTTTAGAATGTTCTTCTAAGAAACGTGGCTGTTTTATAGGAATATGAAATCTCTTTACCCAGAGAGAAGTACGTGAAACACACTGGACAGATGTTTATAAGTTTTCTCTTAGTGTGAAAAGAGGCTCATATTTGATTGACTGATTCATTCACTTATTAAACACATTTTTATGGATGTCAACCCTGTGTCAAGTACTGGTTCTAGAGATATAGTAGAGAACTAGAGATAGTTTCTGTTCTTATGAGGCTTATATTTTGGGTAGGGTAAATATTAAATAGTCAAGTAAATATATAGTATGTTAGATGGTATAAACAAAGGGGGATAGGATTTCATGACTGTGATTGAAGGGTGTTTGTATATGTGTATACATTACCAGTAAGGTTTTCTCTCAGTAAACACATTACATATACTTGTATATGTACATATGTATATTGAGAGAAAAATCTCACTGACGAGGTGGCACTTGAGCAGGTCAACATGCTGATACCCTAAATCAAAGAAAATCAGAGGAAGCACTTTCAGAATTTTCTCTCCACCAATTGGTGAAAGACACACAGAGTCGCCTTAATTGTTATTTTTTTTTAAACATCATGCTGAAATGGTTTTTTGGTGTTTGATATTGAGAGATTATACCACTGTAACCTCACCTCCAACTGCCACCCGTCTTCTGCTTTATTCTTAATTCCTTATGGCTGATCTACTTCTGGCTCTGTCTGGAGTGCCTGCTATTTGATGATTATGGATGCTATGAGTAGCATGTTTGGGAAAAGATCCACTTCATTTGCAACACAGTTTAATTATAAAAGAAGTTTTTAAACTAATGTTTGCTTGCTAATTCCTTTCTCAAACTTGGTCTCTCTCTTTTGTTTAGCAGATGTGTTTTCATTACACACCCATTTGGCAATTTCAAAACAAGTTCTCAACAGACCCCATTTTCTAAACAAATCTACACAAATATGCAAACTATGAACTTAACATTCAGCTTTACAGCTGCAACAATTGAAGGATAAAGAGTTTTGTTGTGAATTACCATCATGAAATGGAAGATTAAAATTCACTTTCAGGGCAGCATCATCAAACACTATTACTTGTCTTGATATCTGGAAACAAAATTATATCATATTTATTTGTAATAGCAGTGATTTCAAAGTATTTAAGAATCTATTTCTTCAATAGTATGAAAATATGTCAAGTCTAAGCACATTTTAAAAATCACTTTCATGTAAACACTTTAAAGTCGTAAGTCTGTCATTGGCTATAATATCTCATAAATTTTTTTTTAAATGGATCAAATTTCTGAAAGCACACATATGGGGTTGTATTACAAGCTGTATCTGCTATGTTAATAAATGAACTCAGTGATAAAAGCAATGTGACTGAAATACTAATCTGTATTTTCCACATAGAGTATCAGAATAAGGAAGAAAAATTACAAAAAAGAATGTGGCAAGACACATACACAACTGGCATTCAAGTCTTCTGGTTGGGTACAAGCAAGTACTCAAGAAACTGACATCACAGGGGCCCCAATTTGCCTTGAAGACCCTTAAGATTCACAAACACAAGCAAATAAATTGCCCACCTCGGGCTTGCCTAACTTTCAATAATGTTTGGTACACTAGGCAATATATTAAGGAAAATCAAAGTTGACATCTCACCATGGTGGTGATATTTATTTATCACCTGAAATTTTATTCTTTTATTTTAAAAAGAGCATATGGAAGTTTTACAATATTTATTCATTTATTTTTTGGACCAGCATAGAATTATCTGAGGGACAATTAAAGAACCTACATGAACTTATTGGTGTGATTTAAATACTTTTTTTCTTTTGTGGAATTCTGAATAGCATGATATAGAAAGTTTGATTCAAAAACAGTTGTTTGATTCAAAAACAGTTGAAAGTTTGATTCAAAAACAGTTGTTGTACTGTTTGATTCAAAAACAGTTGGAATTCTGAATAGCATGATATAGAAAGTTTGATTCAAAAACAGTGAAAGTGATCACTGTATTTTTTTCCAAGAATAACATGCAGGATTTAAAAAAAAAAAAAAAAGCAGTTGTTAAACATGGTCTGACTTAGAGTCATGACTAAAAGTAAATTTCCTCAAGGATTTATGAAAGATAAATTATGAAAGATAATTCACACATACAAAGAGAATTCACACATACAAATTTTTTCCCCTGTCCTTCTATAACCTAGAAGTGAAAGGTAAGGTTACATTACAAATATTACTGTTACCCAGAGACTAAGGAAGTGTGAGAAAAGTACCAAATTTAGTTTCTGAGTTATATTTAAAATTACATAGGTGTTTGACTCTTGGAAAGTCACTTTCTCTCCTCATTAATAGGGCCCATAATAATGTTATAACTTGCCCTTAAATGTCTGTTAAATAGCAATTAATGATTAATTACTAGGTTTTCCGAAATTTTTAATGGTTCGCTATAGGAGATAGCAAACACTAACTTAGCCCCTGGTCATGTTTTCTTTTCATATTAAATTACATTAAGATTTAATTCTATCTCAGCTGAAATGAATCATGCACTTGAATGTGATATCTTGCTCAGAGATTAAAAAAGTCTCAAAACATAAAACACCTACCATATACAATTCAATTAAATATGATTGAGAAAAATCTAAGTGATATCAATTCAGGACCCTCTAGTGAGTTAACCTTTTTCAGTTTGACCAGGGACCTTTAAGTTCTTTTAGGTGGATAAGAATGCCATCCTACCAAATTCTCTGTGTGTATGCATTAAACCTTAACCAACATTCATTAGCAATAGGCACATACTTTCATACCATCTCTTCTTTAAGCTCTGTGTTCTTTTAGGGGCTCAATTTATATAAATAATCAATCATCAATTTGTATACATTATCACACACAGCAGGCCAAGAGCAGACCCAAGAAGACAGCTGGATACTCATACTACTTCTGCATTCCTGTTGCCATATGTTACTTTGGTTTTAGTATATAAAAGGAATCTGCCTTCACACAGATACGTCATTGGAAAAAGGAGGAGCATTTTAATAGCCTTTCCTATTGTGAATATTATTCTTTGATACTATACCAATACTTGGTGATTTCTTTAAGATCAGTTGCAGTGTAGAATTTGAAATCATATCAATGAGCTTTTTTATAGTTTGTAATATTAAAATCCATAGGTTTGTCTAGCATTTTGAATAGATCTGTTACACATGTATGATTGATTTTGTAACATCATACATTGGTTACCTGTAAAATATTGGTTTATTGAGTTATATACATTTTCAAAAATTTTTCACTTTACAATGTTAAAAAATCACATTAATTAGTATCCCTACCAATCCTTTCAGAAATGTCTATAAGTTTAGGGACACTTTCAAGTTCACCATAGTGGATACAGTTTTTCAAAACAAATTTCCACTTGGAAGTCATATTTTATCACTTGCAACAAATATTGGAAGTTGTTTTTCCTGAACTGACAGATTCACTTAATTCACTTTTGAATAAACATATGCCAAATACTCAAGTCTGTATAACCATAATTTTTCTTCAGTCATTCTTTCAAGGAAAAGTGGTATTCTGCAAAAAAAGAAAAGAAAAAAATAGAAATTGCGTAGGTGCTTTTCCTGGAGAACAGTCATACTATACTTCTATGTGCAGTAAAAATGCTTTATGTGTATTTCATATTGAGTTGCACAGAATGTTAAAAAGATGTTCACTCAAGAACAGAACCTTAAAAAATGAAATTCATTTTATTTATCAAGGACCTTAAGTAAAACTGACTTTTTTATTTTTTTAAACTGGGATTACATACAGGTAAAGAATACACTGACCATGAGTAAAGTTTGGTGCTGCTGCCCTGATTTATGCCAACACATCTGTAAGTTTATCTACAATTGCTTTTGCAACATCAGTGCACATATCAACACAATGAAAATAAAAATAACATTGTAGTATTATAGAAATAGCTTTTACCTCTTAGATACCCTGGAATAGTCTGGGGGACTAAGGACTCCACAGAACACACTTTGAGAACTACTTACTGTTCTATATCAATGAATTTTACCTTTGTTTTGAGAGTAAAAACAAATAACACTGTAATATTGAGAAATTGATTTAAAAAATTACTGTGATAGTAAGAACTGCCATCTGTTTAGGGCATCTAATGTGGCAAGTATATACTAAATATCTTAGACACATTATCTTATATAATCTGTACTGGAAAACAGTGAGAGACGTATTATTGTAAATGAGGACTAAATGAGGATATTGATAATCTTAAAAGGTTAAGTAGTTTTCCAAGATCGTGTAACTTGTAATTTGCAGAATTGAGACTAGAAAGCTGGAATTTCTGATATAAACCCTAGCTACTCTTAACCACTATGTTAATTTATTTTTCAATAGATATACATATTTGAATATAAATTTAAGGTGATTCGGGGACCCAGAGAAGTCAAATTATATAAACAATTATTGTTCTGGAATCTAGATCACTTATAAACATTCCAAGGAAGACTTCCTAAGATGGTTTCCGTAGAACAACTTCATTTACACTTTTTCCTGTAGAAAACTCCAATTTTTGTCTCATCCATTGATTCCTATTTGTACATCACTTTCCACTCTTTGAAAATTTAGTCTCCCATTCAGTGGAGCTTTACTTTTAAAATTTTGGTGGAGAACATTGATCATGTCCCTTTTAAGGCCTAAGCCCTCTTTGAAACTGATGGAATTTCAATAGTTCATGCTCACTTGAGACCCTCATATCACTCTAGATTAATCAGGCACAACTAACTTCCTTTTCCAGAAGTGTGTTTTCTTTCAGACGCTAAGCCTATGGGAACAGGAACTTGTTTCATCCCTATATTGTCTCCTGTGTGACATAATTGGTGCTACTGCTGATTAGTTAAGACAGGGTGATAATGGGGTGTCCCCTGCCAGGGACTGATAACCCAGCAAAGTCTGTTCATTTCCTGGTTGAGTTGATTCTTCCCTCTCAGATAACAGGCCTTGGAATCTGTGGGAACTATTCTCCAAGAGTGGTAACCAGGAGCAGATTGAATCACTGACATCTAGGCTGAGAGAGTTTGGCTGGTCACTAGATGTAGCAGATGCTAGCTATGTGAATGCCACATTTTCCCAGCACTTATTTCCCAGGGACTTATTGCAGGCACAGTGTTAGAAGCCAGGAAGCAACAGTGAACAGGACAGTAGGTTCCTGCCCTCAGAAGGCTTGCCGTCTTTGGGAGAAGTCAAATAGTCAATATATAGTTAGACACATAGTTGTTATTTACAAGCAAACATTTTAGTGAAGTTCTTACCCTTGCTTGGTTATAGGAAAAAATTATCTCAGCAAAGAGGAAAAATCTTCCTTTTGGGTCGGGACCTGCTGAAGCCACCTGTCTGGTCTCATCCCTGGCTTCTGCTATGAGTACCAAGTTGCCCGCACACAAAACCTCTTCCTGACCATTTCATGCCTTCCTTTGCTTGGAATAACTTTGCCCTCAGGCTCTTCTTTCTTCAACTTTCCAGACAGAGCAAACTAGCCCCTCTGTTGTATTCCCCGAGGATTGAGGAAGCCGGAAAGTGCACGCTTCCCTTCCAAGGAGTCAGAATCCAGAATGCTTGGGTTTGAAGGCCAGCTCTGCTCTGTCTTACTTTGTGATATTGGACTAGTTGGGTAAACTCTCCAAGCTTCAAGTTCCTCAACTATATCATAGGATAGGTGGACTGAGCACACTTCTGAAATAACCTGGCACAGAGTAAGCACTCAGAGTTTATTAGCCAATATGTCAGTGAGTGCTTTCATCCACTGACGGAGCTTTGTGAATCTGTGCGTGAACACTTAAAAGCCTAAGTTACAGCACTTCTCAATCTGCTCTAACTTCTACCATGGCTCCCCTCTTACTCAGAGTAAAAGTGAAAGTCATTCCAATGACCTATAACAGGGCTCCAGGTAATCTAGCTTCTTTTATATCTCTGTCCTCGCCTCCTACCACTCTTTCTCTCCCTCACTCTCCTCCAGCCACACAGGCTTCTGTGTTGTTTTACACTTCAGTGGTTTCTGCCTTCGAGCCTGCGCTTTCCCTGGAATGACCTTCCCTCCTGGATTCTTCCTTTATCTCCTCCACCATCTTTTCAATGAAGAACCACCAGCCCCAGTCACCTACCATTGCTCTACTCCTCCTGACGTTACTCCTTAGCCCATTTTCTTGCTTTATGTTTCTTTATAGCTTTCTTTTTCTTTCTTTCTTTCTTTCTTTCTTTTTTTTTTTGGCTGCACCATGAGTGGCTTGCAGGATCCTAGTTCCCGGGCCAGGGATTGAACTCAGGCCCCAGAAGTGAAAGCGCCGAGTCCTAACCACTGGACTGTCAGGGAATTCCCTTTATTTTTCTTTATAGCACTTGTTATGGCTGTGCATCTTGTTTATTGTCTATTCCCTGTACTAGAGTAGACCTTATGATGTAGACATTTGTGTCTTTCATTCACCACCCGAATCCTGAGCACCTAGAACAGTGCCTGCATCTAGTACGTGCTCAGGAATTATCACTGAAAGAAAAAAGAAATGGTTTTCCTCCTTCCCCTGAATCCCTTCATAGTTTCATTTACAGGAGATATTCAGCAAATACCAGTTTAATTTATGCAAATACCTTGCAGTGAGTGAACTGAATTAAAAGGTTACCTAATCAGTTTTTATCTTTAAAAATGACTTTGAAAGATGTTTTCCTGTGTGAACAAGTCTTTCTACTCTATGGAACTATGGTTTTTCACTGCTCATACCAGGATCATTTTCAGAAACCCCCATGAAGGTATTTATTACTTAATGCTTCCCCCTCCCCACACCCATAACAGTCTACAGCTCAAAAGTGTAGAAGATATTATTTATTTGACATTCAGTTGTTTGTTTGAGTCTGGAGGCTTGAAAGAAGGTAGAACTTACCTTCGCAGTTGTGAAATTTTTATTTGGGCTTCTGATCATAAGAATTTTTCATCAAAATGTTTAAATCACCCATGACCAGTTTTCACTCCAAGAAGCATTGTCATATTTACATGGGCTTTGAACAAGTAATTAATTCTAATGCAGCATCAGGTTGCAGCCAGCCTTTACAGGAGTTGGCTTTCCCATCACTCCATTGTTATTACCGTTCAAGAATTAAATCTATAGCCAGGTTGCTGTTTCATTCTTTCTCATTTTCTCAGTATTTTAAAATACAGTATAAATTATGTAATACTATTTTAAAAATATTCACTCTCAATTGTATCCATTCAGAACATATCTTTCAGTCTTAAAAACATCAATTTGTATCTTAATTCTATTACTGGAAGTCTTTTGCTCAGAATACAGGTGATGTGCATATACACTGTACAGAACTCCAAAAATACAAATACATAGCTAGAAAAGATGAATACGTCAGGGTAGAATATAAGACTCTTTGATAGCAGGGGAAGTGAATAAGGAGAATGTTAGTGGTCCTTAGACAACAGTTACTCTAAAAATACATATTATAAGTCTCTAATACTTAATTACTAAAGTGGCTACAGAGATTAGTGGTAAGAGAACTTGGGAAGAAACCAGATTGATTTTCTATTGTGTTTTGTTGTCCTTATGAATTTTTGTTTTATCACTGAAGAAGAAAAAGATAGTTCTTTTACTGATTCAGTCATTTAACACCAAATGTAAAATGAGTTATTAAAAATAAGTTATAAGTACATGGGCAAGAAATTGCAAAATTCAAATGACTATAATCTTGGAGGGAAAAGCAAGAAGTACAGAAATGAGCCTCAGTTGGTTTGGGAAATTTGCAAACGTGGACGCTCTGAACTCACTTGCAAGTCTCTCTTCTTTGGTGCTCTTTCCTCTACTGACCCTTTGGCAGCAGAAATGGCCCATTACTTTCTGAAAAGCAGCTCTCCAGCCAGGCTCTGTCTGCTCAGCCTGAAAGGGAACTTTAAGGGTGATATATGAAGGCTGACTTTCTCATCAGGGCTGAGGTTAGGTCTGTGGGCTCCAACTAGTTAGGTGTGTCAAGAAGGATTGAATATGTCTTGTGTATGCCAGCTTTAGTTTTGTTTATCTGGTTCATTCTATAGTTATTGTCATTACTGTTACCTAATTACATTTGAGCAATTGTATACAGGACTTTGTTTCATATTAGAAAACCAGAGACTAGCAAGGGTGAGCCTTACATGTATATTTTATTTTCTCAACATAATTTTATCCTCTGTTGGAGACAAGAAAACGTATTCCAGGGAAAATGGCCATCCACTTTACCAGTTGTGAAACCGTGTACAAACTACTCTCTCTGGGTCTCAGTTTTGTCATTTGTAAAATGGGAAATATTAAGGTGATTGTGAAGATTAAATGATTTCATAAGTGGAAAACACTTAGAATTATGCCTGGCTTACAGTGTGTGCTCAGTGAGCATTATCAATTTTAGTGTTGGAGTGGCTGTAATTTTCTGTTTAATGAACTTGCTCTAAATATAACGTCACAGGTAATAACACTGCCGTTGGCCAAACGCTGCAATTGAACAATTTTTTGGAGATAAAATTGTCTCCAGGGCTTCCCTGGTGGCGCAGTGGTTGAGAGTCCGCCTGCCGATGCAGGGGATGCGGGTTCATGCCCCAGTCTGGGAAGATCCCACATGCCGCGGAGCAGCTGGGCCCGTGAGCCATGGCCGCTGAGCCTGCGCGTCCGGAGCCTGTGCTCCGCAACGGGAGAGGCCACAGCAGTGAGAGGCCCGCAAAAAAAAAAAAAAAAAAAAAAAAATTATGTCTCTGCTACTCTACCCAAATCCAGTTCTTTACCTTTATCTCTGGTAATACATTTTAGTGAACACATCTAGAATCCAAGGCATACTTCATTATTCACTGGAAGAACTTCAGGTATTTCTTATAGATAAGTGGTTCTCAAACTTCAGTATACATCAGGATCATGTGGAATACTTGTTAAAACACCGATCGTTGAGCCCTATCCCCAGAGTTTCTGATACATTCGCCTGGCGTAACGCCCAAGAATTTCCCTTCCTAACCAGTTCCCAGGTGGTGCTGATACTATCGATACATGGACCACACTTTGAGAACCAAAATGAAGTGGTGCATTTGTTTAGGTGTCTTATAATTCCCTTTGTATTCACCCCCCCCCCAATCTGTGTGTTTGTCTTTACTTATTTATATCTAGAGCTCTTGATTTCAGGTTTCAGATTAGAAACTAGTGAAGGCTAGGTCCTAGGAAGCACTGAAAGAGAAGCAAGAACAGAAGATCACAAAAGACGACAGAAATTTTGACAAAATGGCATTCTTTACACTTCTAATATTGCGCTTTAAAAATCGCATTACATTTTCTTTCCATTTTATAGCTGCTTTAAAAATCTTACAGAGATTTCCTCTTATATCTGTCTTGTGGGTTACGTGGCCACCACTTCTAGCCCTGGGGAGCAGCACAAAATATAAGTAATAAAAATGATTCACTCTGCATATTCCTTTCTAAAAAGGTTAAAGAATGTTTTATTAATCTTTCTTTTGCTTTACTAAAATTTGAGAATCCACATTGCCTAGCAAATCAGGTTTAGAATCTAATGTGATATAGTACATATTAGACCCAATATGTGAGCGGCAATTCTATTTTTCATCGCTATTTTCTAAGCTTTTGTGGCATATAAGAACATTATTAAGAGGAATGGCAACATCTCAGTTCTAAGAGTACTTTTTAAAAAAATTCAGCACTGGATGAGTACTTCTCAGGTTGAATATGGCAATCTCAATATAAGTCACAATGTTCTCATTTTTTGAAAATAAAAAAAGAACCCTCCAGTTGATGAAGTTCAATAAACGTTGGGCCATTTGAAATGAGCAATTGATGGGTGACAGAGGATCTATTCAGCTAATCATAGGCAATATCTAGAGACTGTCTCTTCTTACAAGTAATTTGCTATTTGGCAATCTTTTAAGAAGTGGCTATCAATACAAACTACAAAGCCCTTTCAAGTCCCAAAATAAACTTACTCACTTAACATTATAGACTTTCCCAATAAGGGTATGTACAGTTTCCATCACACCTGTAACTCAATTTGACCTTGTATTGGAAACACTTCACCTTGTTGGGTATACACATTTTTAAAAAACACTCAGTTAAATTTGAAACATCTAATTTGTTAAATTTAACCCCACGTTAATACTCAGGAGGTCCTCTCCCAAACACCTCAATCAGGAGGCCATTTGTAAGACATCCAAAGACAAATGACCACAGGCATGAGGCCTGGGAAGGGAGTTTGAAATAGCAGCCAAAGAAAACTGTATCCTGTTAAATAGGCATGTTATTTAGAAACAAAGTTGCCCTTTTGAGAAGTGTACTTTTGGAATGTTTCCAACATTGGGGTGACACTAAGCAAAATAAGAGTTAAAATGGAGTCCTTCAACCTTGTTGTCTCATGATTTTGGAAGTTAGGCATCAGGCTGTCCACCGGAGGTGCCATTTTAGGACTGGAGCAGGGAAGCAGCTGAAAGGAAAGCAAAGCAGTTTGCTGAGACAGGATGTGCCTGTGTGCTAGCTCTCCACAGCTGCGTCCTCAAAGAGGATAAATGAGGGCATATTCATTTATTAATCAACCAAGAGGATCACACACACAGAAAAAGGCTCCAGTCGAGTTGCTCGGATGTTCTGGTCTTTAAGCGCAATCACTAATTGCCTGGAAATGTGCCTGCAATTCTTAGAGTTGGCCCTGGGCCTCTCTCATTGTGAGTCCAGTCCGAATAGCAAGAACTAGCTCCCCAAATCCTGTCTACAGCTGGAGCCTCAGATCTTGACACACTCAGCTGCTCTTACTGAATTTGCCAGAAAGTGGCAACCAGCTTTCAAGTGGCTGGAGAGATGGGGCTGGGGATGAAGTGGTGGGACGTCCTATCTCTTTCAGAAGAGTCTTAATCACTTAGTTTGGTTCCTCTCTGGTTTTTGTTTGTTTTACATCCCATGTAGCTTTCATTCCTACATGAGAGAGGTTGAAGACGCCACGTTTAATGCATGTCAATGAGACAGTGCAAGTCCGCTTGCAGCTGAGTTCCGTATGAGCCTGAGAGAAGAGCTATTTCCAGTTTGGAGTGAGTTGTAAGATGAAGCTGTGCTGTGAGACCCAGGCAACAATTCCTCACAGCAAGACTTTATTATTTAAAGACAAACTCAGAGATGCTTTGATTTGCTATGCTGTAAGGGGCCCTAGATTCGTTCTCTGATCTCATTCGTTGTTTTCCCTAAGAGGAAAGGAGGCCAGAGAGGGGCAAAATCACCTACAGAGGTTACTCAGTAGTGGATCCAAGACTAGTTCCCAAGGGCTGTGGTTCTCAACTATAGCACTTCAGTTCGAAGTGAAGTGAATTTCCAAATCATTCGTATTCAAACCTGAGAAACAAAATACATTGTGAAGTGAAAGATAAAGGATTTTCCCCAGAACACTTGCTTGCTTTGTCTTCATTAGGAATAGTCAAGTATTAATTATTATTTGCAGTGTGTATTTTAAAAAGGTAAGAGGGAATGATTAAGGCAAATGTATACCTATCCTGTAGGTATAATGGAGAAGTAACATTTTAGAAACACTTTTAAAAGAAATTTAGAATACCTTAATTAATACTCTGAATTTTATGGCGTGGTTAGGCAAGATGTGGGAAGGTAGGTTTGGTTGGGGATTGAGAAAAGGCAAGCCTTTATTATTAAAATTCTCTTACCTTTTTGCATGCATGTGTTTCCCTTCAGCTCTCTAAACGTCACAAAGGTTTTTTTTTTTTAATTTTTATTTTATATTGGGGTATAGTTGATTTACAATGTTGTGCTAGTTTCAGGTGTACAGCAAAGTGATTCAGTTATACATATACATATATCTACTCTTTTTCAGATTCTTTTCCCATACAGGTTCTTACAAAGGTGTTCTTCCATCCTCTAAGCCATATGGGCAAGGGCGTGAGGTAGGGTTGAGTCTCCAAGCTTTGGACAAACTGCATAAGTGTCCACTCAGGCATATGTGTTTTGCTGAGACTTACAAAGGCCTTTCCTGGGAGGAAGGCAGCCCCAAAACTTAAACATCAAGACAATAACAAACATACAGATGTTAACACACTTTTAAAAGAGACACTGTATATAACAGAAAAGACAGGAGAGATTCTGCGTTTGTAAATTCTAATGTGACAGGTAGGTTTTCCTCAATAGATTTTTGACACCATGGAGTAGAGTTTTAATGTTCATATATGAGGTTTGTTTTGGAAGTTTCTATAACTTGTATTAGCAACCATAATTTTTCTTCAAGAATGTAATCTTTATTATTTGAGGAATTACTATATATTGAACCCAGGTTTACTAGTGCCTCAAAAGAAAGACAGCATGAACCATAAAACACACAAAAACCATTTCAAGGCTATTCTCATCAATAGAGCTCAATAGATCACTACTGGGGTGAAGGGGCTAAAGGATTGTCATTGGCAATTTAGCTCCATTCCACTCCACCTCTTCAGATTTCCCTCTCCTTTACTGTCAACCATGTTTGCTTTGCAAAGATAGGATTTTTGAGACTTTAGGATGGCATTGCTGGTGGTAAAGTTTGGGGCTAAGAATAAGCATGGTAGGTAGTTATGGCAGGAAGCTCATAAGTTCTGGGGTGGGCTGGAGTAGAGCTGGAATATACTATGAGGAAGGGAGAGAAGTGAGCAGGAGGGGCCAGGGCTGACTCAGAAGTTACCACTCAACTCAGCAAGTGGGTATTGCACCAAACTGGATTGGGAGAGAAAAGAGTGTCTTTATAAATTCTCATTTTTTATGCCTCCCTGTAATAATTTAGTAGTAATAACCTTTGACTATATTTAAAAATTAAAGTAGATATTTCTTTTGTTTAAAAATAAACACATGATCATCATAAAACACGGTTACATTTTAAAGTCTTCCTGCCTATTTGTTGTATGAATACATTTTCAGAACCATGCCCAGGTGGAGACTGATGGGAGAGACCGCCCAGGATTCAGGCTATCAGGGATCCATTGTCTGTGGAGAATTTAAGAGCAATATTAAAACCTTTAGTGTATCTGCTTTTTATTAACACCATTTGCCTACAATTCCAAAGAATGTCAGTAATAGAATATTCCTCCTCTCCAAAGAGGCCCACTACCACTGTCTTGTCCTTGCTACACTACTGTTTTTCCTTTGATGAAATTGGATCATTCTATAAATATTTTTTCAATGTTCAATGAATCTTGAACATTTTCTTTTATCACTAATCCGTATGCTTCTATATTAAACATTTTGTATTTGCCTATCATGTCATCATTTATTTACACATCCCCTGTTTTTGGTTAATTTAGACTGCTTCTAATTTTTCTTTTATATTTAATTAGTTGTATTTTAAAGGTGGAACTATTGTTGAGTCAAACTGTATGGGAAAAATTTAAGACTTTTAATACTGAGAAAATTTCACTGTAGACAGTTATTACTATTGACAATCCCACCAGCAGTGTAAGAGAACAGGCATTTCCCAACAGCTGTGCCAACACTAGAATTTATCTTACAACAAAACAACATAAAAACCTAAATAAAAATTGGTCAATTTGATAGACTGGAGATTGTATTTGATTGTTGTTGTAATTTACATTACTTTGACTAGTTGTCGGGCTGATCATTTTGGTGTGTCTGTTATTTTTAATTCTGCTCTTATAGTCCACTATTAGTGTCTTTTAATGATCTCTGGATGTGTATATACGTTCACACATTCATAAAATCTGTGTATGTTAAGAGTGTTACCTTCTGTTCATTGTATATGTTGCAGATATTCCTACAAAATTTATCAGTTGCCTACTGATTTTGCTTCTGAAACTTTGGGTTAACCAAATTTTTTAAAATTTAATACTATTCTATCTTTAATATTTTCCACAATCAGCAGTGGGATCATATACCCTCAGTATTTCTTCTAGCATTTTTCTTCTTTAAATTTAATGTTATACCCCATTGGGAATGTATTTTGGAGTATAGTATGTTGAATCAGTTAAGATGCTTTATGGAATAATCATTCCATCCTCTCCCCTCAGATATATAAAGACACACTATATACACTGTATGTGTAATGTATATACACAGTTGGATTTGAGGGCTTTGTTTTATATTCTATACATTCTATACTTATGATGGTGTCACTCTTTCCTAGTTGTTGCTCTTGCATATGTTCCTGTGTTAAGTGCAGTATGTTCCCCTCATTAATATGCTTATAAAATATTTTCTTGAGTTTGTCTATCATTTATTCTTTAAGATGTACTGGAAAATCATATCAAGAAATTCAAAAAATAATTTTTATTAGGCTTTGTATTGGAATTATACTAGTTTCTAATTTAATTGTATGATAATTTTATGACATTGAAAGATGTGTATTTTTTTAATTTAATGAGGTTTCCCCTATAAATACTTCATGAATACTTAGAAGAATATGGGGTTTTTTTTGGTAGAATTATTACTGTTAATTCTGTTTTACAAATTTCTGTATTTTCCCTCTGCTCTCCCTTACCACTTCTTAGTTTATTATTAGCAGTCACTTTTATGTTTGTTATTTTGATTCCTATTCATCCCTTTGTGAGTTGGAACACATTATCAATAAGTTTTCTATTTTTTAAAAATGCCAGAGAGAAGTATATAAGATATATTGGTCTTTTATTATTTATAAATTTCTTGTATTTCTGACAGTTTAATTCCATTTATGTTGCTATTTTATTAAGTGACATCTAAATGTCAATGATTATTGTATATTTGTTGAGAACTATTAGCAATATAAAATAGTGAATTTCTATCTCATTTAATATTTGTCCTTGAATTTGTTTCTTTTGTAGGCTATTTATATCACTGCTTTCTGTTTATTTACATTTTCCTGATAAGTCTGTGCTCACTCTTTTATTTTGAATCTTTTACTTAATTTTAGGTACTTCTCATGTAAAAAGTCTTTTTATAACAGAGGAATATAGTTAATTTAAAATCCAAATAGACTAAAACAGCAACTGTCTTGAGGAACTAAGGGAGGATATGGGAACGGGTGATGGACTAATTTATATTCGGGGGGAAAGGAAAATCTTTAACTCCCTTGCATTTACATGGGAACAGGGAAAATGGGTAGTGAAATTTCAAAGCCCATTCTTCTGGATTGCTAAAAGGCAAGACCTAGAGTAAAAGGGCTGTTTGAGTAGTGATATTAATAAGACTTTGGAAAAAGAAAGGCAGGATAAAAGACTATTTGTGGTTCAGAACTAGATAAACTGCCCCGTTTAATGCAGGGAGGATAGCTGAGATTTCTATAAGAACAATAATGAGGGGTTCTTGGAAATCCGAGGGGCCTGGAGATATGCAGGGAGTCTTCAGAACAAAAGAATATGAAAGAAATAGGTGTGTTGTGATCTTGCCATGGTCCCAAAGCTTCAGTGTTGTCTGCAAGCCACACCATTGCTTGTCTAGGGAGTTGGGGTGAGGGAAACCCACCTCAGAGCATTGATCTTCCTGTAAAATGTGAGATAATACAATAAGTGTTTGATTTCATCTCATCAGAGAATATGACCTCACCTGACACCTAGATTGCATATGTTTAAAATTTTTGTTTAACCTAGCCTGGCCATCTTTGCCTTTTAATAGGAAGCATAATCTACTTATGTTAATCATCATGTCTGATATATTTGTACTTGTTACCATCACATCATTCTATGCCATTTTAATCCGTATTTGTTTTTCCATCCTACCTTTCCATTCATACAAATTGCGCCTAGTTTTTTTTTCAATCTAAAATATCAAATAGTTTTCAGAATGGGTACATGGGTGGATACATATTTTTTAACCACTTGACTGACCGAAAATGTCTTTTTATAGCTTTTTCACATGAACAAAATCAAGGATGGATAAATAAATCTTGGGTTCAATTTTTTGTTGTTGTTTACTTTTCAAAACTCCACAAACATTGCTTGATTGGCATTAGTGTTGGGAAGGAGATCTCTAAATTCAATTTGAATTTTGTTCTTTTGTAGATTATCTGCTTTCCTATATCATAGTTGAATGTCTCCCACCCCTCTATTCTATAAAATATGTCATAACTAGGATATAATACAATAATATCTCTTTTCATTATTTGTATCTTATATTTGTTCAATCTTTTAGATAAAGACTCAGTCTTTCTTCAGCTTAAACATTTTTTTTTAAATTTCATCTATTACTGATTTTGTGATTTCTTAAAAATGGTTTTTCTTTTTCCTGGGATGTCTCTTATAGGTTAGATTCTCTGACTCTTTCCTCCATAACTAACATATTTTCTGGCGTTATTTTCATCTTTTTGTCTTTATTTTCTGGATTCAGGGTTGATTTCTTGGGTTCATCTTCTACTACATTAAAATAAATATGCAAAACCCAATCTCTCTCATTATCTCATTATCATTATCTCTCATTATCATAATCTCTCTCATTATCAAGACTCAGAATGCAGGTAAATAGGAAGTATGTTTTCTGTAGACTTAAAAAACAATAATATAAGACAGGAATAAAGACACAGACCTACTGGAGAACGGACTTGAGGATATGGGGAGGGGGAAGGGTGAGCTGTGATAAAGCGAGAAAGAGGCATGGATATATATACACTAACAAACGTAAGGTAGATAGCTAGTGGGAAGCAGCCACATAGCACGAGGATATCAGCTTGGTGCTTTGTGACCACCTGGAGGGGTGGGATAGGGAGGGTGGGAGGGAGGGAGATGCAGGAGGGAAGAGATATGGGAACATATGTATATGTATAACTGATTCACTTTGTTATAAAGCAGAAACTAACACACCATTGTAAAGCAATTATACCCCAATAAAGATGTTAAAAAAAAACAAAGAAAAAAAACAAACAAAAATAATAAAACCAACTAAAAGTTACGCTTTTTCTTATCACCATGTGGTAGGAACTATAATAATGCTGGCTTAGGGTACAGATTATGTCTTCAATCCTAGTAGGACTACATATTTCTGCACTAAAACAGTGAGTATAAAAATTAACAAATAGACTTTTAGTTATGTCAAATCTTTCTTTCTACATGGCCAATGGAGTTGTTATTTGTGTCTAGAATTTAAAGCAGTGAAACAGAGTGTGAACTACAGGTGTGATATTTTTGTTGGTAAGTGAAAATTTTAGCTTATACATAAGACAGTTTATTGCATTTAGATAATATTAAAAAATAAAATCTATTCTTTTAAAGGATAATTTTTAAAAAATCAGTAAAATAATGATTATTACTCATACTACATGATTGTGGTTTTTGTCATATAGAGGAAGGAGATATAAATCTGCTTTGGTTGTCAAATATTCTAGTCATGCCACCACCAACCATGATGATAGTTAGCTTTTTGCAGCTGCTCACTCCATGAGGAAGTTTGATCAATTAGGTTTTCTCTTTGGGACAGAGATCTGTTCTTCAAAGAAGTCCCCATTTACTGATATTTTTTCCTTCTGGCTGTTTAATCTGGGATAAAACCCTATTAACATTGACATCCTGCTTGGTGTGGCCATCTGGTCTACCCTGCCTGATCTCCTTTTTCTGCCTGCACCCTGATCCTGTGTAAATGGAACTATGTGGGATCTTTTATTTTTATTTATTTATTTATTTTTAAATTAATTAATTAATTAATTTTTGGCCGCATTGGGTCTTTGTTGCTGTGTGCAGGCTTTGTCTAGTTGCGTCTAGCGAGGGCTACTCTTCATTGCGGTGCATGGGCTTCTCACTGGGGTGGTTTCTCTTGTTGTGCGGCACGGGCTTTAGGTGCGCAGGCTTCAGTAGTTGTGGCATGTGGGCTCAGTAGTTGTGGCTCGCAGGCTCTAGAGCGCAGGCTCAGTAGTTGTGGTGCACGGGCTTCGTTGCTCTGCGGCATGTGGGATCTTCCTGGACCAGGGATCGAACCCATGTCCCCTGCATTGGCTGGTGGATTCTTAACCACTGTGCTACCAGGGAAGTCCGTATGTGGGATCTTTTTAAAGTCTCATACCCTTATTTCCCAGACAAACTGATTTTTGCAGGTCTCTACTCCTCTTTTAGTACAGTCCTATCTGCACTCCCTCTTGAAGAAATTCATCAAAGCTTTCAAGTTTTGATGGCACCCTTTCTAATTTCCAACTGGGTAGAGGTTTTCCTCTATTTTATTTTATTTTTTATTTCCATACACATCAATGAAGGTGGTGTGGAGCCATCTATGCTCATGTCATTATCTTTCCCTCAATTCTCTGCTTTTTATTGATTTAAATTCCCTTAACTCTTACTCTCATTAAATGCATATCTAGAAGAAGTGTTAATAAGCAAGAAGTGTGTATGTGCATGCAAGTGTGTTCAATGGTGTGCATATACGTGTGTGTGGATTAATTTTAAAGACTTGCAGCTGTTAGAAGGAAGCTCTTGAGTAATCCTGTAATTTCAGGGTACCGAATAGTTTAATGAATTCCTGCAGTTTTATTTTTCTTTCTTTTAAAGGAGTTAATGTAAGAATCTGAATAAATGTACTGTTATAACAATTTCTTGACAGAATTTTTAAAGTTTATACATGCTTGCATTTATAAAAGAGGAGACCCAGAAAACCACTTTGACCAGTGCAGGAAATATAGCCTTTATGTTCCCAAAGAGAACACCCACAGCAATGTGTAGAGGTAGTAGAGCAGCTTAAGAATTATGGTTTTGAAGCTGAAAGTTCAGAATCAGTTTAGGGAATTGTGGCATACCTAAGACTTTAAAACTCTTTATTTCGATCATATATTTCAGAGCTTATATTTTTCTCTTCTTAGATTTATCCAATATAATGTACCTTTGATAAAACTGATTCTACAGAATGTGACTGAATCCCTGGCTTCTGAGGGAGTACTAGCAAGTTCATAATATTGGCTGCAAGTACAGAAAGGATATAAAACTCCTGGAAAACATCAGTGGGATTTAAACAATTCAGTACTAAACTGGGGGTCTGGGATTAATAGGTAAAATCCTGTTACTGAGATAGTATTATTTGCCAAGTTCAATAGTTCATTTAATTGAAAATTAATATCTATGATGTTTAAGAGGTAAGTCCATAAAGAATGGAGAAGGAAAGCTATTTCATCGTGGCAAATTTTTAAATGAGAATAATAGCTTAGGGTGCAAAAGCAAAGTATTTGTGTGGGAGGGGGAAAAGAAGATGTTTCAAATTTTGGTTCCTTGTGGGGTCTCTCTGGTTTACCTTCTGAGAGTAAGTCTCTCATTCCTCTCATATGAGGCCACCACCTCATATGTATATCCTATGATCTATCTCCAATGAGCTGTGGATCATTTCCTGAACACACGTTTCTTTTCATAGCACTCCTCCTTTGTATATGCTAATCCCTCTCTTGGAATGCTTTTCCCATTCTTGCCTGCCTGAAAAACCCCTCCTCATGTATCAGAGCCCAGTTCACATGTCCCCTCTTCCGTTAAATTTTCTTACCGATTGTAAGTAAACAGTAGAAGTTGCTATGATCTCTGTGCCTACGCCCCTCCATCACCTTCACCAAGCCCAGCAGTTTGTTTCCACCAGTGCCTACCACATTGTTTACAATGTTTGTCTTTTTCATGTCTGTCCCTACCAAACTGCATGTTCCTTGAGGACTGAACTGCATCTTATTCAGCTTTGCATCTCCAGTACCTTAAATAGTGCTTGGTCTGTAGTAGAAGCTCATATATGTTAAATGAATGAAGGAGTGAAGAAAACAATCCTGTAATGTTAGATTTACCTCCATAACATAGAGTTAAATTAACTTGTCTAAGATAGGTGGACATATAACTGCATTTGTTTTATTCAGAAATAAAGAAACTTTGAGTGCTGCGCTGCTTCCTTTGGGAGATGGGCTTTCTAGAACAATGGAAAATTAGAGTTACAGATATTGTTCAAGGGTACTTGGGTACTTGACAATACTTTCTCCTTATAGATGAGAAATCCCTGTTTTATGCTGTTTGTATCAGGAACAGGATATTTGTATATAGTCCCTTCTAAAGAAGAATATAAATCATTTGTGTACGTTTTTCTGGATTGGATATGAAAAAAGACTGAGGACACTGACATAACTATTTTGCTTCGTTAACACTTACCGGAGCCTAAAAGGCTAACCTGGAAGCTCCAAAGGGGAGACAGAAAAACCACACTAAGAGTACTACTCCTGGGCTTCCCTGGTGGCGCAGTGGTTGAGAGTCCGCCTGCCGATGCAGGGGACACGGGTTCGTGCCCCGATCCGGGAGGATCCCACATGCCGCAGAGCGGCTGGGCCCGTGAGCCATGACCGCTGAGCCTGCGCGTCCGGAGCCTGTGCTCCGCAACGGGAGAGGCCACAACAGTGAGAGGCCGGCGTACCGCAAGAGTACTCCTGCAGCATCTTCTATAATGCTACGTAAAAGTGCTGCATAAATTAAGAATTCATAGCATGTGTACATGTATGGTCTTTCCCTGCCATCTGTGATCCACCTGCAGTGCTGCAAAGTATTTATACTGAATGCATTGATCACTCTCATCCATACTGCGCTTATCAAGATCATCCATACAACGAGGAATGTCCTTGATTTCACAGAAAAACTCTTCGGGTCTCCAGTTAAGTATTAATGGAAATGAACTTAATATGCACTTAATGTGTATCTGTAAATGAGCGTCCACTTCTGAGGTATTCACAAACATGTCTGTGGGCTGATTAAGAGGCTATTCTGAGTCAAAATAACACAGTTAACCCATGACCTAATTGATCTATCTGCTCACGAACTCATCCTCTTCACTGTTTCGCCCGTCCTTCTTTGTATGCTAGCTTCTCTTTCTAAAATTGGTTGCAATTTAAATGGAATGTTTCAGAATCTGCCTCTGCCTTGGAAAACTCTATCTATAGTAGCTAGTTATAGAGAATTATGTCAGCGCTTCTCAACTATTGTGCTAAGAAACATTTGTGTGTCTACAATTCCATGGTGTTATGCTGAGGTACTGATTTCTTCAATCCCCAGCATAGCCAGAAAAAAAACCCTGGGCTGGTACCTCTGGCCACAAGCAATCCCAGACTTATATTCCAATCTGCTGGTCAAATGTGATCTTTTTTTTTTTTTTCTGGCCATAATGTGAAAAAATTCAAGAAGCATTGAATTATAGCATGTTGGTATAAAAATCCATGAGGCATACGTGCAAGAGAACTACAAAGAAGCTGAGAGTGTCATAGTATAGTGGCTGGGAGCCTGGACTTGATGTGCTGGGTGTGAGTTTGAATCCTTAGTCTGTTCTTTACTAGTTGTGTGGCAGTAGACAAATTACTTAGTTTCTCTATGCTTTACTTTTCTTATCTGCAAAATGGAGATAATAATGGAACCTAGCCTATTGGACTGAGAAGGTAAATTAATATAGCCAGAGTGCTTAGAACATGCCTGATATACAGTCAAGGCGATGAAAGTATTTACTATTATAATTTATTTTCTTGTTGAGAAATAAGCTCAATTATTGTAGAATTGGAAAGAAAGTTTGTCTCTAACACTTAGTATGCTATCATTAAGATGCATTCATCTCCAATACACTATAAGCAAGTACAAATATTTATAGTTATTTATAAATAAGTACAATATATTTACAGTTATTCACGTAAAATCCATAGCGCTAAGGACTTCCCTTAAAAGTCTCATACTCTCATTGACATCACTTTGTAAGCAGAAATTGCTTATTCTGGATGAGTATTATAAAAATTCAAAATTTTTTTTCTTGGGCCAGACTTAATGACTTATAACCAGATACATGGTAGAGAGGAAAAAACGCTGGTGAATAGCAATAGTCTGTTGGCTAGATAACTCAGCTCACCAGAGTGTTTTAGGAGAAAAAATTGGGGGAGCAAACAGGATACCAGAAGCTCCATCATTCCTACAAGGGCAGTCAGGTTGATGGATCAGAGCATTTGCTTGGGAAAAGAACATGGACTTTTATTTGATAGGTTAGTACAAGGTAGAGGTCCCAAACAGAGCTGAATTTGTGATTTAATTGACTCAAACTATAAAGTTTCATACCTAAAAATAGGCAAAATGTGATGGTTATAAGATTCTTTTTTAAACTATAGGTGGCGCATGTGTAGTTATTTTGATTTGTAGTTAAACTTGACAAGGATTTAATACTTCAATAGCATCTTCATTAGTAGTACCCAAAGAATTGCTGTATACTTTGATACAGTTCAGGGATCTTTCTATCTATGCGATTATATGTTTGAGGAATACTAACAAAGATTTTTTTCATTTCATACTATCAACTCAATGCTTCAGTTCACTTCTATCCAACACACATCCGATAACTGCTTCCCTGAAAATTAAGTCTACCTATTAACTAACATTGCGATCAAACCATAAATTAATCATGCAGTTTATTCACCCCCACCCCCCACCCCCCGCTGCAGTCATCCACCAGTAGCAACTTGGATGCCTCTGAGAGTGTGTTGACTATGGAAGTGCACAAAATGGCATCTTAATGACCTGAAAGAGCTAATACCCTTCTGTAAGTACCTTGCTAAATATCACAGAGGGACTTGGATGCTGGGGAAAGCTTGGCTTATTATTCCAACCTGCTGAGCTAAATCATTTGGGTTCTCTTTACTTGCTGTTGGCCTTTCTCTTTTCCTCTTGCTGCTCATGCATAAAGGATATTGATTTAAATAAAAGATACTGTAAACATTCACTTTGTTAGGGAAATCTGACTATGCAAGTATAATTTCAAAGGTCAGAGTTCTAGCAATGCTTGATTTACATTAATTTGTGCTTGAGGAAAATGCCTACTTGACTAAAAATAAATAAATAAAAAGAGAGAATTTGATTCACATATTGCTCCATGTTTTTCTATCATGTTCTCCCAGAGCTGATCAAAGAACAAAATCATATTTATCGGAAAATCTCACACTTGGGATCACTCAATGTAGTACAATAGATTAAACCTCTGGGAAAAATATATAGTCTGAATTTAAGTCTGAAAGAATTTGGGACCTCCATCCTAAAATGATTGCCATAGTGAAGTAAACGATTTGTATTTTTAAAGATTATTTTACAGCTTCTTCTATGACAACCTACCTGTTTAATTACGTAAAGATATATTCCATAAAGGTGTATCTTTACTGACACAGAAAAACTGAGAAAAACATTTTTAAAAGATGATTATATGCTCCATGTATTGCAAAAATGACAAATAATTTAACTCTTTTTCATACTCCAGTAGCAAATCTGCCTTTAAATGCCCTTACTTTTTATACATAAATTCACCTTTTAGTGCTGATTTGCTTATATTAAGATGTATTTCTATTAATAAGGTTAACAAATATTTTCTTAGAGTGCTGTTCTTCTTAAAGTATTTTCAGAATTGTTTATTTACCATTTGTTACTTTATTCTGTGTAGTCAAAAGATAAAAATGAATTAAAACTATGTAAGTTAATGACCAAATGCAGTTGACAATAGTGTCATAAGCATAAAATCCCACTATGTAATATCATGTATTTTTTTTTTAACTTGGGATTTTTTTTTTTTTTTTGGCCAGATTTGGTTCCAATTTGCAGATTTACCTCTTACTAGCTGAACTGTGAAAGGGAGGTAACAAGTACTACCTTATACATTGTTGAGGAAATTGCTGATAATAAAAATGATCATTTACTGATCATTTTATTGTGCTCACTCTCCCTGCAGGGTGTTAAGGATCATACTGTTCCTTTTCATTCTTATGACAAACCTTTAAGGTAGGTAGCTAGGTTGTTAAATTTATTGATGAAGCACTGGAAGTTAAGAGAAGTTACGTAATATTCAAGATCACATACCTAACAAATTGCAGAAACAGGATTGGAATCTTGGTAGTCTGACTTACACACACAAAAAAAGCTGAACCACTGAAGTGCATTGTTCCTACCTATAGGGATATAGAAAATTATCTGGAATCTGATAGATTAATAGTTGATTACTTTTCTTAAATATCATTATTGCTTTGATATTCAATAAAAGACATTTGAATGATCAGAATTCAAAATTAATACAGGAGGGGCTTCCCTGGTGGCGCAGTGGTTGGGAGTCCACCTGCCGATGCAGGGGACGCGGGTTCGTGCCCCAGTCCGGGGGGGATCCCGCATGCCGCGAAGCGGCTGGGCCTGTGGGCCATGGCCGCTGGACCTGCGCGTCCGGAGCCTGTGCTCCGCGGCTGGAGAGACCACAGCGGTGAGAGGCCCGCGGACCGCAAAAAAAAAAAAAAATTAATACTGGAGTTAATGAGTTTTTACTTGTCTTGGTGGTTGAAATTCTAGACCTACAATTGGCTTTGTTTATTGTTACATTGATTATCTTTGATGGCATGTACTTTTCTGTGCTTGAATTCTGACTTTAAGCCCAATACTTCCCTTCATTGTCAAATCCTCTGGAATTATACATCCTTTTGACAGATTTATAATCTTTCAATTATCAGATGCTAATACAGTATATAGAATCAATTTTATTTCTGTTTGAGGTATATGTGGGTCATTTATCCTTCCATGCCCCATGAGATTTCCTTAGGCTTCCTGTGCCTAGTTCATGAAACCTTCCATTCATTTGTATTATTCCCCACCCCAATTTACATCTCCACACTTCTGCTGCTTCTTTTTCATTGACTCCATACTCCTTTCCCCCCATAAAACCCTTAGAGTACAGAATATACATAATATAATTTTTATATTGCTGTAATATTACTTTAGTATTTGCCTCTGTCTCCACATTTTGCTAAAATCCTCAATAACTTTTCCCACAGGAGGATATTAGAGCCCAGATAGTTCATATAAAATGTTTCCTGAATATTCTTAGTCATTATTCAGGTATTTGTAGTCATTTTGTTCCAAGGTGAGCATAACCTTTTGTTGTCTCATGTTATGGCTCATTTTTTCTTTATAAATGCCCAGTGTATTGTGCGCAGATATGGAATCATGATGAGGTTTTGTAAACTTGAGGTGTGGGTTGTTTTCAAAAGAGTGAAAGCTATTTTGTCCTAGGGATATTCCTGGTTATCCTTGTAAGAGTGAAATGAATGCTTATTGCTAGTTTTAGTGCTCCTTAAATTATTATACCTTGAATTTTTTCTGGAATAGAGGGGGCGAACAAAGGTCAAAAGACTACTTGTTTAATCTCTGTAATGACATATTCTGTTTGTATCCATTACACACTGAAAGTTTATTCATTAAAATACACACGTTTAAGAAACATAATTGGAACAAAATTTACTATATGTATCGATATATATCTATCTGGGGTTATAAATACTTGTGTATACATAAACATACATTATATACATTTTCATATATATGTGTATATATATATATTATATATATACAGTCACATAAATTCTACAGGAATTATATTACTATGTATTTTATATGAGAGAAAATATATTGTATATAATTCAGTTGAGTAGTTCCTTTCATTTAAAAGAACTAGATAATTAACTATATTTTTATTTGGCTTCAATTTTGTGGCTAATAGCTCTAGTTTTCCATTTCCCTGTGTGCATTTGTGTATATGTGCATCTGTGGAGTCAATTTATTTATGCAATAAAGCCTAATCATAAATAGCTTTTCTGTATCACCTTTTCAATTATATCAATGCAACAGAATATATTTTGAGGGTTCATTATGATACTGGGTAGTTCTCTCTCATTTTAAAAGCAAGAACCTGAAAAACGGATCCATGTCCCTCAGTATCACATATTTCTTAATTACTTACATTGAGCATTTGGGCTTAACTTTATCATTATCCCCATAGTTTAAAAATTATAACAAAGGCCCAAACAGAGTCACTGAACTCTAGAGTTGCAGTGAACCCTACGGGTTGTTAAATCCAGATTCTTCATTTTATATATTTTAAAAGGAACTTTGTGTATATATATATTTTTTTATATAAAAATATAAAAAATTAGAACAAAATGCTTGACACTAAAGTGTTAGATTTTTTTAACTTTCAGAATTTTCTGTGACATTTTAAGGAGAAAGGAAAAATTATCTATTACTTAGTTTTAAGTTCCTCTTTACAATTTTATAACAGCATCACTCCTTGGGAAAGAATCTTCTAAAATGGCCTCAAGTAACCTCTACGGGATAATGGTTTATAAATACATTTTAGTTGGTTCAGTGGTAATTAGTGACACATGAGTGAAGAACCATATTTTAAGTTCATGGATACTGAGCTTAGTGAATGATGTTTTGCTTTATAAGAGTCTGTTGGGGGCTGTTATGAATAATAATGAGGAAAGAACATATATTTGCATCTACAGTGAATGCCCCCCGGGGAAGCAAGGCCTTGAGAATCCACAGTGTCCAGGTACCACTGCCTGAGTGACATCTCAGACTACGCCCCCAGCACAGCAAATCTGCAATCAGTGTGTTGCTGCAGGGATCATTACCTTTTTGACACCACTTTCATTGCTTCTTTCATTCTAAATTTCTCTGAGAATGAGTTTTATTCATTCTATAAGTATACTACAACTAGTCTTGACACTTTTTTGTCAGTAATTACAAAAGAATCAGTAGACTGGAATTTGGAGCAATTCAGATATTGTCTAACTCAAGTGTAACTCTAGCTTTTGGAGAGCTTCCTATATGAAATAGGACAAGCACACTTTCCTGCCTTGTACAGTAAGGACCAGAGAGAGCATCTGCTCCAAATCCCCTCATTTAGACAACCTTTGGACACCCTTTCTAAACCAACACCTTTCCCATCCTTCTCTATGTTCTTTCCCTGCTTATGTTCCTTCTAGCACACATCACTCCCTAACATACTATTTAATTATTAATACTCTCTCTCTATCATTTTCCAGTGGAATGTAAGCTTTATGAAAATAGGATTTTGTCTATTTTATTTACCTTTGTATCTTTAGTACTAGAACACTGGCTGACACATTATTGTCGGATGAATGAAGAATGATGAGATTATAAGTACTTTGAAGCTCCTTATATATATTCTCTTACAGGTCGACAATTCCAGGGCAGTGGATTTCAGCAGTTATCCCACTCTATGTGCTAGGCATTAGGATAAGTGAAGATGAATTAGAATTCCTGCCCACACAGAACTTACCAACTCATAGGACATTCTGTTAATCTGATTTTCTGGGGATGGGTTTTAAGACTGCATAACTAGAAGAGGTTCCTTTACCTACAGAGTAAGAGGCTGAATTTGAATGTCATGAAAGATACTTACCACAAATCCCATAAGAGAAGTACTTTTACGAGTTAAGCCATTGTTTGTATCAGCTGTTGTTGAATGCAAACATGTTAGCAAGGGGTGGTAAGTTACTAATGCAATGGCACTTAATAATAACACATTTTCATTAAAATTTTTTTTATTGAACCTACTCACTTCGAAGAGGCACAGGAGAAGATCAGGTTTGTGGAAGGCAGAGGCTAAGGGCTGAGAAAAGTCTAGGTGGAGCATAGTGTTTTGTTAGGAGTCTCAGTCTTACCAAGGAGGAGGACCTGGGTTAAGCAGCAGAAAACATTAGGCCAGAGCACCTGGTAGGCAGGCATTAAAGGGAAGGGGAAGTCAGATAAAGAAGTGAGGTTTGCCAAAGAATAATATTTATGATCTAGGACTTTCCATAGAACTGTATGGTAAATTCAGCTATTAGAAATCATCTAGGTCAACTCTGCATCTATTTTTTTTTTTGGCTGTGTTGGGTCTTCATTGCTGCGTGTGGGCTTTCTCTCCTTGTGGCGAGCGGGGGCTACTCTTCATTGTGGTGCGTGGGCTTCTCATTGTGGTGGCTTCTCTTGTTGTGGAGCATGGTCTCTAGGCATGCGGGCTGCAGTAGTTGTAGCACGTAGGCTTAGTAGTTGCCAGCACGCAGGCCCTTGAGCGTGTGAGCTTCAGTAGTTGCAGTGCACGGGCTCTAGGGTGCATGGGCTTCAGTAGTTGTGGCTCACAGGCTTCGTTGCTCTGCAGCATGTGGGATCTTCCTGGACCAGGGATCAAACCTGTGTCCCCTGCATTGGCAGGTGGATTCTTAACCACTGTGCCACCAGGGAAGTCCCTCTATTTTTAAATTTATTTTTTTTTATTGAATGAAAGGTTCTTTACATTCTATAATGTTTTACAATTTTCAAAAGTTTCACACACATGATTTCATATAATCCCGTAATAACCCTTTTTTATCCCCTACTCCTATATTGCCCCTGCCCCTTCCCTTTCCACACTTTTAACCACTAGTTTGTTCTCTGTATCCGTGAGTCTGCTGTTTTGTTTTATTCACTAATTTGTTGTATTTTTTTAGACTCCACATATAAGTGATATCATACAGGATTTGTCTTTCTCTGTCTGACTTCTTAATTCGACTTGGCAAAATTTCGTTCTTTTTTATAGCTGAGTAGTATTTCATTGTGTGTGTGTGTGAGTGTGTGTGTGTGTGTGTGTATACACACCACACCACCTCTTCTTTATCCAGTCATCTGTTGATGGCCACTTTCGTTGCTTCCTTACCTTGGCAACTGTAAATAATGCTACTATGAACATTGAGGTGCAGGTATCTTTTTGAATTAAGGTTGCTGTTTTTGTCAGATATATATCCAGTACTGGAATTGGTGGGTTATATGGTAGTTCTATTTTTAGTTTTTTGAGAAACCGCCGTACTGTTTTCCATAGTGGCTGCACCAATTTACATTCCCACCAACAGTGTAGGAGGATTCCCTTTTCTCCACATCCTCGCCAACATTTGTTATTTGTGTTCTTTTTGATGATAGCCATTCTGACAGGTGTGAGGTGATATGTCATTGTGGTTTTGATTTGCATTTCCCTGATGATTAACAATGTTGGGCATCTTTTCACGTGCCTGTTGGCCATCTGCATTTCCTCTTGGGAAAAATGTCTATTCAGTTCTTCTATTTTTTTTTAATCATACTGCATGGTGAATTTATTTTTATCTTGGCAAATTGTATTTTTAAAAATCCAAGTATATGCTGTATATTGAAATACACCTAAAATAAAGACACAGAAATGTTGAAAGTAAAAAGACAGAAAAAATATATACCTAGGAAATACAACCCCCCAAAAACTGGTGCTACAATATTAGTATCAGGCAAAGTACACTTTAAGATAAACACTATTAGGCACAATATGGTCACTACATTATGATGATATGAACAATCCATTAAGAAAGTATAAAAATTCTTAACCTGTATATATCTAATTATATTATCATTAAAAAGGTCAAAATGGAGAAAATTACAAGAAGGATAAATACATTCAAATAGGAGAGATGTAAACATACTTCTCTTCATATTTAAGATACTATGCAGACAAGAAATTAGTAAAGCATAAAAAATGTGAAAGCACAATTAATAGTCTTTCTCTACTGGTTCTGTCCATTTTTTAATTGAGTTTTTTTTTTTAATTTTGAGTTGTATTATTTGTTTATATTTGTTGGATATTAACCCTTTATCAGTCATAATCATTTGAAAGTATCTTCTCTCATTCAGTAAGTTGTCTTTTCATTTTGGTGATGGTTTCCTTTGCTGTGTAAAAGCTTGTAAGTTTAATTTGGTCCCATTTGTTTATTCTTGCTTTTGTTTCCATTACTCTAGGCGATGGATCCAAAAACCTATTTCTGCAATTTATGTCAAGGAGTGTTCTGCGTATGTTTTTTTCTCTAGCAGTTTTATAGTATCTGATCTTCCATTTAGGTCTTAATCCATTTTGAGTTTATTTTTGTATGTGATGTTAGAAAATGTTTTATTTTCATTCTTTTATAAGTAGCTGTCCAGTTTTCCCAGCACCACTTATTAAAGAGACTGTCTTTTCTCCATTCTTGCCTTCTTTGTCATAGATTAATTAACCAAGTGTGTGGGTTTATTTCTGGGCTTTCTATCCTGCTCCATTGAACTATGTGTCTATTTTTGTGCCAGTACTGTACTGTTTTGATTACTGTAGCTTTGTAGTATAGTCTGAAGCCAGGGAATATGATTCCTCCTGCTCTGTTAGTTTGGCTATTTGGGGTCTTTTGTGTTTCCATACAAATTTTAAAATTATTTGTTCTACTTCTATGAAAAATGCCATTGGTAATTTGATAGGGATTACACTGCATCTGTAGATTGCCTTGGATGGTATGGTCATTTTGACAGTATTAATTCTTCCAATCCAAGAACACAGTATATCTTTCCATCTGTTTGTGTCATATTCATTTTCTTTCATCATTGTCTTATAGTTTTCTAAGTACAGGTCTTTATCCTCCTTAGGTAGGTTATTCCTAGGTATATTATTCTTTTGGATAGGATGGTAAATGGGGTTGTTTCAACCCTGCATCTTAAATATGAAGAAAATAACGTCTAGAGAAATATTTGGTGACTTACCTATGGTCAGTTGCTAGAACTGTGAGTATTTAATTGCTACGGTTTTATGACTGTTAAACAGCCACTTTTTTCTTTCGGTAGCAAACCCTGAGTTTGCTTAGGGATCTGCCTTCCTTACATCCCCAGCTCTTGTGGAATAGTAAGCCTCATTCACAGATTCCAGGGGTGGAGCATGAGATGTCAGCCTAACCCAATCAGAATAAGCCATCTCCCTGGACACATTGAGGTCTCACTGTGACTCACACTATGTGACTCAAGTGACACATCGCTACTCCAAGTCTTTTCCTGGTCCCATGAGGAAGTGTTCTTTATTTCTAGTTGACTCAAACTTGAAAGATGAAAGACTAAAGCTGCTTCAGCCATCTTGTTGCCCCCAGGTAGAGCCTATCTGTGACTGGAGCCAAGGTTGAGGGCTTGGAGTTCAGGAGGAGGGAGGACTCAGAGCCTGGTGTCATTGTTGGAACCTCCGTACCAGGCAGTGCCTGGAACACAGCAATGCCTCCTGGACTTCCCAGTTTCCTGAGCCATTGAGCTCCTTTTTCCCCCCCTTCTTTTTATACATGCTTGGACTAAAGGTTGGGTTTGTTTGTTTTTGCAATGCAGATGTCCTCACTGATACACTGGTGGATTTCCAGTTCAGTTCTTACTTGTTTGGTGTTTGAATGTGTTTCTTGAACCCTGACATAAGGGCAGTCACATAGGTGAGTGTGTCTGTTTGGTATAATTTGGTGGCACTAGTTTTAGTTCTAATGATACGACCCCCAAAATTTAGTATAGTACAGAGGTTAATAATACCAAGTTTAGAGTAGAAAACCAGGAACTCAAATCCCCTTTCTACTTCTAGAATCTTCAGTAATTTCCTGAAACTCACTTCTTTCTAGCTCTTTCAGACACACAGTAAAGATGATATTTATCCTTGCCTGGTGGGATCCTTGTGAAGATTAAGTGAGATTACATGCCTATAGCATGTAACAGAGCACAGCACATGGTAAACAGTCAGAAGTATGCTATGGTGATTAATATTATGTTAACAATTGTTTAGTCATTGCTAGCTAAATGACAAGTTGAAAGATTGTTTTTATTTGGGATCAGGGGCTTCCCTGGTGGTGCAGTGGATAAGAATCTGCCTGCCAGTGCAGGGGACACAGTTTTGATCCCTGGTCTGGGAAGATCCCACATGCCGTGGAGCCACTAAGCCCGTGTGCCACAACTACTGAGCCTGCACTCTAGAGCCTGTGAGCCACAACTACTGAGCCCATGTGCTGCAACTACTGAAGCCCGTGCACCTAGAGCCCGTGCTCCGCAGCAAGAGAAACCACTGCAATAAGAAACCCACGCACTGCAACAAAGAGTAGCTCCCGCTCTCCACAACTAAAGCCCATGCACAGTGACGAAGACCCAGCACAGCCATAAATAAAATCGATCAATTAATTAAAAATTGGGATTAGAAGAATTGACTTTATTCTCTCCTTCAAAGATTTTATTTTTTAATTCTCATTCTGGTCCTTCTCCAATGTTGTAACCTTTATTTGGGCAATTTTTTTTAGGCTCTCATTTTCTCATATTGTTCTCAAAAGACCCTTTTGGGATTTTATGTCCATCCTTGATTTCCTTCTGCATGGCCAGACTATTTAATGGACAGCCTGCCTGCTAATAAAACATGCTCAGAGAAACTGTGTCTATTCCATCTATTTTTATCTCCAACTTGTTCTTATACAGTCTCTAACGATGCTACTTGCAAGTTTTATTTTCAGAGATCCCAATAATTGTTTTTTTGGCCTAATAAATACCATTTTATGCTTCTGAAATATATGTTAGAACAGGTAGAAAAATAGATTTCTACTGTGTTTTCAGTTATGTTATCTTCACAAGGTAAAGTTAAAACTCCTTTTGCATTGATAGAACAATTTCATATATATATTTTTTGTATTTAAGGTTTATCCTCATTTTTGGTAATTATATATTCGGGGGTTTGGAATTCTCTGGTTATGTGTTAACTATCTCTCATCACTTTGTGTTAGCATGTACCAAAAGCATGATTTTAAGTTAGAATGGACCACATGCTGAGGAGAATGGGATAACCTAGGCAGTGAGAATTTAATAAGTAGAGTAACCTGGGACTCTCCTTTATTCTCCTTACTGGGTGATTAATGAGAATCTGTGTATATAAGGTAATCCTAAGGCAAGATTTTCCAATTACTTTTCTTTTGTTCTACATAATAAAATTTTGTGTGTGTAACTGATGTTTTTTCATATCCCACCAAAACTCCAATAATGAAGAATTATTTTTTTATTTTTATTTTTTTATAAATTTATTTTATTTATTTTTGGTTGTGTTTGGGTCTTCATTGCTGCGTGCAGGCTTTCTCTAGTTGTGGCGAGCAGGGGGTACTCTTAGTGGTGGCACGCACGAACTTCTCATCACGGTGGCTTCTCTTGTTGAGGAGCATGGGCTCTAGGCGAGCAGGCTCAGTAGTTGTGGCTCCCGGACTCTAGAGCACAGGCTCAGTAGTTGTGGCACACGGGCTTAGTTGCTCCGCGACATGTGAGATCTTCCCAGACCAGGACTCGAACCCGTGTCCCCTGCAGTGGCAGGCAGATTCTTAACCACTGTGCCACCAGGGAAACCCTGTAGAATTATTTTGAAGAAAATTATATTATGTATAGGTCTTCAAACAGAACAGCTTCTACTGTACTCTAGGGTCTGAGCTCCTAGGACCTAAATAAAAGCCTACAACTGATTCAGAATTCAAGAATATTTTTTAGAGCATAGGCAAACTAGTGGACCCGACAGCACTTCTATCAACCAGAGTCTTGAGTGGGCCACTTGGGTAAAAGCCCATTAAATGTTTTTGTCAGTGATACATGAAAACATAATTTTTTAGGATAAAAAATTCTCTGAATCAATGTGATCCAGTAGCTTGAATGACAGATTTTTATGAATTTAGTGCAATCTAGTTTGGGAATTAAAATGGTGACATCCATAGTTGTACAGATTTATCCTCTAGTAAATTTCTCATTAGCATAAATGGAATGTCTGAAAGGGGAAAGTATACTTAAGTAGTCTGGTTTCTTCCCACAACCAGAGTAAGTTTATCAGTCAGGGTCTTAGCTGCAGAACATAAAATCCATTCTAGATGGTTTAAAATCAAGGGATTATTATGACTCATATAGTCATTGGTAGACCTGTTGAAAGAGACACTGGGAGTTTTTAGGAATAGATTCCCAAACTGTATAGCAGAGCTGGACTGCAAAGGGAGCAGACAACTCTTCAGGAACCCAGGAAGCTATTGCCACAACTGTCGACTCCAGCCCTCTGTACTTCTGCCACTATCTGTACCAGAGAACTGTATGCCATATACCCTCCTCCTCTCCTCCTATGAAACTCAGCTTAGATTCAGAGTCTCCTGGGATTACATCTGATTGACAGGACCTAAATTGTTTGGAATGTTAGCTGCAAAGGAATCTGGGAAATCTAGCCCTTGGCCTTCAAGCCACTGCAGATGGGAAGGCAGGTAGAAGCGGGTTGGAATGACTGCTGAGTGAGCCAGCTACAGTGTCTGCCACGTTGGACTGGAGGTGCACATATTTTAATAATTTAAGAATCTGATGTGTGACATTCTTAGGAGCAGATAATTCAGATTAAATTCCTGATGTGTGGGTAGTAAATATCTGATGATTTGGCTGAGGTGCATAGAGACAAGGGAGACAGATGGGAAGGAACAGGAAGGGATTAACAGAAGCCATGATCCTAAGATCAGACAGATTCATGTTGGTGAGATCTTTAGATTCTTCAGTTTCCTTATATCCCTATTTCTGCCCTGCTTTCTTCATGAGCATTCGTTTACATAAAACATCTTCTTGACTTTATCTCTTTATCTTGCTCATTCAACCTCTTAGCAGAGGACAGAAGCCACTTATCTCCTTGGACAAGACAGAAAGCTTTTGTCTGTGAGTGAGGAATAGTTATCTCTGTGGCCCTTTCATTTTCTATATAACTAGCATCAATTGCACCATTAAATACATTGCCATCACCACTACACAAGAAGAGGGTTAAACTGGTTCCTTACCAGAGGTGTGCACTTCATGCATTTGGAGCTTTCTTTGCAGAGATTCGTGCTACTACCAGGAATGTCTGCTTGGGGAATGCTCAAAAACTGGTGGGATTTGGCATTGGTTCAAGTACAGGGACCGGAATGTGAGATTTTAGCAAACATCTTATGGCCCTGCACCAAGCTCTTAGTTCCCCAGCCCTGCTGAATTAGCTGCTTCTTTCCTCTGCTCTAGTGGCAGCATCTGGACAGGGTCTTCAAGATGAGGAGCATCTGTTCCCACCCTTGAATTTTTAGTTTCTCCCTAAAACTCAGACCCAAAGCCTAGTGCACAGCTGAGCCCATCAGCAAGCTGTGTGTTTGAATGGCAAATTGGGGTATGAGTACCCACTTTCTGAGCTGTTTTTCAGCCTCTCTCCTAGTCATGTTGCACACTTGGTCCATTGTCTGTGTCTCCCTAAGACTGGCTCTCTGCAGGCAGGGAAGCATTTTGAAAGCACTGAGTTCTTTTAGAGCTTTCTTTTGGTGCTCTTTTGATTCTAATTATCTTTAAGTATGAGAAACTGAGATATCATGATCAAGATTGGAAAAGCCACCCTCATCCCCCTCCCAACACTGCAAGTATTGGGAGACATATTTTTAGGCTTCATTGGAGTGTTTGGAACAAGTATTTTCAAAGAAATATCTAGTAGCCCTTAGTAGAGGGCTTCTGAGCATTTTTGTTTCCCTTATAAAATAGACAAACTAATAGGAAAGCTATGTCAATTGTTACTTCAAAAATTCTGAATCCTCTGTGATTTTTTTTTTTGTAAGATACCAGGCATTATCAAAGGTCCACAAAATAGGCTGTTACCTCACCCACACGGATGACCTTGTCCTTTTAAACAATTCAGCACAGTTGGCTGGGTGAGCCAATCCTATTAATGTCTGCTATCTGGTAGAAAATAAATGGTCATTTCAGTCTAGTAAAGGACAATAGTTATCTTCTAATAGGAACAGGCAATATTAAATGTTGGCTTTAACTGTGGAAGTGTCAACTGTATGTCAATTGGACAAACGCTTTTCCAAGTGAAAAGAAAATTCAGATGGTTAGAAATGTTTCCTTTTTCAGAATCATTGTCCTCAAGTTAATAAAATTTAAAGTCAATAAATAGATTTTCACATGAATGTAATGCTGAAAATGTTTGTCTAACACTTGGCCATTATCAACTTTAATGGCATTTATAACAAATATGCATTAATTAAAATGTTATGCAACAATAATTTTTTTGCGTCTATTAGTGTTAACTGAATTTCTTTGAAATAAATAGCCTTCGTAGAGGAAGGTTGGAGGTTTTATTTACTGTAGTAGGATGCCATCAGTGTAGTAAAAAGCCTACAGATTTTGAAATTCTGAATCCTATTATTTGGGGAAATTTGGGCAAACATTCTGCATCTGTTTCATCATAGGTAATATGAGGATAATTATTCTGAAATTAAAAATTTATTGGGGAATTAAATACAGTCATTGATTTACTCAGTAACAACTTTTTGGGTACCTACTTAGTGCCAGGCACTAAGCTTTTATTCTGAAACAAGACTCATTATTGCCATTAAGAAGCTGTAATCTAGAGTATGAAAAAGCACTTTGGATGTATAAAAGATATTAATCAAATACATGTAGTTACTACTAAAAATGTGAAGATGAAGTAGTTATCTATTTTATCTTTGAAATAAAATATTCAGTGCTCTAGTCTTAGTCTTGAAAATACCTTAAAGAGCACCTTGTCAATGTTAGACCAGTTTGGACAGTATCTGCTCTCAAAATCTCTACTTTTCAGAGAATCTATCAAAAATAACTACAATAATAGTATCTGTCTAATCCTAACTGTCACGTGATTCAAGCAAAGCCTTTACTGTCTCACCAATAACTAATTTCCAACAAGGCAACTCACTAGTTTTGCTAGTCATAGCCCGATTCAGCTTTTGTAGTGCCCGAACCATATGCAAACGTGGGGGTCTGTTTAAGAAAGCGAATCCAGTATCAAAAATACAAAATTAGGTTCAAATGTAACATAGATTTAGAATAAAATAATAAATCAAATGACAAATATTTAAAAAGGCATCAGATACCACAAACATCACAAAATTCAAAAATAATGCTTTATTAATTAATTTTCTCTAAAAGTTAGGATTTTTTTTCTATAATTTTGGCAGCCTACTCCTTGATCACCTCTCCATATGGCAATAATTTTTTAATATCACTTTCTATAGAGACAAGAATTCAATCTTTTGTCAAACATGGCTAATTGAAAACTGCTTTTTTTTTTTTTTTTTTTTTTTTGCGGTATGCGGGCCTCTCACTGTTGTGGCCTCTCCCGTTGTAGAGCCCAGGCTCCGGATGCGCAGGCCCAGCGGCCATGGCTCAGGGGCCCAGCCGCTCCGCGGCATGTGGGATCCTCCCGGACCGGGGCACGAACCCGTGTCCCCTGCATCGGCAGGCGGACTCTCAACCACTGCGCCACCAGGGAAGCCCGAAAACTGCTTTTTGTTAATTTAGAAATGTTTCTTTCAACTTCATAGCTCTCTACTGAGGTTGTCATATACATTTTTAGGATTCCTATCAAATTGGGGAAACTTCTATCAAGTGTCTTTTTTTTTTTTTTTTTTTTTTTTGTGGTACGCGGGCCTCTCACTGTTGTGGCCTCTCCGGTTCCGGAGCACAGGCTCCGGACGCGCAGGCTCAGCGGCCATGGCTCACGGGCCCAGCCGCTCCGCGGCATGTGGGATCTTCCCGGACCGGAGCACGAACCCGTGTCCCCTGCATCGGCAGGCGGACTCTCAACCACTGTGCCACCAGGGAAGCCCGTATCCTATGTTTTTAAATATAAAAAAATCCAATGACCTTGTGAACGTACTGCTGGAACTCCTCCAAGAACTGTGGAAGCGGCCTCTGCAAGTGAGAAGGGCCTAAGATTATGCTTCAATATTTCATGGTGAAGTTGCCTTTGGACCTAACATAGCTCTTTCCTTATAAAGCAGAATATTTATCGGATGGGTGTTATCCTTGCAACAGTATTATAAAATGGTAGTATTTTAATGAGAGAGTCATATGGTTCCATTTCCCTGAATAGGCCCTTTATCTATTTCAAATATTGTCTTTATCAGCTACTAATTTGTTTTGAACCATTGGTTCTTAATTTATTCATGCAGATAACCAACGAATGTCACCTATGCAAGATAGTGTGCTAACCCTGCAGAGGATGAGAGGTGGAGAAGAGTTATTTGCTGCCCTTCAGGGGTTGTGGGCCGGTTTTTAATAGAGAGTGCAGAATTAGTAAATTGATGTTCCTTGGAATTCCAGCTTTTATCTGATATTTTACAAAATAATGCAGAAAAATCTCTGCTTTCTCAAATGTCTCTTAGTATTTTTCTCTCTCAAAGTTGCAGTGGTACAGTTCTGATATTCCCCAACACTCTAACATTCTCTATATTTAAGTGGCTAAGCCACTTCCTACCACCAGTATGCAGATTCCAGAGGTTGTCTCTCTCTGTTCCATGTAGCTTTATAGTTAGATGTTTACAGTCATGTCCCTTGGCAGAGATTGATGAAGAACAAAAATCTTTGAACATTGCCAATGGTCTTGAAAGGCTGTCTCGTTACTAGATACATGAGATTATCAAAGCACCTCATTTCCTTGAGTTGTTTTTTCTCTAGCATTCTCCCCATGGTGAAGATGTTTCCTTTCACATTCGTTTTAGATGTAATGGTAATCATTCTGTGTCTTCTGGCATGTGAGTTGGTGAAACAGAGATGCTGACTGATAAAGCGTTGATAATTTCTATCAAGTATCACTGTATTTCATTTCTGAGATCCCGTTCCTGCAGAGGGGCTATTTTGATTTTGTTAATTTAGTGATTTGTGTGGAATGGGGTCATGATATATGTGGCATACATTTTCTCTTTCTTTTAATTAATTATTTATTTAAAAAATTTTATTTATATTGGAGTATAGTTGATTAACAATGTTGTGTTAGTTTCAGGTGTATAGTGAAGAGTACTTCAGTTAAGAATTACGCTATTCATCTGAGGAACTAGCATTGTAAGAATGAAAAGAATCCCTCTGCACTAAGAAAATCAGAGGCCTGGGATGAACTTGGGAGGAACCCATGGTATTGGGCATGTTTATCTTCTAATTAATCAAGATAAATTAAAAACAGTATTTTTGTGTTTAAAGAAAGCATCAGAACAATTTTCCTAGTTACCCATTCCAGTTTATAACAATTCTCACTCTCAGGCTGTTGTTTCATTTGTAATAAAATGGCCCAATAGTGAGTTTTGGAAAGTAATGTAGGTGGCTCATAACAAGAGTTCTCCAAAGTGTACCATGAATTAAAACAATGATATTGAGGCTTGGAGTTTTGAAAGCCTCCAATAGCTAACAGGGGAAATGAGGTGAAGAACTCAGCTTTGTAAAGGATTCCTATTAAGGCCCTGGAAACGCACAAATTTGTGAAAATTCATTGAGTCTCTCTAATATCAGGGGCAACTATACTTTTATGTCTCAGAAGTGCTTTCTTCCTCATTCAAATCTCTCTGCTACCCTTTGATGAAATGTTTTATTTTGTAGGCACTTATTTTTTCATTCAACATACTTTTTCATTGTCCCTAACAATGTCCAAGATAAAACACTAAGGGTCCAGAGATGAGCAAAGATTCACAGTCCCTGGCCTAGAGGAACCCAGTCTAGGAAATGATATGCATGAGAATATGTGGTGAAATTATGCCCATACTGGGTGAAGCGAATCAAAAGGTATCACTAAATAAGGGAGAAATGCAGGCGTTTTACCCACTCTTACTATAATGGCACTTTTAAGCAGCTTTTCACATTACAAAATAGAATACCAAACCTCCCAAGGAAGTACGTTCCATTAGATTACATCTCCAAAGTCTAGAACAACCCAAATCCAATAAATGGATACCTGAATGGGAAGACTCATGAAAGTTATTCCTTCTAGCTAAAGTTTCTTTCAAAGTCAGATTTCCCACTTTTATTAATTGACTTATAGGAAGTAAATTCTTGGTAGTGTTATAATGAATTGTCCCTCTTTTCTTCCATTTATCAACACTTCAGAAATAATGAGATCCAGTCTCAAAGTCTTGCACACTTATCTGTGCAAGCAGGAACAATTAATTATTCAAAATGTAAAGTCTGGAATCCATTTAAAATTGTAATCTGGTCAGTAGGTAATGAATAGCAGTAGAAATTTCAAAAGTGTTTTCAGGCATTCTGAATGAGACTGGACCAGACTTGAGAATTGTGTAATAGAATGGTGATTCTCGCTCTTTTCACAATATATCATAGGCAAAGTGTGGATCCTCTTAGAAGAATGCACACACACAGTTTTAGGGGTTTCACTGAAACCTTTAAATGGAGTCTCCATCAGTTTTTTGGACCCTTTCCTTGTCTTGGACTAACTTGGTCTAGTGCTTCTTTCCTCAAGAATCCACATGGCACATAATTACTGTAGGAATACAAGGAACACTTGAGAGTAATGGAATCGCATAAGCTAAATATTTCTGAGTTTCCTAAAGCTTTGGGGTTTGGCCTTAATAAAATCAACTCCTACAGTTCCAGTGCCACTCTCTTCCCATGGCCTGGTCAAGGCTTGCCTTGGCTATCTGAATAGCCTGTTAGCTATTTAATCTGTCACTATTCCCATACCTCCCACCCCTCTGCCATACTAGATGCCAGAGTGGTTGGACTAAAACATGCATCTCATGATTGAAAACCTTCATTGGCTCCTGAAACCCATATGTTCAAGCCCTGCATCATGGAATTGAATACCTTAATCATTTTGCCCCTGGATATCTCTCCAGCCTCATGTCCCCAAGCTCCATCTTCTACTTCTTTAACAGATGCTCAATTGTTACATTCCATTATGGCAGAACACAAAAAAAACCATCATGATTTATATCTCCATTCTTTGCCTTTTTGCTTGGAATATACTTTTATCTCTTGCTCTCCTTGTGAACTATTTCTCATTCTATAAAATTCGATGCAGAGGTCAATTCCCCCAAGAAGCTCTCCCAGACAGCACCAATTACTTTCCCTCTGATTCATGGTATCTTGAATGGAATTCTATTGATGCTTTTATTATATCATATTTAAATCTTATTGTTCACTTACTTGAATCACCAACTAGATTCCTGTGAGCATTAATTTTTTGGTTTTATAGCCCAGTACCATGGCACGCTGTGCAAGGTAGTTGAATTGAGAAGTGCAGTGTCATTCTGTTGCAATTTTTTAAAAATCCATTTTATTTTTAGTAATAACTATTTTGTCTGCAGAAGAAAGGATGAGTAGTATTTTAATGAGTTGTCTATTACGGCGTTTAAGTAGTAATATAGCAATAGTTTTAAAATCATCCAAAGCCAGTGTTATGAAGTGAGTCCTGAGAAGAGAAGATCAGGGATAAAGTAATGGTAGAGCCAGCCCTAAAATATTGGCAGAAAGAGTAGGAAAAACATATAACATATAGGTGAGCACCTTGGTGCAATAAATTGACAAATATTTCTAAATATCATCTGGAGGCTGACCTCAGACTCCCAAGATCAATTTGAAGTGCAGAAAGTTAGAGAACAAATGGCATGACTTTTATCCCAAAGATTTGACCTACTGGAGCTGGCAATATCATTTCAAAATAATCTTTGAGGCATTTTTGTAATTTAGTTGTTCTAATTAGTA